>NC_089843.1:1530319-1870319 GCF_035609145.1 Eleutherodactylus coqui | reverse complement strand
GTACCCGCGCAGGGGCTTCAGAGTGACATGGTGTGACGCCCAATGTACCCGCACAGGGCTTCAGAGTGACATGGTGTGACGCCCAATGTACCCGCGCAGGGGCTTCAGAGTGACATGGTGTGACGCCCAATGTACCCGCGCAGGGGCTTTAGAGTGGCATGGTGTGACGCCCAATGTAATCGCACAGGGGCTTCAGAGTGACATGGTGTGACGCCCAATGTACCCGCGCACGGGCTTTAGAGTGGCATGGTGTGCCGCCCAATGTAATCGCACAGCGGCTTCAGAGTGGCATAGTGGGACGCCCAATGTACCCGCACAGGGCTTCAGAGTGGCATGGTGTGCCGCCCAATGTAATCGCACAGCGGCTTCAGAGTGGCATAGTGAGACGCCCAATGTACCCGCACAGGGCTTCAGAGTGACATGGTGTGACGCCCAATGTACCCGCACAGGGGCTTCAGAGTCACATGGTGTGACGCCCAATGTACCCGCGCAGAGGCTTCAGAGTGACATGGTGTGACGCCCAATGTACCCGCGCAGGGGCTTCAGAGTGACATGGTGTGACGCCCAATGTACCCGCGCAGGGGCTTCAGAGGGACATGGTGTGACACCCAATGTACCCGCACAGGGGCTTCAGAGTGACATGGTATGACGCCCAATGTACCCGCGCAGGGGCTTCAGAGTGACATGGTGTGACGCCCAATGTACCCGCGCACGGGCTTTAGAGTGACATGGTGTGACGCCCAATGTACCCGCGCAGGGGCTTCAGAGTGACATGGTGTGACACCCAATGTACCCGCACAGGGCTTCAGAGTGACATGGTGTGACGCCCAATGTACCCGCACAGGGCTTCAGAGTGACATGGTGTGACGCCCAATGTACCCGCGCAGGGGCTTCAGAGTGACATGGTGTGACGCCCAATGTACCCGCGCACGGGCTTTAGAGTGGCATGGTGTGCCGCCCAATGTAATCGCACAGCGGCTTCAGAGTGGCATAGTGGGACGCCCAATGTACCCGCACAGGGCTTCAGAGTGGCATGGTGTGCCGCCCAATGTAATCACACAGCGGCTTCAGAGTGGCATAGTGGGACGCCCAATGTACCCGCACAGGGCTTCAGAGTGACATGGTGTGACGCCCAATGTACCCGCACAGGGGCTTCAGAGTCACATGGTGTGACGCCCAATGTACCCGCGCAGAGGCTTCAGAGTGACATGGTGTGACGCCCAATGTACCCGCGCAGGGGCTTCAGAGTGACATGGTGTGACACCCAATGTACCCGCACAGGGCTTCAGAGTGACATGGTGTGACGCCCAATGTACCCGCGCAGGGGCTTCAGAGTGACATGGTGTGACGCCCAATGTACCCGCGCACGGGCTTTAGAGTGACATGGTGTGACGCCCAATGTACCCGCACAGGGTCTTCAGAGTGACATGGTGTGACACCCAATGTACCCGCACAGGGCTCCAGAGTGACATGGTGTGACGCCCAATGTACCCGCGCAGGGGCTTCAGAGTGACATGGTGTGACGCCCAATGTACCCGCGCACGGGCTTTAGAGTGGCATGGTGTGCCGCCCAATGTAATCGCACAGCGGCTTCAGAGTGGCATAGTGGGACGCCCAATGTACCCGCACAGGGCTTCAGAGTGGCATGGTGTGCCGCCCAATGTAATCACACAGCGGCTTCAGAGTGGCATAGTGGGACGCCCAATGTACCCGCACAGGGCTTCAGAGTGACATGGTGTGACACCCAATGTACCCGCACAGGGGCTTCAGAGTGACATGACGCCCAATGTAACCGCACAGGGGCTTCAGAGTGGCATGATGTGCCGCCCAATGTACCCGCACAGGGCTTCAGAGTGACATGGTGTGACGCCTTGTGTACCCGCGCAGGGGCTTCAGAGTGACATGGTGTGACGCCCAATGTACCCGCGCAGGGGCTTCAGAGTGACATGGTGTGACACCCAATGTACCCGCACAGGGGCTTCAGAGTGACATGACGCCCAATGTAACCGCACAGGGGCTTCAGAGTGGCATGATGTGCCGCCCAATGTACCCGCACAGGGCTTCAGAGTGACATGGTGTGACGCCCAATGTACCCGCGCAGGGGCTTCAGAGTGACATGGTGTGACACCCAATGTACCCGCACAGGGGCTTCAGAGTGACATGACGCCCAATGTACCCGCACAGGGGCTTCAGAGTGACATGATGTGCCGCCCAATGTACCCGCGCAGGGGCTTCAGAGTGACATGATGTGCCGCCCAATGTACCCGCACAGGGGCTTCAGAGTGGCATGGTGTGACGCCTAATGTAACCGCACGGGCTTCAGAGTGGCATGATGTGCCGCCCAATGTACCCGCGCAGGGGCTTCAGAGTGACATGGTGTGACGCCCAATGTACCCGCACAGGGCTTCAGAGTGACATGGTGTGACTCCCAATGTACCCGCGCAGGGGCTTCAGAGTGACATGGTGTGACGCCTAGTGTACCTGCGCAGGGCTTCAGAGTGACATGGTGTGACGCCCAATGTACCCGCACAGGGCTTCAGAGTGACATGATGTGCCGCCCAATGTACCCGCGCAGGGGCTTCAGAGTGACATGATGTGCCGCCCAATGTACCCGCACAGGGGCTTCAGAGTGACATGGTGTGACGCCCAATGTACCCGCGCAGGGCTTCAGAGTGGCATGATGTGCCGCCCAATGTACCCGCACAGGGGCTTCAGAGTGACACGGTGTGACGCCCAATGAACCCGCGCAGGGCTTCAGAGTGGCATGGTGTGACGCCTAATGTAACCGCACGGGCTTCAGAGTGGCATGATGTGCCGCCCAATGTACCCGCGCAGGGCTTCAGAGTGACATGGTGTGACGCCCAATGTACCCGCACAGGGGCTTCAGAGTGACATGGTGTGACGCCTAGTGTACCCGCGCAGGGGCTTCAGAGTGACATGGTGTGACGCCCAATGTACCCGCGCAGGGGCTTCAGAGTGACATGACGCCCAATGTAACCGCACAGGGGCTTCAGAGTGGCATGATGTGCCGCCCAATGTACCCGCGCAGGGCTTCAGAGTGACATGGTGTGACGCCCAATGTACCCGCACAGGGCTTCAGAGTGACATGGTGTGACACCCAATGTACCCGCACAGGGCTTCCGAGTGACATGGTGTGACGCCCAATGTACCCGCACAGGGCTTCAGAGTGGCATAGTGTGACGCCCAATGTACCCGCACAGGGCTTCAGAGTGACATGGTGTGACGCCCAATGTACCCGCACAGGGCTTCCGAGTGACATAGTGTGACGCCCAATGTACCCGCACAGGGCTTCAGAGTGGCATAGTGTTACGCCCAATGTACCCGCACAGGGCTTCAGAGTGACATAGTGTGACGCCCAATGTACCCGCACAGGGCTTCAGAGTGACATGGTGTGACGCCCAATATACCCGCACAGGGGCTTCAGAGTGACATAGTGTGACGCCCAATGTACCCGCACAGGGCTTCAGAGTGGCATGGTGTCACGCCCAATGTAACCGCGCAGGGGCTTCAGAGTGACATGGTGTGACGCCCAATGTACCCGCGCAGGGGCTTCAGAGTGGCATGGTTTGACGCCTAGTGTACCCGCGCAGGGGCTTTAGAGTGACATGGTGTGACGCCTAGTGTACCCGCGCAGGGGCTTCAGAGTGGCATGGTGTGACGCCCAATGTACCCGCACAGGGCTTCAGAGTGACATGGTGTGACGCCCAATGTACCCGCACAGGGCTTCAGAGTGACATGGTGTGACGCCTAGTGTACCCGCGCAGGGGCTTCAGAGTGACATGGTGTGACGCCCAATGTACCCGCACAGGGCCTTCAGAGTGGCATGGTGTGCCGCCCAATGTACCCGCTCAGGGGCTTCAGAGTGGCATAGTGTGACGCCCAATGTACCCGCACAGGGCTTCAGAGTGACATGGTGTGACGCCTAGTGTACCCGCGCAGGGGCTTCAGAGTGACATGGTGTGACGCCCAATGTACCCGCACAGGGGCTTCAGAGTGGCATGGTGTGCCGCCCAATGTACCCGCACAGGGGCTTCAGAGTGGCATAGTGTGACGCCCAATGTACCCGCACAGGGCTTCAGAGTGACATGGTGTGACACCCAATGTACCCGCACAGGGGCTTCAGAGTGACATGGTGTGACGCCCAATGTAACCGCACAGGGGCTTCAGAGTGGCATGATGTGCCGCCCAATGTACCCGCACAGGGCTTCAGAGTGACATGGTGTGACGCCTTGTGTACCCGCGCAGGGGCTTCAGAGTGACATGGTGTGACGCCCAATGTACCCGCGCAGGGGCTTCAGAGTGACATGGTGTGACACCCAATGTACCCGCACAGGGGCTTCAGAGTGACATGACGCCCAATGTAACCGCACAGGGGCTTCAGAGTGGCATGATGTGCCGCCCAATGTACCCGCACAGGGCTTCAGAGTGACATGGTGTGACGCCCAATGTAACCGCGCAGGGGCTTCAGAGTGACATGGTGTGACACCCAATGTACCCGCACAGGGGCTTCAGAGTGACATGACGCCCAATGTACCCGCACAGGGGCTTCAGAGTGACATGATGTGCCGCCCAATGTACCCGCGCAGGGGCTTCAGAGTGACATGATGTGCCGCCCAATGTACCCGCACAGGGGCTTCAGAGTGACACGGTGTGACGCCCAATGAACCCGCGCAGGGCTTCAGAGTGGCATGGTGTGACGCCTAATGTAACCGCACGGGCTTCAGAGTGGCATGATGTGCCGCCCAATGTACCCTCGCAGCGCTTCAGAGTGACATGGTGTGAAGCCCAATGTACCCGCACAGGGGCTTCAGAGTGACATGGTGTGACTCCCAATGTACCCGCGCAGGGGCTTCAGAGTGACATGGTGTGACGCCCAATGTACCCGCACAGGGCTTCAGAGTGACATGGTGTGACGCCCAATGTACCCGCGCAGGGGCTTCAGAGTGACATGGTGTGACGCCCAATGTACCCGCACAGGGGCTTCAGAGTGACATGATGTGCCGCCCAATGTACCCGCGCAGGGGCTTCAGAGTGACATGATGTGCCGCCCAATGTACCCGCACAGGGGCTTCAGAGTGACACGGTGTGACGCCCAATGAACCCGCGCAGGGCTTCAGAGTGGCATGGTGTGACGCCTAATGTAACCGCACGGGCTTCAGAGTGGCATGATGTGCCGCCCAATGTACCCGCGCAGGGCTTCAGAGTGACATGGTGTGACGCCCAATGTACCCGCACAGGGGCTTCAGAGTGACATGGTGTGACGCCCAATGTACCCACGCAGGGCTTCAGAGTGACATGGTGTGCCGCCCAATGTACCCGCACAGGGCTTCCGAGTGACATGGTGTGACGCCTTGTGTACCCGCGCAGGGGCTTCAGAGTGACATGGTGTGACGCCCAATGTACCCGCACAGGGGCTTCAGAGTGACATAGTGTGACGCCCAATGTACCCGCACAGGGCTTCAGAGTGACATGGTGTGACGCCCAATGTACCCGCACAGGGCTTCAGAGTGACATGGTGTGACGCCCAATGTACCCGCACAGGGCTTCAGAGTGACATGGTGTGACGCCCAATGTACCCGCACAGGGCTTCAGAGTGGCATGATGCGCCGCCCAATGTACCCGCGCAGGGCTTCAGAGTGACATGGTGTGACGCCCAATGTACCCGCACAGGGCTTCAGAGTGACATGGTGTGACGCCCAATGTACCCGCACAGGGCTTCAGAGTGACATGGTGTGACGCCTAGTGTACCCGCGCAGGGGCTTCAGAGTGACATGGTGTGACGCCCAATGTACCCGCACAGGGGCTTCAGAGTGGCATGGTGTGCCGCCCAATGTACCCGCACAGGGGCTTCAGAGTGGCATAGTGTGACGCCCAATGTACCCGCACAGGGCTTCAGAGTGACATGGTGTGACGCCCAATGTACCCGCACAGGGCTTCAGAGTGACATGGTGTGTCGCCCAATGTACCCGCACAGGGGCTTCAGAGTGACATAGTGTGCCGCCCAATGTACCCGCACAGGGCTTCAGAGTGACATGGTGTGACGCCCAATGTACCCGCACAGGGCTTCAGAGTGACATGGTGTGACGCCCAATGTACCCGCACAGGGCTTCAGAGTGACATGGTGTGACGCCCAATGTACCCGCACAGGGGCTTCAGAGTGACATAGTGTGACGCCCAATGTACCCGCACAGGGCTTCAGAGTGGCATGGTGTCACGCCCAATGGAACCGCGCAGGGGCTTCAGAGTGACATGGTGTGACGCCCAATGTACCCGCGCAGGGGCTTCAGAGTGGCATGGTTTGACGCCTAGTGTACCCGCGCAGGGGCTTCAGAGTGACATGGTGTGACGCCTAGTGTACCCGCGCAGGGGCTTCAGAGTGGCATGGTGTGACGCCCAATGTACCCGCGCAGGGCTTCAGAGTGACATGGTGTGACGCCTAGTGTACCCGCGCAGGGGCTTCAGAGTGACATGGTGTGACGCCTAATGTACCCGCACAGGGGCTTCAGAGTGGCATGGTGTGCCGCCCAATGTACCCGCACAGGGCTTCAGAGTGACATGGTGTGACGCCCAATGTACCGGCACAGGGCTTCAGAGTGACATAGTGTGACGCCCAATGTACCCGCGCAGGGGCTTCAGAGTGGCATGGTGTGACGCCCAATGTACCCGCGCAGGGCTTCAGAGTGACATGGTGTGACGCCCAATGTACCCGCACAGAGCTTCAGAGTGACATGGTGTGACGCCTAGTGTACCCGCGCAGTGGCTTCAGAGTGACATGGTGTGACGCCCAATGTACCCGCACAGGGGCTTCAGAGTGGCATGGTGTGCCGCCCAATGTACCCGCACAGGGGCTTCAGAGTGGCATAGTGTGACGCCCAATGTACCCGCACAGGGCTTCAGAGTGACATGGTGTGACACCCAATGTACCCGCACAGGGGCTTCAGAGTGACATAGTGTGACGCCCAATGTACCCGCGTAGAGGCTTCAGAGTGACATGGTGTGACGCCTAATGTACCCGCGCAGAGGCTTCAGAGTGACATGGTGTGACGCCCAATGTACCCGCGCAGGGGCTTCAGAGTGACATGGTGTGACACCCAATGTACCCGCACAGGGCTTCAGAGTGACATGGTGTGACGCCCAATGTACCCGCGCAGGGGCTTCAGAGTGACATGGTGTGACGCCCAATGTAACCGCACAGGGGCTTCAGAGTGGCATGATGTGCCGCCCAATGTACCCGCACAGGGCTTCAGAGTGACATGGTGTGACGCCTTGTGTACCCGCGCAGGGGCTTCAGAGTGACATGGTGTGACGCCCAATGTACCCGCGCAGGGGCTTCAGAGTGACATGGTGTGACACCCAATGTACCCGCACAGGGCTTCAGAGTGACATGGTGTGACGCCCAATGTAACCGCACAGGGGCTTCAGAGTCACATGGTGTGACGCCCAATGTACCCGCGCAGAGGCTTCAGAGTGACATGGTGTGACGCCCAATGTACCCGCGCAGGGGCTTCAGAGTGACATGGTGTGACGCCCAATGTACCCGCGCAGGGGCTTCAGAGTGACATGGTGTGACACCCAATGTACCCGCACAGGGCTTCAGAGTGACATGGTGTGACGCCCAATGTACCCGCGCAGGGGCTTCAGAGTGACATGGTGTGACGCCCAATGTACCCGCGCACGGGCTTTAGAGTGACATGGTGTGACGCCCAATGTACCCGCACAGGGGCTTCAGAGTGACATGGTGTGACACCCAATGTACCCGCACAGGGCTCCAGAGTGACATGGTGTGACGCCCAATGTACCCGCGCAGGGGCTTCAGAGTGACATGGTGTGACGCCCAATGTACCCGCGCACGGGCTTTAGAGTGGCATGGTGTGCCGCCCAATGTAATCGCACAGCGGCTTCAGAGTGGCATAGTGGGACGCCCAATGTACCCGCACAGGGCTTCAGAGTGGCATGGTGTGCCGCCCAATGTAATCACACAGCGGCTTCAGAGTGGCATAGTGGGACGCCCAATGTACCCGCACAGGGCTTCAGAGTGACATGGTGTGACACCCAATGTACCCGCACAGGGGCTTCAGAGTGACATGACGCCCAATGTAACCGCACAGGGGCTTCAGAGTGGCATGATGTGCCGCCCAATGTACCCGCACAGGGCTTCAGAGTGACATGGTGTGACGCCTTGTGTACCCGCGCAGGGGCTTCAGAGTGACATGGTGTGACGCCCAATGTACCCGCGCAGGGGCTTCAGAGTGACATGGTGTGACACCCAATGTACCCGCACAGGGGCTTCAGAGTGACATGACGCCCAATGTAACCGCACAGGGGCTTCAGAGTGGCATGATGTGCCGCCCAATGTACCCGCACAGGGCTTCAGAGTGACATGGTGTGACGCCCAATGTACCCGCGCAGGGGCTTCAGAGTGACATGGTGTGACACCCAATGTACCCGCACAGGGGCTTCAGAGTGACATGACGCCCAATGTACCCGCACAGGGGCTTCAGAGTGACATGATGTGCCGCCCAATGTACCCGCGCAGGGGCTTCAGAGTGACATGATGTGCCGCCCAATGTACCCGCACAGGGGCTTCAGAGTGGCATGGTGTGACGCCTAATGTAACCGCACGGGCTTCAGAGTGGCATGATGTGCCGCCCAATGTACCCGCGCAGGGGCTTCAGAGTGACATGGTGTGACGCCCAATGTACCCGCACAGGGCTTCAGAGTGACATGGTGTGACTCCCAATGTACCCGCGCAGGGGCTTCAGAGTGACATGGTGTGACGCCTAGTGTACCTGCGCAGGGCTTCAGAGTGACATGGTGTGACGCCCAATGTACCCGCACAGGGCTTCAGAGTGACATGATGTGCCGCCCAATGTACCCGCGCAGGGGCTTCAGAGTGACATGATGTGCCGCCCAATGTACCCGCACAGGGGCTTCAGAGTGACATGGTGTGACGCCCAATGTACCCGCGCAGGGCTTCAGAGTGGCATGATGTGCCGCCCAATGTACCCGCACAGGGGCTTCAGAGTGACACGGTGTGACGCCCAATGAACCCGCGCAGGGCTTCAGAGTGGCATGGTGTGACGCCTAATGTAACCGCACGGGCTTCAGAGTGGCATGATGTGCCGCCCAATGTACCCGCGCAGGGCTTCAGAGTGACATGGTGTGACGCCCAATGTACCCGCGCAGGGGCTTCAGAGTGACATGGTGTGACGCCTAGTGTACCCGCGCAGGGGCTTCAGAGTGACATGGTGTGACGCCCAATGTACCCGCGCAGGGGCTTCAGAGTGACATGACGCCCAATGTACCCGCACAGGGCTTCCGAGTGACATAGTGTGACGCCCAATGTACCCGCACAGGGCTTCAGAGTGGCATAGTGTTACGCCCAATGTACCCGCACAGGGGCTTCAGAGTGACATAGTGTGACGCCCAATGTACCCGCACAGGGCTTCAGAGTGACATGGTGTGACGCCCAATATACCCGCACAGGGGCTTCAGAGTGACATAGTGTGACGCCCAATGTACCCGCACAGGGCTTCAGAGTGGCATGGTGTCACGCCCAATGTAACCGCGCAGGGGCTTCAGAGTGACATGGTGTGACGCCCAATGTACCCGCGCAGGGGCTTCAGAGTGGCATGGTTTGACGCCTAGTGTACCCGCGCAGGGGCTTTAGAGTGACATGGTGTGACGCCTAGTGTACCCGCGCAGGGGCTTCAGAGTGGCATGGTGTGACGCCCAATGTACCCGCACAGGGCTTCAGAGTGACATGGTGTGACGCCCAATGTACCCGCACAGGGCTTCAGAGTGACATGGTGTGACGCCTAGTGTACCCGCGCAGGGGCTTCAGAGTGACATGGTGTGACGCCCAATGTACCCGCACAGGGCCTTCAGAGTGGCATGGTGTGCCGCCCAATGTACCCGCTCAGGGGCTTCAGAGTGGCATAGTGTGACGCCCAATGTACCCGCACAGGGCTTCAGAGTGACATGGTGTGACGCCTAGTGTACCCGCGCAGGGGCTTCAGAGTGACATGGTGTGACGCCCAATGTACCCGCACAGGGGCTTCAGAGTGGCATGGTGTGCCGCCCAATGTACCCGCACAGGGGCTTCAGAGTGGCATAGTGTGACGCCCAATGTACCCGCACAGGGCTTCAGAGTGACATGGTGTGACACCCAATGTACCCGCACAGGGGCTTCAGAGTGACATGGTGTGACGCCCAATGTAACCGCACAGGGGCTTCAGAGTGGCATGATGTGCCGCCCAATGTACCCGCACAGGGCTTCAGAGTGACATGGTGTGACGCCTTGTGTACCCGCGCAGGGGCTTCAGAGTGACATGGTGTGACGCCCAATGTACCCGCGCAGGGGCTTCAGAGTGACATGGTGTGACACCCAATGTACCCGCACAGGGGCTTCAGAGTGACATGACGCCCAATGTAACCGCACAGGGGCTTCAGAGTGGCATGATGTGCCGCCCAATGTACCCGCACAGGGCTTCAGAGTGACATGGTGTGACGCCCAATGTAACCGCGCAGGGGCTTCAGAGTGACATGGTGTGACACCCAATGTACCCGCACAGGGGCTTCAGAGTGACATGACGCCCAATGTACCCGCACAGGGGCTTCAGAGTGACATGATGTGCCGCCCAATGTACCCGCGCAGGGGCTTCAGAGTGACATGATGTGCCGCCCAATGTACCCGCACAGGGGCTTCAGAGTGACACGGTGTGACGCCCAATGAACCCGCGCAGGGCTTCAGAGTGGCATGGTGTGACGCCTAATGTAACCGCACGGGCTTCAGAGTGGCATGATGTGCCGCCCAATGTACCCTCGCAGCGCTTCAGAGTGACATGGTGTGAAGCCCAATGTACCCGCACAGGGGCTTCAGAGTGACATGGTGTGACTCCCAATGTACCCGCGCAGGGGCTTCAGAGTGACATGGTGTGACGCCCAATGTACCCGCACAGGGCTTCAGAGTGACATGGTGTGACGCCCAATGTACCCGCGCAGGGGCTTCAGAGTGACATGGTGTGACGCCCAATGTACCCGCACAGGGGCTTCAGAGTGACATGATGTGCCGCCCAATGTACCCGCGCAGGGGCTTCAGAGTGACATGATGTGCCGCCCAATGTACCCGCACAGGGGCTTCAGAGTGACACGGTGTGACGCCCAATGAACCCGCGCAGGGCTTCAGAGTGGCATGGTGTGACGCCTAATGTAACCGCACGGGCTTCAGAGTGGCATGATGTGCCGCCCAATGTACCCGCGCAGGGCTTCAGAGTGACATGGTGTGACGCCCAATGTACCCGCACAGGGGCTTCAGAGTGACATGGTGTGACGCCCAATGTACCCACGCAGGGCTTCAGAGTGACATGGTGTGCCACCCAATGTACCCGCGCAGGGCTTCAGAGTGACATGGTGTGACGCCCAATGTACCCGCACAGGGCTTCCGAGTGACATGGTGTGACGCCTTGTGTACCCGCGCAGGGGCTTCAGAGTGACATGGTGTGACGCCCAATGTACCCGCACAGGGGCTTCAGAGTGACATAGTGTGACGCCCAATGTACCCGCACAGGGCTTCAGAGTGACATGGTGTGACGCCCAATGTACCCGCACAGGGCTTCAGAGTGACATGGTGTGACGCCCAATGTACCCGCACAGGGCTTCAGAGTGACATGGTGTGACGCCCAATGTACCCGCACAGGGCTTCAGAGTGGCATGATGCGCCGCCCAATGTACCCGCGCAGGGCTTCAGAGTGACATGGTGTGACGCCCAATGTACCCGCACAGGGCTTCAGAGTGACATGGTGTGACGCCCAATGTACCCGCACAGGGCTTCAGAGTGACATGGTGTGACGCCTAGTGTACCCGCGCAGGGGCTTCAGAGTGACATGGTGTGACGCCCAATGTACCCGCACAGGGGCTTCAGAGTGGCATGGTGTGCCGCCCAATGTACCCGCACAGGGGCTTCAGAGTGGCATAGTGTGACGCCCAATGTACCCGCACAGGGCTTCAGAGTGACATGGTGTGACGCCCAATGTACCCGCACAGGGCTTCAGAGTGACATGGTGTGTCGCCCAATGTACCCGCACAGGGGCTTCAGAGTGACATAGTGTGCCGCCCAATGTACCCGCACAGGGCTTCAGAGTGACATGGTGTGACGCCCAATGTACCCGCACAGGGCTTCAGAGTGACATGGTGTGACGCCCAATGTACCCGCACAGGGCTTCAGAGTGACATGGTGTGACGCCCAATGTACCCGCACAGGGGCTTCAGAGTGACATAGTGTGACGCCCAATGTACCCGCACAGGGCTTCAGAGTGGCATGGTGTCACGCCCAATGTAACCGCGCAGGGGCTTCAGAGTGACATGGTGTGACGCCCAATGTACCCGCGCAGGGGCTTCAGAGTGGCATGGTTTGACGCCTAGTGTACCCGCGCAGGGGCTTCAGAGTGACATGGTGTGACGCCTAGTGTACCCGCGCAGGGGCTTCAGAGTGGCATGGTGTGACGCCCAATGTACCCGCGCAGGGCTTCAGAGTGACATGGTGTGACGCCTAGTGTACCCGCGCAGGGGCTTCAGAGTGACATGGTGTGACGCCTAATGTACCCGCACAGGGGCTTCAGAGTGGCATGGTGTGCCGCCCAATGTACCCGCACAGGGCTTCAGAGTGACATGGTGTGACGCCCAATGTACCCGCACAGGGCTTCAGAGTGACATAGTGTGACGCCCAATGTACCCGCACAGGGGCTTCAGAGTGACATGGTGTGACACCCAATGTACCCGCGCAGGGGCTTCAGAGTGGCATGGTGTGACGCCCAATGTACCCGCGCAGGGCTTCAGAGTGACATGGTGTGACGCCCAATGTACCCGCACAGAGCTTCAGAGTGACATGGTGTGACGCCTAGTGTACCCGCGCAGTGGCTTCAGAGTGACATGGTGTGACGCCCAATGTACCCGCACAGGGGCTTCAGAGTGGCATGGTGTGCCGCCCAATGTACCCGCACAGGGGCTTCAGAGTGGCATAGTGTGACGCCCAATGTACCCGCACAGGGCTTCAGAGTGACATGGTGTGACACCCAATGTACCCGCACAGGGGCTTCAGAGTGACATAGTGTGACGCCCAATGTACCCGCGTAGAGGCTTCAGAGTGACATGGTGTGACGCCTAATGTACCCGCGCAGAGGCTTCAGAGTGACATGGTGTGACGCCCAATGTACCCGCGCAGGGGCTTCAGAGTGACATGGTGTGACGCCCAATGTACCCGCGCAGGGGCTTCAGAGTGACATGGTGTGACACCCAATGTACCCGCACAGGGCTTCAGAGTGACATGGTGTGACGCCCAATGTACCCGCGCAGGGGCTTCAGAGTGACATGGTGTGACGCCCAATGTAACCGCACAGGGGCTTCAGAGTGGCATGATGTGCCGCCCAATGTACCCGCACAGGGCTTCAGAGTGACATGGTGTGACGCCTTGTGTACCCGCGCAGGGGCTTCAGAGTGACATGGTGTGACGCCCAATGTACCCGCGCAGGGGCTTCAGAGTGACATGGTGTGACACCTAATGTACCCGCACAGAGGCTTCAGAGTGACATGGTGTGACGCCCAATGTACCCGCACAGGGCTTCAGAGTGGCATGGTGTGACGCCCAATGTACCCGCGCAGGGCTTCAGAGTGACATGGTGTGACGCCCAATGTACCCGCACAGAGCTTCAGAGTGACATGGTGTGACGCCTAGTGTACCCGCGCAGGGGCTTCAGAGTGACATGGTGTGACGCCTAGTGTACCCGCGCAGGGGCTTCAGAGTGACATGGTGTGACGCCCAATGTACCCGCGCAGGGGCTTCAGAGTGACATGGTGTGACGCCCAATGTACCCGCACAGGGGCTTCAGAGTGACATGATGTGCCGCCCAATGTACCCGCGCAGGGGCTTCAGAGTGACATGATGTGCCGCCCAATGTACCCGCACAGGGGCTTCAGAGTGACACGGTGTGACGCCCAATGAACCCGCGCAGGGCTTCAGAGTGGCATGGTGTGACGCCTAATGTAACCGCACGGGCTTCAGAGTGGCATGATGTGCCGCCCAATGTACCCGCACAGGGGCTTCAGAGTGGCATAGTGTGCCGCCCAATGTACCCGCACAGGGCTTCAGAGTGACATGGTGTGACGCCCAATGTACCCGCACAGGGGCTTCAGAGTGACATGGTGTGACGCCTAGTATACCCGCGCAGGGGCTTCAGAATGACATGGTGTGACGCCCAATGTAACCGCACAGGGGCTTCAGAGTGGCATGATGTGCCGCCCAATGTACCCACGCAGGGCTTCAGAGTGACATGGTGTGCCGCCCAATGTACCCGCGCAGGGCTTCAGAGTGACATGGTGTGACGCCCAATGTACCCGCACAGGGCTTCAGAGTGACATGGTGTGACGCCCAATGTACCCGCACAGGGCTTCAGAGTGACATGGTGTGACGCCTTGTGTACCCGCGCAGGGGCTTCAGAGTGACATGGTGTGACGCCCAATGTACCCGCACAGGGGCTTCAGAGTGACATAGTGTGACGCCCAATGTACCCGCACAGGGCTTCAGAGTGACATGGTGTGACGCCCAATGTACCCGCACAGGGCTTCAGAGTGACATGGTGTGACGCCCAATGTACCCGCACAGGGCTTCAGAGTGACATGGTGTGACGCCCAATGTACCCGCACAGGGCTTCAGAGTGGCATGGTGTGACGCCTAGTGCACCCGCGCAGGGGCTTCAGAGTGACATGGTGTGACGCCCAATGTACCCGCACAGGGCTTCAGAGTGACATGGTGTGCCGCCCAATGTACCCGCACAGGGGCTTCAGAG
Source organism: Eleutherodactylus coqui (assembly GCF_035609145.1). Classification (NCBI taxonomy): domain Eukaryota; kingdom Metazoa; phylum Chordata; class Amphibia; order Anura; family Eleutherodactylidae; genus Eleutherodactylus; species Eleutherodactylus coqui. Next base: position 1,855,455 of record NC_089843.1, on the reverse strand, counting down.
TGACATAGTGTGCCGCCCAATGTACCCGCACAGGGCTTCAGAGTGACATGGTGTGACGCCCAATGTACCCGCACAGGGCTTCAGAGTGACATGATGTGCCGCCCAATGTACCCGCGCAGGGGCTTCAGAGTGACATGATGTGCCGCCCAATGTACCCGCACAGGGGCTTCAGAGTGACACGGTGTGACGCCCAATGAACCCGCGCAGGGCTTCAGAGTGGCATGGTGTGACGCCTAATGTAACCGCACGGGCTTCAGAGTGGCATGATGTGCCGCCCAATGTACCCGCGCAGGGCTTCAGAGTGACATGGTGTGACGCCCAATGTACCCGCACAGGGGCTTCAGAGTGACATGGTGTGACGCCTAGTGTACCCGCGCAGGGGCTTCAGAATGACATGGTGTGACGCCCAATGTAACCGCACAGGGGCTTCAGAGTGGCATGATGTGCCGCCCAATGTACCCACGCAGGGCTACAGAGTGACATGGTGTGCCGCCCAATGTACCCGCGCAGGGCTTCAGAGTGACATGGTGTGACGCCCAATGTACCCGCACAGGGCTTCAGAGTGACATGGTGTGACGCCCAATGTACCCGCACAGGGCTTCAGAGTGACATGGTGTGACGCCTTGTGTACCCGCGCAGGGGCTTCAGAGTGACATGGTGTGACGCCCAATGTACCCGCACAGGGGCTTCAGAGTGACATAGTGTGACGCCCAATGTACCCGCACAGGGGCTTCAGAGTGACATAGTGTGACGCCCAATGTACCCGCACAGGGCTTCAGAGTGACATGGTGTGACGCCCAATGTACCCGCACAGGGCTTCAGAGTGACATGGTGTGACGCCCAATGTACCCGCACAGGGCTTCAGAGTGACATGGTGTGACGCCCAATGTACCCGCACAGGGCTTCAGAGTGGCATGATGTGCCGCCCAATGTACCCGCGCAGGGCTTCAGAGTGACATGGTGTGACGCCCAATGTACCCGCACAGGGCTTCAGAGTGACATGGTGTGACGCCCAATGTAACCGCACAGGGCTTCAGAGTGACATGGTGTGACGCCTAGTGCACCCGCGCAGGGGCTTCAGAGTGACATGGTGTGACGCCCAATGTACCCGCACAGGGCTTCAGAGTGACATGGTGTGCCGCCCAATGTACCCGCACAGGGGCTTCAGAGTGACATAGTGTGCCGCCCAATGTACCCGCACAGGGCTTCAGAGTGACATGGTGTGACGCCCAATGTACCCGCACAGGGCTTCAGAGTGACATGGTGTGACGCCCAATGTACCCGCACAGGGCTTCAGAGTGACATGGTGTGACGCCCAATGTACCCGCACAGGGGCTTCAGAGTGACATAGTGTGACGCCCAATGTACCCGCACAGGGCTTCAGAGTGGCATGGTGTCACGCCCAATGTAACCGCGCAGGGGCTTCAGAGTGGCATGGTTTGACGCCTAGTGTACCCGCGCAGGGGCTTCAGAGTGACATGGTGTGACGCCTAGTGTACCCGCGCAGGGGCTTCAGAGTGGCATGGTGTGACGCCCAATGTACCCGCGCAGGGCTTCAGAGTGACATGGTGTGACGCCCAATGTACCCGCACAGAGCTTCAGAGTGACATGGTGTGACGCCTAGTGTACCCGCGCAGGGGCTTCAGAGTGACATGGTGTGACGCCTAATGTACCCGCACAGGGGCTTCAGAGTGGCATGGTGTGCCGCCCAATGTACCCGCACAGGGGCTTCAGAGTGGCATAGTGTGACGCCCAATGTACCCGCACAGGGCTTCAGAGTGACATGGTGTGACGCCCAATGTACCCGCACAGGGCTTCAGAGTGACATGGTGTGACGCCCAATGTACCTGCACAGGGGCTTCAGAGTGACATAGTGTGACGCCCAATGTACCCGCACAGGGCTTCAGAGTGACATGGTGTGACGCCCAATGTACCCGCACAGGGCTTCAGAGTGACATGGTGTGACGCCCAATGTACCCGCACAGGGCTTCAGAGTGACATGGTGTCACGCCCAATGTACCCGCACAGGGCTTCAGAGTGGCATAGTGTGACGCCCAATGTACCCGCACAGGGCTTCAGAGTGACATGGTGTGACGCCCAATGTACCCGCACAGGGCTTCAGAGTGACATAGTGTGACGCCCAATGTAACCGCACAGGGCTTCAGAGTGGCATGATGTGCCGTTCAATGTACCCGCACAGGGGCTTCAGAGTGGCATAGTGTGACGCCCAATGTACCCGCACAGGGGCTTCAGAGTGGCATGGTGTGCCGCCCAATGTACCCGCACAGGGGCTTCAGAGTGGCATAGTGTGACGCCCAATGTACCCGCACAGGGCTTCAGAGTGACATGGTGTGACACCCAATGTACCCGCACAGGGGCTTCAGAGTGACATAGTGTGACGCCCAATGTACCCGCACAGGGCTTCAGAGTGACATGGTGTGACGCCCAATGTACCCGCGCAGGGGCTTCAGAGTGACATGGTGTGACGCCCAATGTACCCGCGCACGGGCTTTAGAGTGGCATGGTGTGCCGCCCAATGTAATCGCACAGCGGCTTCAGAGTGGCATAGTGGGACGCCCAATGTACCCGCACAGGGCTTCAGAGTGGCATGGTGTGCCGCCCAATGTAATCACACAGCGGCTTCAGAGTGGCATAGTGGGACGCCCAATGTACCCGCACAGGGCTTCAGAGTGACATGGTGTGACGCCCAATGTACCCACACAGGGGCTTCAGAGTGACATGGTGTGACGCCCAATGTACCCGCGCAGAGGCTTCAGAGTGACATGGTGTGACGCCCAATGTACCCGCGCAGGGGCTTCAGAGTGACATGGTGTGACGCCCAATGTACCCGCGCAGGGGCTTCAGAGTGACATGGTGTGACACCCAATGTACCCGCACAGGGCTTCAGAGTGACATGGTGTGACGCCCAATGTACCCGCGCAGGGGCTTCAGAGTGACATGGTGTGACGCCCAATGTACCCGCGCACGGGCTTTAGAGTGACATGGTGTGACGCCCAATGTACCCGCACAGGGGCTTCAGAGTGACATGGTGTGACACCCAATGTACCCGCACAGGGCTTCAGAGTGACATGGTGTGACGCCCAATGTACCCGCGCAGGGGCTTCAGAGTGACATGGTGTGACGCCCAATGTACCCGCGCACGGGCTTTAGAGTGGCATGGTGTGCCGCCCAATATAATCGCACAGCGGCTTCAGAGTGGCATAGTGGGACGCCCAATGTACCCGCACAGGGCTTCAGAGTGGCATGGTGTGCCGCCCAATGTAATCACACAGCGGCTTCAGAGTGGCATAGTGGGACGCCCAATGTACCCGCACAGGGCTTCAGAGTGACATGGTGTGACACCCAATGTACCCGCACAGAGGCTTCAGAGTGACATGGTGTGACGCCCAATGTACCCGCGCAGGGGCTTCAGAGTGGCATGATGTGCCGCCCAATGTACCCGCACAGGGCTTCAGAGTGACATGGTGTGACGCCTTGTGTACCCGCGCAGGGGCTTCAGAGTGACATGGTGTGACGCCCAATGTACCCGCGCAGGGGCTTCAGAGTGACATGGTGTGACACCCAATGTACCCGCACAGGGGCTTCAGAGTGACATGACGCCCAATGTAACCGCACAGGGGCTTCAGAGTGGCATGATGTGCCGCCCAATGTACCCGCACAGGGCTTCAGAGTGACATGGTGTGACGCCCAATGTACCCGCGCAGGGGCTTCAGAGTGACATGGTGTGACACCCAATGTACCCGCACAGGGGCTTCAGAGTGACATGACGCCCAATGTACCCGCACAGGGGCTTCAGAGTGACATGATGTGCCGCCCAATGTACCCGCGCAGGGGCTTCAGAGTGACATGATGTGCCGCCCAATGTACCCGCACAGGGGCTTCAGAGTGGCATGGTGTGACGCCTAATGTAACCGCACGGGCTTCAGAGTGGCATGATGTGCCGCCCAATGTACCCGCGCAGGGCTTCAGAGTGACATGGTGTGACGCCCAATGTACCCGCACAGGGCTTCAGAGTGACATGGTGTGACTCCCAATGTACCCGCGCAGGGGCTTTAGAGTGACATGGTGTGACGCCTAGTGTACCTGCGCAGGGCTTCAGAGTGACATGGTGTGACGCCCAATGTACCCGCACAGGGCTTCAGAGTGACATGATGTGCCGCCCAATGTACCCGCGCAGGGGCTTCAGAGTGACATGATGTGCCGCCCAATGTACCCGCACAGGGGCTTCAGAGTGACATGGTGTGACGCCCAATGTACCCGCGCAGGGCTTCAGAGTGGCATGATGTGCCGCCCAATGTACCCGCACAGGGGCTTCAGAGTGACACGGTGTGACGCCCAATGAACCCGCGCAGGGCTTCAGAGTGGCATGATGTGCCGCCCAATGTACCCGCGCAGGGCTTCAGAGTGACATGGTGTGACGCCCAATGTACCCGCACAGGGGCTTCAGAGTGACATGATGTGACGCCTAGTGTACCCGCGCAGGGGCTTCAGAGTGACATGGTGTGACGCCCAATGTACCCGCGCAGGGGCTTCAGAGTGACATGACGCCCAATGTAACCGCACAGGGGCTTCAGAGTGGCATGATGTGCCGCCCAATGTACCCGCGCAGGGCTTCAGAGTGACATGGTGTGCCGCCCAATGTACCCGCACAGGGCTTCAGAGTGACATAGTGTGACGCCCAATGTACCCGCACAGGGCTTCAGAGTGACATGGTGTGACGCCCAATGTACCCGCACAGGGGCTTCAGAGTGACATAGTGTGACGCCCAATGTACCCGCACAGGGCTTCAGAGTGGCATGGTGTCACGCCCAATGTAACCGCGCAGGGGCTTCAGAGTGACATGGTGTGACGCCCAATGTACCCGCGCAGGGGCTTCAGAGTGGCATGGTTTGACGCCTAGTGTACCCGCGCAGGGGCTTCAGAGTGACATGGTGTGCCGCCCAATGTACCCGCGCAGGGGCTTTAGAGTGACATGGTGTGACGCCTAGTGTACCCGCGCAGGGGCTTCAGAGTGGCATGGTGTGACGCCCAATGTACCCGCGCAGGGCTTCAGAGTGACATGGTGTGACGCCCAATGTACCCGCACAGAGCTTCAGAGTGACATGGTGTGACGCCTAGTGTACCCGCGCAGGGGCTTCAGAGTGACATGGTGTGACGCCCAATGTACCCGCACAGGGGCTTCAGAGTGGCATGGTGTGCCGCCCAATGTACCCGCGCAGGGGCTTCAGAGTGGCATAGTGTGACGCCCAATGTACCCGCACAGGGCTTCAGAGTGACATGGTGTGACACCCAATGTACCCGCACAGGGGCTTCAGAGTGACATAGTGTGACGCCCAATGTACCCGCGCAGAGGCTTCAGAGTGACATGGTGTGACGCCTAATGTACCCGCGCAGAGGCTTCAGAGTGACATGGTGTGACGCCCAATGTACCCGCGCAGGGGCTTCAGAGTGACATGGTGTGACGCCCAATGTACCCGCGCAGGGGCTTCAGAGTGACATGGTGTGACACCCAATGTACCCGCACAGGGCTTCAGAGTGACATGGTGTGACGCCCAATGTACCCGCGCAGGGGCTTCAGAGTGACATGGTGTGACGCCCAATGTAACCGCACAGGGGCTTCAGAGTGGCATGATGTGCCGCCCAATGTACCCGCACAGGGCTTCAGAGTGACATGGTGTGACGCCTTGTGTACCCGCGCAGGGGCTTCAGAGTGACATGGTGTGACGCCCAATGTATCCGCGCAGGGGCTTCAGAGTGAAATGGTGTGACACCCAATGTACCCGCACAGGGGCTTCAGAGTGACATGGTGTGACGCCCAATGTAACCGCACAGGGGCTTCAGAGTGCCATGATGTGCCGCCCAATGTAACCGCACAGGGGCTTCAGAGTGGCATGGTGTGACGCCCAATGTAACCGCGCAGGGGCTTCAGAGTGGCATGGTGTGATGCCTAATGTAACCGCACAGCGGCTTCAGAGTGACATGGTGTGACACCCAATGTACCCGCACAGGGCTTCAGAGTGATATGGTGTGACGCCCAATGTACCCGCGCAGGGGCTTCAGAGTGACATGGTGTGACACCCAATGTACCCGCACAGGGGCTTCAGAGTGACATGACGCCCAATGTAACCGCACAGGGGCTTCAGAGTGCCATGATGTTCCGCCCAATGTACCCGCACAGGGCTTCAGAGTGACATGGTGTGACGCCCAATGTACCCGCACAGGGGCTTCAGAGTGACATGATGTGCCGCCCAATGTACCCGCGCAGGGGCTTCAGAGTGACATGATGTGCCGCCCAATGTACCCGCACAGGGGCTTCAGAGTGACACGGTGTGACGCCCAATGAACCCGCGCAGGGCTTCAGAGTGGCATGGTGTGACGCCTAATGTAACCGCACGGGCTTCAGAGTGGCATGATGTGCCGCCCAATGTACCCTCGCAGCGCTTCAGAGTGACATGGTGTGAAGCCCAATGTACCCGCACAGGGGCTTCAGAGTGACATGGTGTGACTCCCAATGTACCCGCGCAGGGGCTTCAGAGTGGCATAGTGTGACGCCCAATGTACCCGCACAGGGCTTCAGAGTGACATGGTGTGACGCCCAATGTACCCGCGCAGGGGCTTCAGAGTGACATGGTGTGACGCCCAATGTACCCGCACAGGGGCTTCAGAGTGACATGATGTGCCGCCCAATGTACCCGCGCAGGGGCTTCAGAGTGACATGATGTGCCGCCCAATGTATCCGCACAGGGGCTTCAGAGTGACACCGTGTGACGCCCAATGAACCCGCGCAGGGCTTCAGAGTGGCATGGTGTGACGCCTAATGTAACCGCACGGGCTTCAGAGTGGCATGATGTGCCGCCCAATGTACCCGCGCAGGGCTTCAGAGTGACATGGTGTGACGCCCAATGTACCCGCACAGGGGCTTCAGAGTGACATGGTGTGACGCCTAGTGTACCCGCGCAGGGGCTTCAGAATGACATGGTGTGACGCCCAATGTACCCGCACAGGGCTTCAGAGTGGCATGATGTGCCGCCCAATGTACCCACGCAGGGCTTCAGAGTGACATGGTGTGCTGCCCAATGTACCCGCGCAGGGCTTCAGAGTGACATGGTGTGACGCCCAATGTACCCGCACAGGGCTTCAGAGTGACATGGTGTGACGCCCAATGTACCCGCACAGGGGCTTCAGAGTGACATAGTGTGCCGCCCAATGTACCCGCACAGGGCTTCAGAGTGACATGGTGTGACGCCCAATGTACCCGCACAGAGCTTCAGAGTGACATGGTGTGACGCCTAGTGTACCCGCGCAGGGGCTTCAGAGTGACATGGTGTGACGCCTAATGTACCCGCACAGGGGCTTCAGAGTGGCATGGTGTGCCGCCCAATGTACCCGCACAGGGGCTTCAGAGTGGCATAGTGTGACGCCCAATGTACCCGCACAGGGCTTCAGAGTGACATGGTGTGACGCCCAATGTACCCGCACAGGGCTTCAGAGTGACATGGTGTGACGCCCAATGTACCTGCACAGGGGCTTCAGAGTGACATAGTGTGACGCGCAATGTACCCGCACAGGGCTTCAGAGTGACATGGTGTGACGCCCAATGTACCCGCACAGGGCTTCAGAGTGACATGGTGTGACGCCCAATGTACCCGCACAGGGCTTCAGAGTGACATGGTGTCACGCCCAATGTACCCGCACAGGGCTTCAGAGTGGCATAGTGTGACGCCCAATGTACCCGCACAGGGCTTCAGAGTGACATAGTGTGACGCCCAATGTACCCGCACAGGGCTTCAGAGTGGCATGATGTGCCGCCCAATGTACCCGCACAGGGCTTCAGAGTGACATGGTGTGACGCCCAATGTACCCGCACAGGGCTTCAGAGTGACATAGTGTGACGCCCAATGTACCCGCACAGGGCTTCAGAGTGGCATGATGTGCCGCCCAATGTACCCGCACAGGGGCTTCAGAGTGGCATAGTGTGACGCCCAATGTACCCGCACAGGGGCTTCAGAGTGGCATGGTGTGCCGCCCAATGTACCCGCACAGGGGCTTCAGAGTGGCATAGTGTGACGCCCAATGTACCCGCACAGGGCTTCAGAGTGACATGGTGTGACACCCAATGTACCCGCACAGGGGCTTCAGAGTGACATAGTGTGACGCCCAATGTACCCGCACAGGGCTTCAGAGTGACATGGTGTGACGCCCAATGTACCCGCGCAGGGGCTTCAGAGTGACATGGTGTGACGCCCAATGTACCCGCGCACGGGCTTTAGAGTGGCATGGTGTGCCGCCCGATGTAATCGCACAGCGGCTTCAGAGTGGCATAGTGGGACGCCCAATGTACCCGCACAGGGCTTCAGAGTGGCATGGTGTGCCACCCAATGTAATCACACAGCGGCTTCAGAGTGGCATAGTGGGACGCCCAATGTACCCGCACAGGGCTTCAGAGTGACATGGTGTGACGCCCAATGTACCCGCACAGGGGCTTCAGAGTCACATGGTGTGACGCCCAATGTACCCGCGCAGAGGCTTCAGAGTGACATGGTGTGACGCCCAATGTACCCGCACAGGGGCTTCAGAGTCACATGGTGTGACGCCCAATGTACCCGCGCAGAGGCTTCAGAGTGACATGGTGTGACACCCAATGTACCCGCACAGGGGCTTCAGAGTGACATGGTGTGATGCCCAATGTACCCGCGCAGGGGCTTCAGAGTGGCATGATGTGCCGCCCAATGTACCCGCACAGGGCTTCAGAGTGACATGGTGTGACGCCTTGTGTACCCGCGCAGGGGCTTCAGAGTGACATGGTGTGACGCCCAATGTACCCGCGCAGGGGCTTCAGAGTGACATGGTGTGACACCCAATGTACCCGCACAGGGGCTTCAGAGTGACATGACGCCCAATGTAACCGCACAGGGACTTCAGAGTGGCATGATGTGCCGCCCAATGTACCCGCACAGGGCTTCAGAGTGACATGGTGTGACGCCCAATGTACCCGCGCAGGGGCTTCAGAGTGACATGGTGTGACACCCAATGTACCCGCACAGGGGCTTCAGAGTGACATGACGCCCAATGTACCCGCACAGGGGCTTCAGAGTGACATGATGTGCCGCCCAATGTACCCGCGCAGGGGCTTCAGAGTGACATGATGTGCCGCCCAATGTACCCGCACAGGGGCTTCAGAGTGGCATGGTGTGACGCCTAATGTAACCGCACGGGCTTCAGAGTGGCATGATGTGCCGCCCAATGTACCCGCGCAGGGCTTCAGAGTGACATGGTGTGACGCCCAATGTACCTGCACAGGGCTTCAGAGTGACATGGTGTGACTCCCAATGTACCCGCGCAGGGGCTTCAGAGTGACATGGTGTGACGCCTAGTGTACCTGCGCAGGGCTTCAGAGTGACATGACGCCCAATGTACCCGCGCAGGGGCTTCAGAGTGACATGGTGTGACGCCTAGTGTACCTGCGCAGGGCTTCAGAGTGACATGACGCCCAATGTACCCGCACAGGGCTTCAGAGTGACATGATGTGCCGCCCAATGTACCCGCGCAGGGGCTTCAGAGTGACATGATGTGCCGACCAATGTACCCGCACAGGGGCTTCAGAGTGACACGGTGTGACGCCCAATGAACCCGCGCAGGGCTTCAGAGTGACATGGTGTGACGCCCAATGTACCCGCACAGGGGCTTCAGAGTGACATGGTGTGACACCTAATGTAACCGCACAGGGCTTCAGAGTGACATGGTGTGACGCCCAATGTACCCGCGCAGGGGCTTCAGAGTGACATGGTGTGACGCCCAATGTACCCGCGCAGGGGCTTCAGAGTGACATGACGCCCAATGTAACCGCACAGGGGCTTCAGAGTGGCATGATGTGCCGCCCAATGTACCCGCGCAGGGTTTCAGAGTGACATGGTGTGCCGCCCAATGTACCCGCACAGGGCTTCAGAGTGACATGGTGTGACGCCCAATGTACCCGCACAGGGGCTTCAGAGTGACATAGTGTGACGCGCAATGTACCCGCACAGGGCTTCAGAGTGGCATGGTGTCACGCCCAATGTAACCGTGCAGGGGCTGCAGAGTGACATGGTGAGACGCCCAATGTACCCGCGCAGGGGCTTCAGAGTGGCATGGTTTGACGCCTAGTGTACCCGCGCAGGGGCTTTAGAGTGACATGGTGTGACGCCTAGTGTACCCGCGCAGGGGCTTCAGAGTGGCATGGTGTGACGCCCAATGTACCCGCGCAGGGCTTCAGAGTGACATGGTGTGACGCCCAATGTACCCGCACAGAGCTTCAGAGTGACATGGTGTGACGCCTAGTGTACCCGCGCAGGGGCTTCAGAGTGACATGGTGTGACGCCCAATGTACCCGCACAGGGGCTTCAGAGTGGCATGGTGTGCCGCCCAATGTACCCGCACAGGGGCTTCAGAGTGGCATAGTGTGACGCCCAATGTACCCGCACAGGGCTTCAGAGTGACATAGTGTGACGCCCAATGTACCCGCGCAGAGGCTTCAGAGTGACATGGTGTGACGCCTAATGTACCCGCGCAGAGGCTTCAGAGTGACATGGTGTGACGCCCAATGTACCCGCGCAGGGGCTTCAGAGTGACATGGTGTGACGTCCAATGTACCCGCGCAGGGGCTTCAGAGTGACATGGTGTGACACCCAATGTACCCGCACAGGGCTTCAGAGTGACATGGTGTGACGCCCAATGTACCCGCGCAGGGGCTTCAGAGTGACATGGTGTGACGCCCAATGTAACCGCACAGGGGCTTCAGAGTGGCATGATGTGCCGCCCAATGTACCCGCACAGGGCTTCAGAGTGACATGGTGTGACGCCTTGTGTACCCGCGCAGGGGCTTCAGAGTGACATGGTGTGACGCCCAATGTACCCGCACAGGGGCTTCAGAGTGACATGGTGTGACACCCAATGTACCCGCACAGGGCTTCAGAGTGACATGACGCCCAATGTAACCGCACAGGGGCTTCAGAGTGCCATGATGTGCCGCCCAATGTACCCGCACAGGGCTTCAGAGTGACATGGTGTGACACCCAATGTACCCGCACAGGGGCTTCAGAGTGACATGACGCCCAATGTACCCGCACAGGGGCTTCAGAGTGACATGATGTGCCGCCCAATGTACCCGCGCAGGGGCTTCAGAGTGACATGATGTGCCGCCCAAAGTACCCGCACAGGGGCTTCAGAGTGACACGGTGTGACGCCCAATGAACCCGCGCAGGGCTTCAGAGTGGCATGGTGTGACGCCTAATGTAACCGCACGGGCTTCAGAGTGGCATGATGTGCCGCCCAATGTACCCTCGCAGCGCTTCAGAGTGACATGGTGTGAAGCCCAATGTACCCGCACAGGGGCTTCAGAGTGACATGGTGTGACTCCCAATGTACCCGCGCAGGGGCTTCAGAGTGACATGGTGTGACGCCCAATGTACCCGCACAGGGCTTCAGAGTGACATGGTGTGACGCCCAATGTACCCGCGCAGGGGCTTCAGAGTGACATGGTGTGACGCCCAATGTACCCGCACAGGGGCTTCAGAGTGACATGATGTGCCGCCCAATGTACCCGCGCAGGGGCTTCAGAGTGACATGATGTGCCGCCCAATGTACCCGCACAGGGGCTTCAGAGTGACACGGTGTGACGCCCAATGAACCCGCGCAGGGCTTCAGAGTGGCATGGTGTGACGCCTAATGTAACCGCACGGGCTTCAGAGTGGCATGATGTGCCGCCCAATGTACCCGCGCAGGGCTTCAGAGTGACATGGTGTGACGCCCAATGTACCCGCACAGGGGCTTCAGAGTGACATGGTGTGACGCCTAGTGTACCCGCGCAGGGGCTTCAGAATGACATGGTGTGACGCCCAATGTAACCGCACAGGGGCTTCAGAGTGGCATGATGTGCCGCCCAATGTACCCACGCAGGGCTTCAGAGTGACATGGTGTGCCGCCCAATGTACCCGCGCAGGGCTTCAGAGTGACATGGTGTGACGCCCAATGTACCCGCACAGGGCTTCAGAGTGACATGGTGTGACGCCCAATGTACCCGCACAGGGGCTTCAGAGTGACATAGTGTGACGCCCAATATACCCGCACAGGGGCTTCAGAGTAACATAGTGTGACGCCCAATGTACCCGCACAGGGCTTCAGAGTGACATGGTGTGACGCCCAATGTACCCGCACAGGGCTTCAGAGTGACATGGTGTGACGCCCAATGTACCCGCACAGGGCTTCAGAGTGACATGGTGTGACGCCCAATGTACCCGCACAGGGCTTCAGAGTGGCATGATGTGCCGCCCAATGTACCCGCGCAGGGCTTCAGAGTGACATGGTGTGACGCCCAATGTACCCGCACAGGGCTTCAGAGTGACATGGTGTGACGCCCAATGTACCCGCACAGGGCTTCAGAGTGACATGGTGTGACGCCTAGTGTACCCGCGCAGGGGCTTCAGAGTGACATGGTGTGACGCCCAATGTACCCGCACAGGGGCTTCAGAGTGGCATGGTGTGCCGCCCAATGTACCCGCACAGGGGCTTCAGAGTGGCATAGTGTGACGCCCAATGTACCCGCACAGGGCTTCAGAGTGACATGGTGTGACGCCCAATGTACCCGCACAGGGCTTCAGAGTGACATGGTGTGACGCCCAATGTACCTGCACAGGGGCTTCAGAGTGACATAGTGTGACGCCCAATGTACCTGCACAGGGCTTCAGAGTGACATGGTGTGACGCCCAATGTACCCGCACAGGGCTTCAGAGTGACATGGTGTGACGCCCAATGTACCCGCACAGGGCTTCAGAGTGACATGGTGTCACGCCCAATGTACCCGCACAGGGCTTCAGAGTGGCATAGTGTGACGCCCAATGTACCCGCACAGGGCTTCAGAGTGACATGGTGTGACGCCCAATGTACCCGCACAGGGCTTCAGAGTGACATAGTGTGACGCCCAATGTACCCGCACAGGGCTTCAGAGTGGCATGATGTGCCGCCCAATGTACCCGCACAGGGGCTTCAGAGTGGCATAGTGTGACGCCCAATGTACCCGCACAGGGGCTTCAGAGTGGCATGGTGTGCCGCCCAATGTACCCGCACAGGGGCTTCAGAGTGGCATAGTGTGACGCCCAATGTACCCGCACAGGGCTTCAGAGTGACATGGTGTGACGCCTTGTGTACCCGCGCAGGGGCTTCAGAGTGACATGGTGTGACGCCCAATGTACCCGCACAGGGGCTTCAGAGTGACATAGTGTGACGCCCAATGTACCCGCACAGGGGCTTCAGAGTGGCATGGTGTGACGCCCAATGTAACCGCGCAGGGGCTTCAGAGTGACATGGTGTGACGCCCAATGTACCCGCGCAGGGGCTTCAGAGTGGCATGGTTTGACGCCTAGTGTACCCGCGCAGGGGCTTCAGAGTGACATGGTGTGACGCCTAGTGTACCCGCGCAGGGGCTTCAGAGTGGCATGGTGTGACGCCCAATGTACCCGCACAGGGCTTCAGAGTGACATGGTGTGACGCCCAATGTACCCGCACAGGGCTTCAGAATGACATGGTGTGACGCCTAATGTAACCGCACAGGGGCTTCAGAGTGGCATAGTGGGATGCCCAATGTACCCGCACAGGGGCTTCAGAGTGGCATGGTTTGACGCCTAGTGTACCCGCGCAGGGGCTTCAGAGTGACATGGAGTGACGCCTAGTGTACCCGCGCAGGGGCTTCAGAGTGGCATGATGTGCCGCCCAATGTACCCGCGCAGGGCTTCAGAGTGACATGGTGTGACGCCCAATGTACCCGCACAGGGCCTTCAGAGTGACATGGTGTGACGCCCAGTGTACCCGCGCAGGGGCTTCAGAGTGACATGGTGTGACGCCCAATGTACCCGCGCAGGGGCTTCAGAGTGACATGACGCCCAATGTAACCGCACAGGGGCTTCAGAGTGGCATGATGTGCCGCCCAATGTACCCGCGCAGGGCTTCAGAGTGACATGGTGTGACGCCCAATGTACCCGCACAGAGCTTCAGAGTGACATGGTGTGACGCCTAGTGTACCCGCGCAGGGGCTTCAGAGTGACATGGTGTGACGCCCAATGTACCCGCACAGGGGCTTCAGAGTGGCATGATGTGCCGCCCAATGTACCCGCACAGGGGCTTCAGAGTGGCATAGTGTGACGCCCAATGTACCCGCACAGGGGCTTCAGAGTGGCATGGTGTGCCGCCCAATGTACCCGCACAGGGGCTTCAGAGTGGCATAGTGTGACGCCCAATGTACCCGCACAGGGCTTCAGAGTGACATGGTGTGACGCCCAATGTACCCGCACAGGGCTTCAGAGTGACATGGTGTGACGCCTTGTGTACCCGCGCAGGGGCTTCAGAGTTACATGGTGTGACGCCCAATGTACCCGCACAGGGGCTTCAGAGTGACATAGTGTGACGCCCAATGTACCCGCACAGGGCTTCAGAGTGACATGGTGTGACGCCCAATGTACCCGCACAGGGCTTCAGAGTGACATGGTGTGACACCCAATGTACCCGCACAGGGCTTCAGAGTGACATGGTGTGACGCCCAATGTACCCGCATAGGGGCTTCAGAGTGGCATGGTGTGACGCTCAATGTACCCGCACAGGGCTTCAGAGTGACATGGTGTGACGCCCAATGTACCCGTACAGGGGCTTCAGAGTGACATAGTGTGACGCCTAATGTACCCGCGCAGGGGCTTCAGAGTGACATGGTGTGACGCCCAATGTACCCGCACAGGGCTTCAGAATGACATGGTGTGACGCCCAATGTACCCGCACAGAGCTTCAGAGTGACATGGTGTGACGCCTAGTGTACCCGCGCAGGGGCTTCAGAGTGACATGGTGTGACGCCCAATGTACCCGCACAGGGGCTTCAGAGTGGCATGATGTGCCGCCCAATGTACCCGCACAGGGGCTTCAGAGTGGCATAGTGTGACGCCCAATGTACCCGCACAGGGGCTTCAGAGTGGCATGGTGTGCCGCCCAATGTACCCGCACAGGGGCTTCAGAGTGGCATAGTGTGACGCCCAATGTACCCGCACAGGGCTTCAGAGTGACATGGTGTGACGCCCAATGTACCCGCACAGGGCTTCAGAGTGACATGGTGTGACGCCTTGTGTACCCGCGCAGGGGCTTCAGAGTTACATGGTGTGACGCCCAATGTACCCGCACAGGGGCTTCAGAGTGACATAGTGTGACGCCCAATGTACCCGCACAGGGCTTCAGAGTGACATGGTGTGACGCCCAATGTACCCGCACAGGGCTTCAGAGTGACATGGTGTGACACCCAATGTACCCGCACAGGGCTTCAGAGTGACATGGTGTGACGCCCAATGTACCCGCATAGGGGCTTCAGAGTGGCATGGTGTGACGCTCAATGTACCCGCACAGGGCTTCAGAGTGACATGGTGTGACGCCCAATGTACCCGTACAGGGGCTTCAGAGTGACATAGTGTGACGCCCAATGTACCCGCACAGGGCTTCAGAGTGACATGGTGTGACGCCCAATGTACCCGCACAGGGCTTCAGAATGACATGGTGTGACGCCTAATGTAACCGCACAGGGGCTTCAGAGTGGCATAGTGGGACGCCCAATGTAACCGCGCAGGGGCTTCAGAGTGGCATGGTGTGATGCATAATGTAACCGCACAGGGGCTTCAGAGTGGCATAGTGTGACGCCCAATGTACCCGCGCTGGGCTTCAGAGTGACATGGTGTGACGCCTAATGTAACCGCACAGGGGCTTCAGAGTGGCATAGTGGGACGCCCAATGTAACCGCGCAGGGCTTCAGAGTGACATGGTGTGACGCCCAATGTACCCGCACAGGGCTTCAGAGTGGCATAGTGGGACGCCCAATGTAACCACGCAGGGGCTTCAGAGTGGCATACTGGGACGCCCAATGTAAACGCGCAGGGGCTTCAGAGTGGCATGGTGTGATGCCTAATGTAACCGCACAGGGGCTTCAGTGTGGCATAGTGTGACGCCCAATGTACCCGCACAGGGGCTTCAGAGTGGCATGATGTGCCGCCCAATGTACCCGCACAGGGGCTTCAGAGTGGCATAGTGTGACGCCCAATGTACCCGCACAGGGGCTTCAGAGTGGCATGATGTGCCGCCCAATGTACCCGCACAGGGGCTTCAGAGTGGCATGATGTGCCGCCCAATGTACCCGCACAGGGGCTTCAGAGTAACATGGTGTGACGCCCAATGTAACCGCACAGGGGCTTCAGAGTGATATGGTGTGACGCCCAATGTACCCGCACAGGGGCTTCAGAGTGATATGGTGTGACGCCCAATGTAACCGCACAGGGGCTTCAGAGTGGCATGATGTGCCGCCCAATGTACCCGCGTAGGGGCTTCAGAGTGACATGGTGTGACGCCCAATGTACCCGCACAGGGGCTTCAGAGTGACATGGTGTGACACCCAATGTACCCGCGCAGGGGCTTCAGAGTGACATGGTGTGACGCCCAATGTACCCGCACAGGGGCTTCAGAGTGACATGGTTTGACGCCTAATGTACCCGCACAAGGGCTTCAGAGTGGCATGGTGTGACGCCCAATGTACCCGCACAGGGGCTTCAGAGTGGCATAGTGTGACACCTAATGTAACCGCACAGGGGCTTCAGAGTGGCATGGTGTGATGCCTAATGTAACCGCACAGGGGCTTCAGAGTGGCATAGTGTGACGCCTAATGTAACCACGCAGGGGCTTCAGAGTGGCATAGTGTGACGCCTAATGTACCCGCACAGGGCTTCAGAGTGGCATGGTGTGACGCCCAATGTACCCGCGCAGGGGCTTCAGAGTGGCATAGTGTAATGCTCAATGTAACCACGCAGGGGCTTCAGAGTGGCATAGTGTGATGCCTAATGTAACCGCGCA
Organism: Eleutherodactylus coqui; assembly: GCF_035609145.1. Classification (NCBI taxonomy): domain Eukaryota; kingdom Metazoa; phylum Chordata; class Amphibia; order Anura; family Eleutherodactylidae; genus Eleutherodactylus; species Eleutherodactylus coqui. The sequence goes on along the minus strand of NC_089843.1, from coordinate 1,838,535 downwards.
CGGGCTTTAGAGTGGCATGGTGTGCCGCCCAATGTAATCGCACAGCGGCTTCAGAGTGACATAGTGTGATGCCTAATGTAACCGCGCAGGGGCTTTAGAGTGGCATAGTGTGACGCCTAATGTACCCGCACAGGGCTTCAGAGTGGCATGGTGTGACGGCCAATGTACCCGCGCAGGGGCTTCAGAGTGGCATGGTGTGACGCCCAATGTAACCGCGCAGGGGCTTCAGAGTGACATGGTGTGACGCCCAATGTACCCGCGCAGGGGCTTCAGAGTGACATGGTGTGACGCCCAATGTAACCGCGCAGGGGCTTCAGAGTGGCGTGGTGTGACGCCTAATGTACCCGCACAGGGCTTCAGAGTGACATCGTGGAACGCACCAACTAATATCCAGTGCCGCGCGATGAACATGGTGTGGGAACAATCTGGGATCCATCCCTAATAACGGAATACACTGGGACTGGTTTGTGCCCGGAGAACTGGTCACCCTCGTAGATTTCGCCTTCATTTATTGCTGAAGGTTTGCACGGCTTCCTGACACCCATGTGGTGTACAAAGAGTCGGGAGGAAGTACACGGCAGTATCTGACGCATGATCAGTGACTGCGTGCGACGTGACGCCAGTGCCGTCCATCTTTCTCGAGCATTATTGAAGACATCAGTCACATTCACTACCTCAGTGATGGATCAGCGGCTCAAGACAAACATCTTAAAAACTTTCTCAACTTGTGCCAGCACCAGACTGATCTTAGTATCAGCGCCGAATGGAAATTCCTTGCCACGAACTACGGGAAGTCACCGTGTGATGGAATTGGAGGGACGGCAGAAAGGTTGGCTGCTCATGAAAGTCTTCGGCGCCCCATTGACAACCAGGTGTTGACCCCACTCCGCCTATTCAGCTTTTGTGAGGAGCGTCTGACAGGAATAAAGTTTTTTTGTTTGTTTCAAAAGACAACACTGAAGCATTAAAGGGGTTGTCCCGCGGCAGCAAGTGGGGTTATACACTTCTGTATGGCCATAATAATGCACTTTGTAATGTACATTGTGCATTAAATATGAGCCATACAGAAGTTATTCACTTACCTGCTCCGTTGCTGGCGTCCCCGTCTCCATGGCTCCGTCTAATTTCGGGGTCTTCTTGCTTTTTTAGACGCACTTGCGCAGAAGGGTCTTCTCCCTTCTGGTCGTCCGGGCACGAGCGGCGTTCTGGCTCCGCCCCCTTCTACGCATCATTGCGTAGCTCCGCCCCGTCACGTGTGCCGATTCCATCCAGTCAGGAGGCTGGAATCGGCAATGGATCGCACAGAGCCCATGGTGCACCATGGGAGAAGACCCGCGGTGCATCGTGGGTGAAGATCCCGGCGGCCATCTTGGAGAAGGAAGAAGTAGGAAGAGGGAAGAAGTCGCAGAGCGGGGATTCGGGTAAGTAATATTTTTTATTTTATTTTAACACATCCTTTGGGTTTGTCCTGCGCCGAACGGGGGGCCTATGCAAAAAAAAAAAACCTGTTTCGGTGCGAGACAACCCCTTTAAGGATAGCTCAAGGGGAACGCTTCAAAGGAGGGCGTACTATTGGTGGAACGCGCCAAAATCATCAGTGTGCCAATAAACAGCAAGCAAATTTGTGTCTCGAGTGTCAAATGGCACGTCCTCACCTGTGGCACATGTGGAATGATCTGCTGGAATGGACTTGCCTTATGTGCCCGTTGCAGATCTCCAGCCAGGGCAATATGTAGCCTGCAGATATGACCCCACGATGCCTCAATAAACGTGGTGCCTCCTCACGGAGTGGCCAGCTGCTGGCCTCTGAGATCCGACACATCACTGGGATCCTTGCAGCACCAGTTTCAACAGCGATGGGACGACAAGACGGTTTTCCCAAATCGATTGTTCTGTAAATTGAACGACGATTCCAATCAAATTAAAACAATTCAAGTCCAATTACTCAATATTTTGGCTTTGGCTGCGAACCAACAAAAGACCCCCACTATCAGGCTTGGGATGAAGACCGCCACTGAACAGGAGGCTTGGGATCCTAGCAAAGACACCCCCCCCCCCCCCCACACACTATCAGGCTTCGGATGAAGACCGCCACTGAACAGTAGGCTTGGGATCCTAGGAAAGACCCCCACTATCAGGCTTGGGAAGAAGACCGCCACTGAACAGGAGGCTTGGGATCCTAGGAAAGACCCCCACTATCAGGCTTCGGATAAAGACCGCCACTGAACAGTAGGCTTGGGATCCTAGGAAAGACCCCCACTATCAGGCTTGGGAAGAAGACCGCCACTGAACAGTAGGCTTGGGATCCTAGGAAAGACCCCCACTATCAGGCTTCGGATAAAGACCGCCACTGAACAGTAGGCTTGGGATCCTAGGAAAGACCCCCACTATCAGGCTTCAGAACCTGCCATGAAGAGAGCGCCCCTGGCTGGCCTTGCTCCTTGGGTTACCAATTGTTGATGGAGCTTTGGTTTGTCAGCGTGTCGCCCGTGTTTGTGTGTTCATATCTCCACAGATCTGTCGGCCGTTGATCTGGTTTTGCAGCCATGTATTGTCATGCCGGCGGTTAGTGGAGCGGGAGAAGCAGAACCGACCAACTGGCTTTGTGAGATGTACGGAGCCACAATGTGGCCTGTGCGTTACACAACATGATTATAAAGCCACTGTGAGGTTAAATTGCAAACCCCATATTGTTGGGAGGCTGGTGGTACGTTTTCATGTTCGCAGCCACAAGATGAGCTCGGATGTTGGATTCCAGCATCACAGCCACCATGGTTCTGCAGCAGCCACACGCCAGACTTTGTACAGACTTTGCTGTTGCCGCTGTGTGGTTGGTGGGACCTCCACGCTAACGGCTGCGGTGCTCCGGGGATATGAGATCTGGGGCTAATGCGTCACAGAACCTCCAGTCAAACATATATGCACATCCATGTACATTTTCAGCAGCATTGGAGATGGTCCAGTGGGGACAATTTTTTTAAACTGGTCTAGTTGATATGGTATGACCCTATAGGCAGCCATATACTATATAGTGTATATATATAATGTTGGAGGATGGAATCACATGACGGATATAGGTGGCCGTATACTATATAGCAGTGGTGGCGAATCTATGGCACACGTGCCAGAGGCAGCATGCAGAGCCCTCCCTGCTGGCACGCAGAGCCAGCGGCCGCTCACCATGTTACTGAATATCGGCAGGGGCAGAAAGGATCAATGGCCCGGGCAGGTGAGACATGTCCTCGGCGTACTCCCTCACCTTTCCCTGACGGTCTTCCCTCTCTGTCTTGTCAGTGACCCAGGCGCGCTCCCTTCTTCACTGCAGTGGCAGCCCGGCATCTTCCCTGTCTGCTCCGTGGCTGCGACTGGTCCCCTGCTGTTAGTCCCGGCGGGCCGGTGCGCTCCCTTCTTCACTGCAGCGGCGGACCGGCATATTCCACGCCTGCTACGCCACTGTCAGTGTCCACCGGCGGGACTGGTCTCCCGCTGTCAGTGGCCCCTTGGCCCGGCGCGCAGGGGAAACGTACAGTGGCGGCATGCACACGGCCAGACACAGCCGGCATTGAGTGGGACAGCGGGGAGCACAGTGACAGTGGCCACAGGGGGAAGGGGGGGTTGGGAGCACACTGTCATGAGCGTGACGGCTGGGAGCGCAGTGTCAGCAGCGGGGGTGGCCAGGAGCGCTGTGTAACCCTGGAGGCCAGGCAAAAAGCTTGGCACACGCTGCTGCTAGAACCTGCTTGCAAGTAGCCAATCAAAAGCTAGGGGTGTGACAGGGGCGTTCCTGCATGGAAACCCTGTCACACCCCTAGCTTCTGGTGGTGACAAGATACACCAGTAGTGGAGGCGTCCGGCAGCACACACTGATGTCACAGTGTGTATCTGGGATCAGCGATAGCAGCAGTGGCGAGTAGAGGAGGATGGGGTATGTATATGGGTCTTATTGGAGAAGTGGTGCTATTACTACTGCAGGCCACCGTGGGATGTCACTAATACCGCTGGGGCCGTCGTTGGGTGTCACTAATACCGCTGGGGCGTGTCACTAATACCGCTGGGGCCGCCGTGGGGTGTCACTAATACAGCTGGGGCCGCCGTGGGGTGTCACTAATACCGCTGGGGCCGCCGTGGGGTGTCACTAATATCGCTGGGGCCGCCGTGGGGTGTCACTAATACCGCTGGGGCCGCCGTAGAGGGTCCCTACTACCACTGGGGCCACCGTGGGGTGTCACTAATACCGCTGGGGCCGCCGTGGGGTGTCCCTACTACCGCTGGGGCCGCCGTGGGGTGTCCCTACTACCGCTGGGGCTGCCGTGGGGTGTCCCTACTACCGCTGGGGCCGCCGTGGGGTGTCACTAATACCGCTGGGGCTGCCGTGGGGTGTCACTAATACCGCTGGGGCCGCCGTGGGGTGTTACTAATACTGCTGGGGCCGCCGTGGGGTGTCACTAATACCGCTGGGGCCGCCGTGGGGTGTCACTACTACCGCTGGGGCCGCTGTGGGGGGTCCCTGTTTCCGCTGGGGTATGTTTACATGTGGCAGTAATTACCGTGGCAAATTGCGCAGCATTTCTGCAACCAAAAAGCAGTTATAATCTGCACCCTGTCTATTTTGAAGCGGCCCTGTCCTTTTTATAACAACGGGTGTAAAATCATACAATGTGATAAGCCCCGCCCCCTGACATGTTGGCACTTTGCGATAAATAAGTGGGTTTTGGGTTGCAGTTTGGGCACTCGGATTTCAGATTTTGTTGTTGTTTTTAGCTGTTTAGTCATTCACGACCCTAAAGGCGAGTTCCCTCCATGTTTTCCAGTTTTGCTTCTTTCAGTTATGTGATCTCCATGCTAGTATCAGCTCTGACACTATCAGCCATCGTGTTCTTTGGTGGCCAGGTCTTCTTTTGCCGCTGATGTGTCCAAGCATTATAGATTTTTCTAGCAACTCTGCATTACATGGCCAAAATCCGTGAGTCTGAACCTGGTCATTTTGCCCTCAACGAGTCTAAACCTGGTCATTTTGCCCTCCGTGAGTCTGAACCTGGTCGTTTTGCCCTCCGTGAGTCTGAACCTGGTCGTCTTGCCCTCCGTGAGTCTGAACCTGGTCGTCTTGCCCTCCGTGAGTCTGAACCTGGTCGTCTTGCCCTCCGTGAGTCTGAACCTGGTCGTCTTGCCCTCCGTGAGTCTGAACCTGGTCGTCTTGCCCTCCGTGAGTCTGAACCTGGTCGTCTTGCCCTCCGTGAGTCTGAACCTGGTCGTCTTGCCCTCCGTGAGTCTGAACCTGGTCGTCTTGCCCTCCGTGAGTCTGAACCTGGTCGTCTTGCCCTCCGTGAGTCTGAACCTGGTCGTCTTGCCCTCCGTGAGTCTGAACCTGGTCGTCTTGCCCTCCGTGAGTCTGAACCTGGTCGTCTTGCCCTCCGTGAGTCTGAACCTGGTCGTCTTGCCCTCCGTGAGTCTGAACCTGGTCGTCTTGCCCTCCGTGAGTCTGAACCTGGTCGTCTTGCCCTCCGTGAGTCTGAACCTGGTCGTCTTGCCCTCCGTGAGTCTGAACCTGGTCGTCTTGCCCTCCGTGAGTCTGAACCTGGTCGTCTTGCCCTCCGTGAGTCTGAACCTGGTCGTCTTGCCCTCCGTGAGTCTGAACCTGGTCGTCTTGCCCTCCGTGAGTCTGAACCTGGTCGTCTTGCCCTCCGTGAGTCTGAACCTGGCCGTCTTGCCCTGCGTGAGTCTGAACCTGGCCGTCTTGCCCTGCGTGAGTCTGAACCTGGCCGTCTTGCCCTGCGTGAGTCTGAACCTGGCCGTCTTGCCCTGCGTGAGTCTGAACCTGGCCGTCTTGCCCTGCGTGAGTCTGAACCTGGCCGTCTTGCCTTCCAGTGATATACCGGCTCTTATATGATTCAGGACTTCTCTGTTGGTTCCCCTCACAATCCAGGACATGCGCAACAGCTTTTGCCAGCAGCTCCAACGCATCAATCCTCCTCCTGTCAGCTTCCCTTGCAGTCAAGCTTTCACATCCCTACATGGCTCTGGGGAAAGCAGTGGTTTGCACTATCCTGCATTTAGTTGCAATGCCAATACCCCTCCTTTTCCAGATTTTGTCCATGTTTAGCTTCGCCCCAATGCTATCCTATGTTTTATCCTTGGCATAGATTCTCCAGCCTAGTAATGTATTGAGCCAAGGAAGCTGAAGTCTCGTACGCATTCTTTGACCTCATTGTTGATTGTGATTTGAATTTGGCCATTTATTGCACTCGCCATAATTTTATTCTTCTTTACATTCAGGTTGAGGCCCATTTTTTCACTTTCAGTTTTAATCTTCCATATCAGCGGCTTCAAACCGGCTTCTGTTGCTGCAAGCAAGTTGTGTCATCTGCATGACGGAGATTGTTGATGTTTCTTCCAACTGTTTTCACCCTGATTTCCAATTAGTCTCCCGTATATAGGCTAAAGAAGAAGGGTGAGAGGATGCAGCCCTGTAGGATGCTTTTGCCAATCCTAAACCAATCTGTGCCCCCATACTGCGTTCCCACAGCGGCTTCTTGAGTGGTATAAAGTGATTGTATCAGCTTGACTAGATGTGCCGATACACCCGGCTCTTGTAGGGGCCGCCATGGCTTAGCGATGATGTGGGTACCCACAGCCCGTACACAATGTAGTTATGTATGGGCCACGGGTATGTCTGCGACCATGCAGCATGATGGGCTCTATGTTGCGGATAGCCACGGTAAAATCCAACATGCTGCGTTTTGTTTTCTGCAAGTGGATAATGTAATTCAGACCCACTAATGTGAGATTGGATATCGCTGTCCCCCCATGACGGCTCCAGGCGCTCGGCTACCTCTGGGAGCTGTCACATTATCCTCACAGACTTTGCATTGTAGGCGCCCGGACCTCCTCCTTGGCAGACGTCATATAAATCGTTCATTTATCAGATTAGACTTCTCCATGTTTGATGCAAACACATCTGCGTTGTGAGATGCATCTTTGGTCTTATTACAAGCTGGGATATATTTTCCTTAATTTTCATTAAATGGTCACGTATTTTAAGATTCAATTCAGCAGCTTCATCATAGAGATTTTACCCTGTAAAGCTGTTTCATCCTTTGTACATCCATTAAAAGTAGTTTTCCATCACGTCCATCCTGACCGCACACATGGAGGCTGCTCCGCCTGTGATCCTTGGGACAGGAAGAGAAGTTCTTTAAAAGCCATCTCCCACCGCTTGACTCCAGTGTCTTCCTGTCCCAAACGGACACAGGAGGGAGTTCTCCGTGCTGTGGATGGAGGCGATGGGCTGCGGAGCGCTACTCACCAGGGCGCGGGGTATCCGGCCAGGGGAGGCAGTTTCCACGCTCCATCCAGACGTCGGCACCATCTGTGGGGAGGGAGCGGCAGGTGCGACTGCTCTGCGCTCCTGTTTCCCGGCGTCGCGTCGTGCGTGATGACGTCAGACGTCGGCAAAAGGACATCACGCAGCGCGGGCGCTTAAAGGCGCCAAATTCAAACGGCAGAATCCTCCATTCATGTTCCCAGGCTCCTTCTTTCCTGCTGACAGGTGTCATGGACAGCGCTGAGGGAGAGAAAGGGATTGTGCCAACTGTAAGTAGTCCACTTGGACAAAAAAGTAGGAACATTTTTTTTGTGAGTATGGCTTTCAGATCTGGTATTAGTAATGGCTTCTCCTTATAGGAGGAAGCATTAAAAACTAAACAGGAGAAAAAGAAGATAAAAAGGTGCGCGTTATGTGCCAAAAAAGTGGACGATAACGCCAAGAGACCCATTTGCTCAGACTGCGCTACAAAAATAGTGAAAGACGAGCAACAAAACCTGCTACAAGGTATTCAGGAGATGGTTCATGAGGAAGTGCAGGCTCTAAAAGAACAAACCTTTGACTCCCAGCCAGGGCTGTCCAGGAAAAGAGCCCAGACTAGGGATTTCGAGGTCTCTTCACCTGAACACTCTGAGATGGAATATTCAGACGATTCATCTGAAGTGTCAACCCCTACGCCAGAAGGAAACAAAAAATATTATTTCTCAAATCTGGACCTGGAGGAACTAATTTCCGCGGTACGCAATACCATGGAAGTAATGGATACACCGCAAGTTAGATCAGTACAGGACGAAATATTCGGGGGCCTCAGAACCCACCATAAGAAATGTTTTCCAGTTAATGAAAACTTGCAAAACATGATCTTGGATGAGTGGCACAAACCCAGATGGGGTTCCATCATCCAAAAAGACTTTAGAGAGAGACTCTCTTTCACCACGGAAGATGCCTCTCTATGGCGAATAATTCCAAAAGTAGACGTGCCGGTCGCAAAATTGACAAAGAAGACCGCTCCCATTTGAAGATTGCTCCCAATTAAAAGACCCAATGGAGCGGAAAATGGAAGGGTTTCTAAAGGGAGTGTGGGAGTCAGCTTCTACAGTTATAGAGACCAACATAGCGGCCACATCTGTGGCGAGATCTCTACACCTGTGGCTCGACCAACTGGATTCCCACCTACACCTGAAAACCCCTAGGGAAGAGCTCCTCAAGTGCCTACCCCTAATTTAAAAAGCGACAGCCTTTTTAGCGGATGCATCAGGGGAGTCCGTTAGGTTCGCTGCAAGAAGTGCAGGACTAGGAAATTCTGCCAGACAGGCTTTATGGCTCAGATCATGGGCTGGAGATCAAACATCCAAATCCAGATTGTGTACGATCCCTCTGGTGGGCGAATACCTCTTCGGACCAACTCTGGATAAAATCTTGGAGAAAGCGGCGGATAAAAAGCTAGGCTTTCCGACTCATTACCTGCCCAAGAAAACCGTACCCTTCAGGAGAAACTATATCCCAAGGGGAAAAAACAAGGGGAAGTCGGGTAGGTGGTCCTACCCGAAAGGGGGTAGAGGGAGAACTTTGGGGTTTCCCTCTAGGTCCGACCCAAGATAAAAAAGTTACGGTGGGGGGTAGACTTCTCCAGTATTCAGAAAATTGGCTGCAGATTTCAAAAAGCCCCTGGGTACTGGAGATAGTCTCTTCAGGCTATAAAATCAGATTAAACTCGAAGCCCCCCGACAACTTCTGCATAACACCTCTGCAGCCCCCTGACCTCCAAGCACGATAGGAGGAGGGTGTATTTAATTTAATTAAGATAGGCGCAGTGGTTCCTGTCCCTGCGGTAGAACAGGGCTGAGGTTATTATTCCCGTTTATTTTTAGTTCTAAAGCCAAGCGGCGCTTTTAGAGTTATTCTGAATCTCAAAAATTTGAACGCGTATATAAATAATCATACGTTTAAGATGGAAACGATACGCTCGACGGTCCCACTAATAGGTCGGGGTAGCGTTATGTGCACAATAGACTTAAAAGATGCATATTTTCATATCCCCATTCATGCGACATCTCAAAAACTTCTAAGGTTTGCGGTTTATATAAATAGCACTATTTGCCATTTTCAGTTTATCTGCTTACCGTTCGGTATCTCCTCAGCTCCGAGAATATTTACAAAGGTCATGATAGAGCCAATTAGTTTCCTTCTGGAACACAACATCAAAATTGTCCCTTATCTAGATGATCTTCTGTTAATCGCGAGCGACAAAAAAACCATGAGGTCCCATTTAGAGCAGACGCTAGATCTACTCGAAAAGCTGGGCTGGATTGTTAATTACGAGAAGTCTAGTCTGGTTCCAGACTCCAAAAAGATATTTCTGGGGATCCTCCTAGATTCAAGTAAAAATCGATCTTTTTTACCCAAACCAAAAATTTCATCTTGGAAGAAATACGGAAATTTAAAAAGAAAGAAGAGGTGTCAGTAAGGGAAACAATGCACACCCTAGGCCTAATGACGTACTGCCTTCCAGCAGTACCCTGGTCTCAATTTCACTCCAGGTCCCTGCAACAAAAACTGTTGGCAACCTGGGATCGCTCCCAGGAGTCCCTGGAGGAGAAATTCAAGTTACCACTATGGGTAAAAAAATCCCTAGATTGGTGGCTCGTACCATCAAATCTGAGAAAAGGAGTCCAGTGGTCACTATCTCCGTGCGTCACAGTAAATACAGACGCCAGCAGTACAGGATGGGGAGCCCAAGTGGCAGGTGAAGCCTTGCAGGGATCCTGGTCTAGGTTCACTAGCACCCACTCCTCTAACTTCAGGGAACTAAGGGCAGTCTGGGAGGCCCTGATTAGATCGGAAAACATATTATGAGGCAAACACGTAAAAATATTGTCAGATAATATGACTACGGTTTCCCTTCTCCGTCACCAGGGAGGCACCCGGCATCCTCGCTTACAACATATGGCGAACAAAATACTAACGTGGGCAGAGGTCAACACGGCATCCCTCTCGGCAGTTCATCTAAAAGGGACTCAAAATCAGGTGGCGGCTTTTTGAGCAGAGAAAGATTGGATCCGGGAAACTGGTCCCTCAACCCGGAAGTATTCCGACATCTTACGGACCAGTGGGGTCTACCACAAGTGGACCTATTCGCATCAAGAAAAAATACAAAATGCCGGGACTTCTTCTCCCTAGATCCGGCGGACCAGCCAGTAGCATTAGATGCACTATCCCAGGAATGGGAAATGTCCCTGGCCTATGCGTTCCCTCCTTTACCGTTGATAGCCAGATGCCTACAAAAAATCTCACGCAGTCACACTACCGTCATATTCATCACCCCGGCATGGCCGAAAAGACCGTGATATCCAATGCTAAACTGGTTGGCAATACAATCCCCTATAGCGCTACCCCTCAGAGAGGACCTTCTATCCCAGGCCCCAGTATTATTTCAGAAAATCCACTGGCTAAAACGGCCTGGCTGCTGAAAGGCAGAGGTTAAGGAGACGGGGGCTTTCCAACAAGGTGATTGATACTTTGTTCAAAAGTCTGAAGTTAGTTACCTCAAAAATCTACTATCGAATATGGGAAATATTTTGTACCTGGTATAAGCCAGAGAGTTCTGATATAGATTGCCCAGATTTTATTAAAATCCTAGATTTTTTGCAAGCAGGGCTAGACAAAGGCCTCAGCCCCAGAACACTGCGGGTACAGACAGCAGCTCTTAGTGCCCTGTTTGATATAAAACTTATGGAAAATAAATGGATAAAAAGGTTCTTGAAAGGAGCAGATAGGTCAAAACCCTTTGTGAGGGGACTGTTACCCTCATGGGATCTTAATGTAGTCCTGGAAGGTCTCTGCGACCCTCCATTTGAACCCATTAACCAAATTCCGGTTAGAAATTTATCCATGAAAGTCGCCTTTTTGATCGCCATCACATTGGCTTGGAGAATCGGCGAGTTACAAGCCTTATCAAGTAGAGAACCCTACTTAAGGGTCCTAGAGGATCGCGTAATATTCAAAAACACCCCAGACTTCTTACCAAAAGTTGTGTCCCCCTTTCATATAAATCAAGAGATAATACTGCCCTCGTTTAGTCAAAATTTCAGTAATACTAAAGAAGAGCGTCTATGTAGTCTAGATGTCCGTAGAGCGGTAAAGACTTACCTGCAAATTACTCAAACTTTCCGGAAATCAGAAAGATTTTTTCTACAGTTCCAAGGTACCAATAAGGGCAGATCAGCTTCAAAAGATACCATAGCTTGATGGATCAAATTAGCGATCCAGGAGACCTACAAGACCAGAGGTCTGGTGGCTCCAGAGGGGACGAGGGACGATTCCACCAGGGCTCTCGTCACCTCCTGGGCGCAACGCAGGGGGGCCTTGATAGATCAAATTTGCAAGGCAGCAACCTGGTCTAATATAAATACATTTGCAAGACATTATAGATTAGATCTTCACTCAAATACAGAACTGGCCTTTGGGCGAAAAGTGCTCCAGGCAGTGGTCCCCTACCCTAAAAATCTGATAATTTGGTATACCTCCATGTGTGCTGTCAGGATGGACGTGATGGAAAGACAAGAATTATTTCTTACCGATAATTCCTTTTCCATGGGTCCATCATGACAGCACATGCTTTCCCACCCTTGTTCGATACGATTGATGTCTTTCAGTGCTAATAAAAAAACTGTTGGACCTCGTATCCGTTGTGATGATTTGGAAGTCACTGGAGTCAAGCGGTGAGAGGTGGCCTTTTAAAGAACTCCTCTTCCTGTCCCAAGGAACACAGGCGGAGCAGCCTCCATGTGTGCCGTCATGATGGACTCATGGAAAAGGAATGATCGGTAAGAAATAATTCTTGTCTTTTCAGGGTCATATTTCTCTGGATTTTTAAAGAAAGATTTTTAAAATACTGTCTTAATTTTGATATAAGTTCAGTGCCTATTTCATTCAAATTCATCAATATGTTCAGCTACTATGTGACAGTTTAGGCATTCATTAACACTGTTTTCATCATGTATATGTAAACTGTGTGGTATGACCGAAGCTTTTTTTTTTTTTTTCTACAGTTTTGTACAAAAAAAAAAAAAGCTTAAAAGTTTTTATTTTGCTGCAGATTCCAACATGCGGTTCCATCTCAAGCAGATCTGTAAATGATGAGAGTTGTGGGGTGATTAGATGGACTATCTTGTCACCAATGACCCTAAAAGTTGTTCTCCCCCCCCCCCCCCCCCTCCCATTGTACTATAAAAGGCTCTCGGAGGCTCCTTGTTTGTAGTGACCTCTTCTTCCCCTTGTGTAGAGCTTGTTGACCACTAGACGCCTCTACGACGCAGAGATTTCTCCCTGAGAGGAGCGCATTATTGGGATGGGAGAAGCTGGATGGTTGTATCGATGAATTGTTCCCCACCGGCCTTTCTGACCAGACTGTTAAAAGCTGTTGGGGCCAGTGGATGTGGGAGGGCACACAAGGTGACCCGGCTCGACGCCCTCGACAGACCACCAGTAGAGATGACCGTCTGACCAGACTGTTAGGAGGTGTTGGGACCACTAGATGGGGACACACAAGGTGACCGGGCTCAGGACGCCCCCTACAGACCACCAGTAGAGAGGAACATCTGACCAGACTCTTAGGAGGTGTTGGGACCAGTGGATGTGTGAGGGCACATAAGGTGACTGGGCTCAGGACCCCCCGACAGACCACCAGTAGAGAGGAGCATCTGACCAGACTGTTAGAAGGTGATGGGACAGGTGGATATGTGAGGGCACAGAAGGCGACCGGGCTCAGGACCCCCTGACAGACCATCAGTATAGAGGACGGTCTCACCAGACTGTTAGGAAGTGTTGGGTCCAGTGGATGGGGACACAAAAGGTGACTGGGCTCAGGACCCCGACAGACCACAAGTAGAGAGGAGCATCTGACCAGACTGTTAGGTGTTGGGACCAGTGGATGTGGGAGGGTACAGAAGGTGATCGGGTTCAGGACGCCCCTTACAGACGACCAGTAGAGAGGAGCGTCTGACCAGAATCTTAGGAGGTGTTGGGACCAGTGAATATGTGAGGGCACACAAGTTGACCGGGCTCAGGACGCCCCCAACAGACCACCAGTAGAGATAACTGTCTGACCAGACTGTTAGGAGGGGATGGGACCAGTGCACGTTGCAGTCTGGTTCCCATGACTTTTCTTCCATTCCATACCTCTTCCCTTGTACCAGTGCGATCCCAGAACTGCTGCAATAGTACCCCTTACTTTAGAAGGGGCCCCAGGACCCTTACGACCAGATTGATTTGGATTCAGTCTGTGAAAATTCTCCTCAGGACCATAACCACACCAATGAACTAAATACTGTAGGGAATCTGGTAACTTGATGAGAGTCCACTATGCGACTTATCTCCAATTGAATATCTCCATCCACTAGAACAGGGGCTGGTGGAGATGAACCATTTCCTGAATCAACAAACTTCTTTAAAAGAGATTTATGAAACACATTAGTTATTCACATAGAACTAGGAATCTCCAAACAAAGCGATACTGGATTAATTTTTACAATGATTTTGAAAGGGTCGATAAATCATGGGCCTAACTTGAAAGACTGTTGTTTGAGTTTTACGTTTTTAGTTGACAACCACACTAAGTCTCCCACCAAGAAATTAGTCCCCTAAGAACCTCTATTATCTGCCACCTGCTTGAAATTTTGAACTGTCCTCTGAAGATTCTTCTTAATATCTTCCTCGCCTCGATGTTAGAGGACTTATTCTCCTCAGGTACTTCTGACACCTTTTTAGAAAAGGGACCAAAACATGGATTGAACCCATAATTACAAAAGAAAGGTGACGACCCCTTAGATTCCAATAATCTAAGTGCAAATTCAGCTAAAAGCAAAAAACCTACCAACCCTTCTGATTCTGAGACATAACCCTGCAAGTATTGTCCCAGACTCTGGTTACATCTCTCAGTTTGTCTATTAGTCTTTGGATGATATGCAGAGGAAAAAGGGTTGAATACCCAACCAAGAGCAAACAACATACTAGAATCTGGAAACAAACTGGACCCCACGATCGGAGACAATATTCCCTGGTAACCTATGTAAACTCACAATATGAGTAATGAACAATCTGGACAAGGTTTTAGCATTGGGAAGACCGGGAAGATCTACAAAATGACACATCTGGCTAAAACGATCAACCAGAGGACAGTGTTACCCTCAGAAAGCAGCATATCCGTAATAAAGCTCATAAACAAATGAGTCCAAAATTTCATGGGTATTGACAAAAAAAATTAACCTGCTGGCAGGGGTATTATGAGGCAAATTTGTCCTACCACAAACCTCACAAGAAGAGACAAAGCTGAATACTAGAGATGAGCGAACGTACTCGGTAAAGCACTACTCGTCCGAGTAATGTGCTTTATCCGAGTACCTCCCCGCTCGTCCTGAAAGATTCGGGGAGTGCCGCGGAGCGGGGAGCTGCAGGGGAGAGCGGGGAGGAACGGAGGGGAGATCTCTCTCTCCTTCTCTCCCGCCCGCTCTCCCCTGCTCCCCGCCGCAACTCACCTGTCAGCAGCGGCGCTCCCCGAATCTTTCAGGACGAGCGGGGAGGTACTCGGATAAAGCACATTACTCGGACGAGTAGTGCTTTACCGAGTACGTTCGCTCATCTCTACTGAATACATCTCATCATGATGACAGCCACCAAAAACTTTTTGTGAGTAATTTTCAGGTATTATTAATCCCCAGATGACCAGCTAACACGGAACTATGTACTAAAAACAGCACCTGTAGTCTCAAATGAACAGAGAAAAAAAGCTTTCCCGTCGGAAGACTCAATGGGGCTAGATCCTGTGCTTTATGGACCTGCTGCTGAAACTACTGACACTACAACTCCTTCAAAAAGAAGTTCATTCAAAATCATCATGGCAAACCTCCTGGAAAGACCATCGACCTTAACATTTCTTCTGGCAGGACGATATGTAACCATAAAGTCGACATGCGAAAAAAAATAGTGACCACTGCGCCTGTCTTTGATTAAGACTTTTGGCTGACTCTAAGTAGATCAGGTTTTTGTGGTCCGTAAAAACCGACACCTTATGCTGAGCTGCTTCGAGGAGATGACGCTACTCCTCAAATGCCCACTTAATTATCAACAGCTCTCTGTCACCAATATCGTAATTTTGCTCAGCAGTAGAAAAGTTACGTGGAAAAAAACGTACAAGGACGAATATTTTGCAACATTCTAGTTCCCTGAGAAAGCACCATCCCAACCCCAACTTCTGAGGCATCAATCTCCTCTACAAAAGGTCTGGATGAGTCTTGTTGCACTAGAGCCCGAGCCGTCGCAAAACATCTCTCTTCAAGTTATAAAAAGATTGTAATGCCCTTAGGGACCATTTAGAAAGGAAGCAATCCATTTTTGCCATATCAGTCAAAACCTTGACTACCACTGAAAATCCTGTGATAAATTTCCGCTAGTAATTGGTGAACCCCAGACACCTCTGAAGCGCCTTCACATTTTCTGGTAACACCCAGTCTTGCACCGCCCGGACCTTTTCCGGATCCATCTTAAGACCTCTCAGGATAATGTGCCCCAGAAATGTGATCTCATGCATGGAAAAAACACATTTTTCCCTTTTCGCCAAAAAAAATATTATTGCACAATGCTTGGAGGATGAACATGAGAAATGTGTGAATCAAAATCTGACGAAAAGATAAGAATATCGTCGAGATATACCAGAACAGCCAATAAATTCATAGAGGGCCTCACTAATAAAGGACTGGAGAACAGCAGGAGCATTTGTTTAACCAAACAGTATCACCAAGCTCTCATAATGCCCTTCGGGAAGGAATGGGGTGGGGGGGTTAATGGCGGCTTTCCATTCATCCCCCTCAATCCAAATCAAATTATATGCCCCTTGTAGATCTAACTTTGAAAACCAGTTGACACAAATCAACTGTGCAAACAGATTCAGAATGAGAGGCAATGGGTAAAGGTTAAGCTTGGTGATTTTGTTTAGCTCTCTGAAATCAAGACCAGGTCATAAATCATCCTTTTTCTTGACCCAAAAAAAGGCGCCCAGTGGAGAATTTGAGGGACGTATGGGCCCCCTTCTCAAACTGTCGTGGATATAAACCTTTAGAGACGGTCTGTCTCTTTGGAGCAGTTAGGTTGTACACACGGCTTTTCTGCAGTTTACAGTCTGGGAGGAGTTCAGTAGAACAATCCCCCTCTCTCTGAGGTGATAAATTGTTGGCCCCCTCCTCCTGGGCAAAGACATCAGAGAAATCAGATAAATACTCAGGCGAGTCATCCACTTGCACAGAAGATACGTTTAAAGATATGCAACAAGTTTTACAGTAAGGGCTCCATTTACAAATGTCTCCCCTCTCCGAATTCAACACGGGATTATGCAAATGCAACCAAGGCCAACCTAAAACTGTTCGAATTGGAAGGATTCCATGATAAAAAGCACACATGTCAAACACAAGGCCTGCGGGCTGAATCTGGTCTGCCACCTCATTTTCTGTTGCCCACCGACTATGTAGCAAGTTTCCTCACCGGTCCGTGCTGCTGTCAGTATGAGATCTTCTACCAGCTTGCTCTGTCTCAGTAGAGCAGACAGTAACAGAGGAGGGCCGATATCACCATGACAACAGCCGCGAAGGGGGGAAGAAGACTACAGAAAACATGATCTCTGGTGCAAGGAGAGCGGCGCTGAGGAGGAGCAGCTGCAGGGTGAGAGCTGGTCAGTGCTGACTACCTCTCACCGGGCCTCCCTCTGTTCATGGCTGCAGGCCTGGGGAGACATCATTGGCCCAAGTATGCAGGAGGGCCACCAAAAAGGACTGAAAGCCAGCCAGTATGCTTGCCATTGGGACCATATTGGATGCAGGTAAGTATAAAAATGCAAAAGTTGTGTGTGTATGTGTGTTATATATATATATATATATATATATATATATATATACATATATATATTAGTGTGTCTGTGCCTGTGCATATATGTGTATAATAGTGTGCGCCTGTGAGTATATATGTATAATGTGTGCCTGTGAGTGTATATATACGTATAATAGTGTGCGTCTGTGCGTATATACGCATAATAGTGTGTGTATATATGTATAATAGTGTGCGCCTGTGAGTGTATATATACGTATAATAGTGTGCGTCTGTGCGTATATACGCATAATAGTGTGTGTATATGTGTATAATAGTGTGCGCCTGTGAGTATATAGTATAATAGTGTGCGCCTCTGAGTGTATATATGTGTATAATAGTGTGCGTCTGTGCGTATATACGCATAATAGTGTGTGTATATGGGTATAATAGTGTGCGCCTGTGAGTATATACGTATAATAGTGTGCGCCTGTGAGTGTATATATACGTATAATAGTGTGCGTCTGTGCGTATATACGCAAAATAGTGTGTGTATATGTGTATAATAGTGTGCGCCTGTGAGTATATACGTATAATAGTGTGCGCCTGTGAGTGTATATATGTGTATAATAGTGTGCGTCTGTGCGTATATACGCATAATAGTGTGTGTATATGGGTATAATAGTGTGCGCCTGTGAGTATATATGTATAATAGTGTGCGCCTGTGAGTGTATATATACGTATAATAGTGTGCGTCTGTGCGTATATACGCATAATAGTGTGTGTATATACGTATAATAGTGTGCGCCTGTGAGTATATACGTATAATAGTGTGCGCCTGTGAGTGTATATATGTGTATAATAGTGTGCGTCTGTGCGTATATACGCATAATAGTGTGTGTATATGGGTATAATATTGTGCTCCTGTGAGTATATATGTATAATAGTGTGCGCCTGTGAGTGTATATATACGTATAATAGTGTGCGTCTGTGCGTATATACGCATAATAGTGTGTGTATATGTGTATAATAGTGTGCGCCTGTGAGTGTATATATGTGTATAATAGTGTGCGTCTGTGCGTATATACGCATAATAGTGTGTGTATATGGGTATAATAGTGTGCGCCTGTGAGTATATATGTATAATAGTGTGCGCCTGTGAGTGTATATATACGTATAATAGTGTGCGTCTGTGCGTATATACGCATAATAGTGTGTGTATATGGGTATAATAGTGTACGCCTGTGAGTGTATATATGTGTATAATAGTGTGCGTCTGTGCGTATATACGCATAATAGTGTGTGTATATGGGTATAATAGTGTGCGCCTGTGAGTATATACGTATAATAGTGTGCGCCTGTGAGTGTATATATACGTATAATAGTGTGCGTCACTATGGGGGACCCTATTACCAATTGGGCCACAATGGGGTTCACTTTTACTATATAGTCTTCCAATTAGAATCGGCCCTTTGAAAGCAACCAAAAAGCTGATGTGGCTCTCTGTGAAAATGAGTTTGACACCCCTCATATAAAGAATGATGATCTCAGTATGAAATAATCTGATCTTCAGACAACGATCCAGAACACAGAACCTCAAACACTTCTGTGATTAATGAAGAGGTTTTGATGGCAGAGACAGGAATGGGTGCATACAGAATTTTTACCTCTGACCCTAAAACCATCTCCTGATGGATTAAGTTGACACCAGCGCCACAATCCCAGAAGACTTTGATTAGACCACTATCACCCCTAAAAACTATCTCAGTGGGAAGAACCACCCTGGAGGCCGACATCCAAACAACCTGTGGGCCTAGAGGAGCCTTCCTTTTAACCTCCAGGCCACCTAGTTTTTGACTGTTAAGAAAATTTTAGATCAATGTATCAGTTAATTGTTTTTCTATAATCTAAGTAGTGAAGGGGTTAAACTAAACTTTTTCTATACCAGTGCATGGTAGACAGACGATAAGAGTCTCCCAGACCCCCCCCCCCTCCCCTTACATTCCTTTTCACTGAATTCATAACGGTCTCATTGTATTTTATAGTAACGCCGTAAGAGGTGTAACTTATATTAAACATTTTAGTTTCAGCTGATCATGTATTCTTATTAATCTTGGAGGTTTATACTTTTCCTGTGATGTCATTAATGGTATATAAACCACATGCAGCTTAGAATAAATTAGAAATCATCTGATACCGCACAGGCTGGTGTGATTTGTATTTCTCCTGGGCCCAGACTTCTGCACGAGATCTGGGATTGTCTTTCCCTTTATAAACACATAAATTCTCCTTACATTTTTGGTCCTTCGAGCCGGAAAGACTAACTGCAGAGGGAAAGGATAGCCTGGCTGTGAAAAGGTGGGTCTGAAGTACTCTCCGATCATTAAAAGACCTCCGTCTTGCTTAGACGTCATTAGAGGCCAGTCGGGCATCCTGTCTGAAACAGTGACGTTTTTCCGAACTAGCCGGAGAATTTAGAGGCTTCCCGGATAACGTGTAGTAAGTACAACAATGGTTAAACTCTTCCTCCTTCTTCCTCTTCCTTTCTTCTTCCTCCTCCTTTCTTCTTCCTAATTGGTTGTCAAGGGGCAATAGCAGTAGTCTATGAGAGTCCATAGCCATTGATCCACAGGGAATCCCTCTCTGAACCATTATCATAACAGACCCAGAGACAAATAATGTGACATGTCGGATTATATTGTCTTGAATATGTCCAGTAAATTTGCTGAGATGAGATATTATGACAAAATTAAGTATACCTTCACCAGAGTACCTCAGGGCTGCTGTGAATCTCCAACAATTGTGTCCCAGGCTATGTCAGCAAACTTAGCCCAGTTCCAGCCTCCTAAAGGTAGTCAGCTACTACTGTCTGTTGATAGCTAGCAGCAGACAGTGGGGAGAATTGTATTGGGGACACAATCACACCCTTGAGGTTTCTCTATGAGCAAGGCCATAAAGTAAACAGGTAGGCGTTTAGATGAAAGTAGAAGGTCAAGCAATTCTGGAGGTCCCAAAACTACGAGCAAATGATGTCCTTCTTGGGAATGACTAACTTCTGCAGAGCTTGGATCCCAAATTCTGCATCTCAGACAGCGCTTCTTACCAGACTCATCTGTGATGACCCTCTGGCTGCAGCTGACAGGATACGGTGGGATGCACCCTCTGAGGAAGCCTTTGTCAGGATAAAGCAGACTCTGGTGGGCACATCAGTCTTGGGGGCTGCCAACTACAGCAAGCCCTTTGTGCTAACTGTTGACTCAGGGGAAGGACATATGACCTCTGTGTTAACTCGGTGGGAAACAGACCGCTGGCATACTACTCTGCAGACTAGATCCAGTGGCCAAGAGCTCCCACCCTGTGTACAAGCGGTAGTAGTGGCAGCTGCAGCAGTCAGACCTTCTGCCACTATAGTGCTGTCCCCCCCCCCCCCCCCCATTCACCCTGAGCTACGGCACGCAGTTAGTTATACTCATATCTTAGTCCTTGTAGACATCCCTCCTGCATGACACTACTGCTCTCACAGCCGCACCTGACAACTGAGGGATGTACTACACTCCATCCATCTACCTTCAGACGATCCTCCACACAACTGTCTAGGAGAGATGGCACATAAGGTGTTACCCCGACCAGATCTACAGGATATACCTCTTGTGGATGCTGAATACACTCTTTGTAGATGGGTTGTACACCTCCACAGAAAAAAACCTTTCTTACTTAAATTGTTCTTCAGATGTGCAGCAGTTTTCAGCCATGGCCTGTGTCATGTCTCAACAGGGGGGATGGTAGCACTCATATCTAGAGTATTCACAGCCTATGGGTTTACAAACTACATCACAGAAGGCGAAATATAGAAACATAAAAACAATCACAGAAAACAGCCATATACTTACACTTTGGAGTGCATATAGATGCATCCTCCCACCATGCAGGTAGCAGACTACCAGATGAGGGAGCTAATTGCACCTGTGTGGGAGACCGATGAGACAGCCACTCACACTGCCTTTTGATATAGAGGGGGTAGCTGCTCGGTGTATACTCCCACACAGAGTGGATACAAAGTAGCAGACCATTCTGATACATGTAGTTCACCATGCAGACCACAACCTATTAATGACGCCATAATAATTCAGCAGGTTGCCCTGCACTTCAAACAGTGAACCACATTGGTACTGCCACCCTGGGCTCCCCCTGGAGTCTTAAAGCCACACTGATTGTGAATGATAGGTAATAAATGCAAGGCATTAGTTGGATTTTGGCCAAGATACATGAGCCCACTAACCACTTCACGGTTCCTTGCATGTAGTGGGTTCCTACACTAATATAAATACATCACAGATCATCTGATCATCAAAAACTGCTGAAAGGTAGACCTGGATTTACCAATATCACTGTAATAAGGTAACACAGGCAGAGCAGGGACAGTGTGCTGAGGAGGTTCTAGTTCAGCCCGCTACAAAGGGGGGTCCACATTAGGTGGTCTCCATTTCAACCCGGTGAAGAAATCCACACCCCTTTCCCATGGACCTCCTCAGTAAGGACAAAATGACAGGAATAGCATTTCTTTTCAGAGTATTGGTGAGTCTGGGGAATGCTATTGATCACAGCCCTGAAATTGTCAGAGGTCATCATCATATTTACCCGATCCTACACGATGAGATGATGCTGGGGGAGCTCTGAGTGTAACGTTTATAGAAGCAGTGACAAGTACCATACAGGTAGATATGTGTCAGACAAGGGACTTGTTGGCATTACACACAAAGGAAGAAGGCATGGCTAGATGCTTGCCTGGCTTGATAGTACTCTTAGTTAGGCTACATCCCTGGCAGCCATTTTAGTGCCAGTCATGGCCGGCGGTAATTTTAGTGTCTGCTGTAATACCTTCCGCCGCCGCCCAAGCGCCATCTTGGCTTCTCACCTCCCATTGATGTACCTTTTACCTAGCATCCCAATGCTTGTACTGATTGTAGTACACAACACCAGAGATTAGTGTGGTCTCTGAATTGTGTAGGAATAGTCAGAACCCTCCATCCCATGGGTTCTGTGTCTTGATGTTATCTATCTTATGGCTTGAGTGCTGGCTCTGTGTGGTGGGGTTAGCTCACAAATGGTTAAATCATCTGTTACATTTCAATGCTTGATTCTTGCAAACCTCTGATAAAGCTGTAGTTTCATGTTCACCCTCACCCCCATCTTTCAGCTTTAGAGTTCAGTGAGAAGAAGGGAGGGGGGAGTATGTGACTGACTCTCTAACATAGTAGTCTGAAAGCGATGCTCTGCTTGCTTGAAATGAAGATGATCATGAATGAAGTTTAGTATAAACTTGTGTGAATAGGGAACGTACAGTCTTGCTGTTATTTGTGTACATATCAGTTCTGTAGTGCGTTTAATTGTTAAATAGTGTTTACTGTTGTATTTTCAGTGTGATAAAGTCATGTAAGAGAAAAAAAAAAGTTATTGATAATGTAAGACCTGAGTGTTCCTATTAAGGGAAATATTATAAGGATACTGCAGTTAGCTGTAGGAGTCTAGAAACAGTTAGAGTAAGATAAACAAAGCTTTATCACCTCTCCTTGATAAGAAAAATTCCAGGGGGGGGGGTTGTTAAGGTTGAAGGATCAAGCGACTCTGCAGATGATTGGAGTAGTAGTAGTTGTGTGAATTTTATGCTATGTAGTAAACATTGTGTGTAGAGAATTATATGGTTAATAACACAGGTCTGCAATGAAAAAATTGTAGCATATTTAATTAGTGGGTTTAACAGTATTTTTTGTGCTGATTACGGTAAAAATAGTGAAAAAATTCCATCACCCCTAGATAAGTCACAAATTTCACCTGAAATGTTCTTATTTTCAGGGTTTTTCAGGTTCGGTATGCGTACGATAACGAATCTAAACTGTCTGCTAGGCGTGACCTTGACTGCAGTCAGTGACTCAGTGTGGAGCCAGCCACTTGTGGTCGACGCATCAAACAGTTTTGTGATACGGTATTTAGAGGAAATGGCTACTAGAAGATGTGTCAACTCTCCTAACTGTTTGTTATATTTGTGGGTCTTATACCGCCAAGAAGCAACAAAGGAACATTTCTAATTTTGTTCAGAAGGTGTATTTTGCATACTTTGGTATGAAATTAGGGGACCAAGATAAATCTTGGGCTCCCCATATAGTGTGTTCTGTGTGTGTTGAAGAACTGAGACAATGGTTTCAAGGTAAGAAGAAATCATTTCGTTTTGGAGTACCCATGGTTTGGAGAGAGCCTAAAGATCACAGTGATGACTGTTATTTATGTTCTTGTTCAGTGCAAGGTTTCAATTTAAAAACCAGGAAGGACATTTCATACCCAACCAACATACGTTCGGCTATTCGCCCTGTTCCTCATGGACCTGACTTGCCTATTCCTTCACCTCCAGATACCCTGGACAATCTTTTAGACGATTTAGACCAAATGTCACATAGTAGCAGCGATAATGATGACAGCTATGATCCCGGTACCAATGACCCTGAACTTTTCTCTCAATCAGACTTGAACGATTTAGTACGAGATCTGGGCCTACCAAAGGATTCAGCGGAAGTGTTAGGGTCTAGACCTAAAGAAAGACATATGTTAGCCTCCGGTCTTTCATTTTCATGGTACCGACTTAGAGAAAAGGAATTTGTCCCTTTTTTTTACACAAGAGGGTGAACTAGTTTTCTGCAACAATGTACCTGGAATCATGGAAATGTTCAACATAATGTATGACCCAGAGGAACGGAGACTTTTCATAGATTCGTCAAAGAGGAGTTTGAAAGCCGTACTTCTTCACAATGGTAACCAATATGCTTCTGTGCCTGTTGGACACTCAGTCCATTTGAAAGAATGCTATGAAAATCTTGGGTTTGTTCTTAATAAGCTCAGCTACTCTGACCATAAATGGGCCATTTGTGGAGATTTGAAAGTTATTTCCATGTTACTTGGTCAACAAAGTGGTTACACAAAGTTTCCATGTTTCCTCTGTGAATGGGATAGCCGTGACAGGAAACAACACTATGTCAAGCAGACCTGGCCAATCAGAAAGGCTCTTATTCCTGGAGTTAAAAATGTTGAAAGACAAAGTTTAGTGGATCCTAAAAAGATCTTACTTGCACCACTTCATATCAAATTGGGACTAATGAAACAGTTTGTGAAAGCATTACACAAAGAAGGAGAGTGCTTCAAGTATCTTTGTGAAGAGTTTCCTGGTCTATCAGATGCTAAGCTGAAAGAGGGAGTCTTTGTTGGGCCTGACATAGGAAAACGTTTAAAAGATGAAATCTGTCACTAAAATGGAAATGGAAGAAAAAAATGCCTGGAATTCATTTAAACTTGTTGTAACAGGCTTTCTTGGAAATAAAAAAGACCCAAACTACAAAACTTTGGTTGCTGAATTGTTACAAAACTACAAAATCTGGGGCTGCAACATGAGTGTCAAAGTCCATTTCCTTCACTCACATCTGGACTACTTTCCAGAAAATCTTGGGGCTGTAAGTGAGGAACAAGGAGAACGTTTCCATCAAGATCTAAAAGAAATGGAGCGCAGATACCAAGGTCGATGGAAGGTCAACATGATGGCAGACAACTGTTGGATGTTAAAAAGGGAAAATTCACAAGAACAGCCGAAAAAGTACCAAAAGAAGCTGTGATGGAAAAAGAAAACGTTTTTACAAAGACTTATAATAACTTTGCAACACGTGTGTGTCACTATTATGCTTATTTTAGCTCAGTACTGTTGTTTTCTTTGCTTTTACTTCATGTTAAAATAATAAAAACAAATAAAAAAATGTCAGTTTTTTTGTATTTTTTCCAAATACTTCAACTTTATTTTGTAGGCAAGCCTTACGTGATAGAAAAAACCCGTGTCATTTTTTAAATCTGTGCAAAAAACTACATAAAGATGATTTAACAAAATCAAAACAATTTTAAAAAAAGTTTTTTTTGCAGACCTGTGTAATAGAAAGACTTGACCCCACGATAGAGAAAAGTTAATGACAAGTGTTCAAACTGTGATAATGTAAAATGTGTGATTAAGCTTCTTAACTCTACCTACCCCCCACAGATAAGTGATCCATGTTATACATTGAGTTTGCTGTTTTCACCTGTGGTGGGGACCAAATACCTGCTGTTGTCTCCGATCCTGGGGATTATACTTGTTTTGCGCTACCTGGTAATGGGACCAAGGCAGACTACGGGAGACTACGTGGGGGATACTGTGTGGAGAGGAGAACTGTAAAGGACACACTGTTTTCTGGGATATGGCCTGAGTAACAAAGAGCATGCACAGATGTGTGGTGATGGGCAGCTGACACAGGTGCCAGGAACGTGTCCTGGCAGGAATTGTGTGTTGGTACAGCTAATGCCTGTGCACCTTATGACCTCAGAGGGCAATAGCAATGGCTGTGACCGGAGAACTAGGAACACCTTTCCCAAAGGTTCCTTTGACGCCAATGTTTACATTGACGCAATCTGAGTCCCAAGGAGGGTATCGGAGGAGTATAGGGTGAGAAATCAGATGGCTGCAGGGGGTTTGAGTCTCTTCTTGTATAGTGGGCAACAGTGGATAAAAATGTAGACTGGATTATATATATATTATAACCAACAGAGATTTGTTAATTATACAAGAGATGCAGTCAGGGGCCTAGAGGAACAACTAGGACATACCTCACTTATGGCACGGCAACATAGAATGGCTCTTGATTAGAGATGAGCGAACGTACTCGTTAAGGGCGATTTCGCAATCGAGCATCGCTATTTTCGAGTACCTGACTACTCGGGTGAAAAGATTCGGGGGGTGCTGGGGGTGAGTGGGGAGTTGCAGAGGGGAGTGGGGGAGAGAGAGAGTTCCCCCCGTTCCCCACTGTTACCCCCCGCCTCCACCACGCCGCCCCCGCCACCCCCCGAATCTTTTCACCCGAGTAGTAGTAGTATTTTCATTCCTAATAACACGGCACGAGATGGTAGTGTTACCTGAGCACTGAAAGGGTTAAATGCATTATCAAATGAACTAGCTGAGAACTCTGGCATAGACGATCCATTCAGGGTCTGGTTGGAAGCTTGTTCGGAAATTATCTAGGACCCCAGTATTGTGTGATATTACCTTTAAATTCATTTTCTCTGTCACGTACAAAACTAACAGATATGACCCTCAGACATGGCAATAACTCAGAAATAACTAACAAGTAATAAAACAGCATTTGCAGGTTAGTCAGAGGGTGGGGGAAAGATAAAGCTTTCAGGCTAATGTACAAGGGCGTACCGGGTACAAGCAATATAAAGACAATCATGTATTGATAAATAACTATGCTGAATCATTATAAAATGTTTTATTATAATAAAATAGCAAAACCGCTGAAGAATGGAAAATATTAGGTATTATGAAATGGACTTTGATCAAACATGTGGCAAACTACTGAATGATGTAAACACATATGTAATGTTTGGCTCAGAATCAACGTCACTTTAATTATATGATATGCTTAGAAAAGACCTTGTAGCTGAAATAAACTTGAAGATGATATTGTGCGCTGGAGAGTACAGCATTCATTCTTCCTGCCGATCGGTATTACTTAATTATGAGTCGACAGACTAGACTCATTTCACTTTGGACGCCGGATGACATACCAAGGGGACATTTCCCCAACAGTATCTTTTCACTGCCAGGTACTCGAAAATAGCGATGCTCGATTGTGAAATGGCCCTTAACGAGTACGTTCGCTCATCTCTACTCTTGATATGTTGCTAGCAGAAAAAAGAGAAGTTTGTAAAATGATTGGAGGATATTGTTGTATTTCCATGTCATTCCTTATAACACGGCACCAGATGGTAGTGTTACCTGAGCACTGAAAGGGTTAAATGCATTATCAAATGAACTAGCTGAGAACTCTGGCATAGACGATCCATTCAGGGACTGGTTGGAAGCTTGTTCGGACAATGGTCACACGTCATATACTCCACACTAGTCTGTGACACAGCGGTCACACGTCATATACTCCACACTAGTCTGTGACACAGCGGTCACAAGTCATATATTCCACACTAGTCTGTGACACAGTGGTCACAAGTCATATACTCCACACTAGTCTGTGACACACCGGTCACAAGTCATATACTCCACGCTAGTCTCGGGGTCACACCGGTCACATGTCATATACTCCACACTAGTCTGTGACACAGCGGTCATACGTCATATGCTCCACACTAGTCTGTGACACAGCGGTCACAAGTCATATATTC
The DNA here is from genome assembly GCF_035609145.1 of Eleutherodactylus coqui. Taxonomy (NCBI): domain Eukaryota; kingdom Metazoa; phylum Chordata; class Amphibia; order Anura; family Eleutherodactylidae; genus Eleutherodactylus; species Eleutherodactylus coqui. Next base: position 1,811,120 of record NC_089843.1, on the reverse strand, counting down.
CACACTAGTCTGTGACACAGTGGTCACAAGTCATATACTCCACACTAGTCTGTGACACAGCGGTCACACGTCATATACTCCACACTAGTCTGTGACACAGCGGTCACACGTCATATACTCCACACTAGTCTGTGAAACAGCGGTCACACATCATATACTCCACACTAGTCTGTGACACAGCGGTCACACGTCATATACTCCACACTAGTCTGTGACACAACGGTCACAAGTCATATACTCCACACTAGTCTGTGACACAGCGGTCACACGTCATAAACTCCACACTAGTCTGTGACACAGCGGTCACAAGTCATATACTCCACACTAGTCTGTGACACAGCGGTCACACGTCATATACTCCACACTAGTCTGTGAAACAGCGGTCACACATCATATACTCCACACTAGTCTGTGACACAGCGGTCACACGTCATATACTCCACACTAGTCTGTGACACAACGGTCACAAGTCATATACTCCACACTAGTCTGTGACACAGCGGTCACACGTCATAAACTCCACACTAGTCTGTGACACAGCGGTCACAAGTCATATACTCCACACTAGTCTGTGACACACCGGTCACAAGTCATATACTCCACGCTAGTCTGTGACACACCGGTCACATGTCATATACTCCACACTAGTCTGTGACACAGCGGTCACACATCATATACTCCTCACTAGTCTGTGACACAGCGGTCACAAGTCATATACTCCACACTAGTCTCTGACACACCGGTCACAAGTCATATACTCCACACTAGTGTGTGACACACCGGTCACAAGTCATATACTCCACACTAGTCTGTGACACACTGGTGTGGGGGGTCAAACTCAGACCGTTGAGCTGATGCTGTCTGCTTCCAAATTGGTCTTTAGAGGTGAGTACTCAGACGACACAAATGGACAGCCACATGCAAGATGGGATTGCCATGAGTGAAGTAAGTGTTTATTCAAAGTTACAGATGATATAGAAAAGGTTTGCTGACGTATTGATTTGATTACTGCGCATGCCCAAGGCTACATAACATCTGCAGATTTTAATTAGCAATACATATCTTTCAAAGACGTCTCCTACATGAACAATACATCAATGTCCGGTGACACCTGTATCAAAACAAAATGTTCTTGGACGCTTCTTACTAGAAGGGAGTGAGCTTTCTCAAGGAAAGGAGACATGAGAGAAAGAAAGCTGATAAGACATACGTGAAAATATTCAAGGTCATTATAATTGGGTCTAACATCTTTCTAGGTAAAAGGTGAAATTTAATACAGATACATGTATTAAAGCAAACAAGCAAAGAGATACAAAATGGAGTCTCTGTAGTCTATTATTAAAGCGTCGGCCCTTACACGTATAAGCTTAAACCTTTAGCAGAAGAAGACGCAAATTATAAACACATAAGTATTCTGTGAAATACACATCAATTTAAAGGCATAAACCTGAATTAACCCCTCACATTCCCCCATTTTGGACATGGAGTCAAGACAAGTATGACTCCTAGTCCATAAACACGTGATTCATATCGGCGAAGAGAAAGCTTTTTTCAGTACATTTAGAAATACATGAGATTATAACCTTAATTGCTCTATAAATGCATAATAAAATCATCACAACTTGTAATATACTTCGTAGAATCCCCATAAACCAACCTCCTAAACCAGGAAACCAATTGGCAGGGTTCAAAGAACTAAATGTGTTACCCCACCAGCTACCTCTGGTTTCTGAGTTTTCATTTGTCCATGCAAACAGTTCTTTTGACGGAACAGGAACAGCCAAGAAAGAAAAACCAGTGGCACCAGGTGTGTGTACAAGTCCAAACAGTACTTGGTGGTGTCTAACAAGGTGGTTCTGGGCATTGTCCCTTTGCACCCTCTCACAAGGGCGAAGCATGGAGTGAGGAGTCCAAGAGTCCATCAATAAACAAAATGTCCTTCATTTTCCTTCTCATGGGGGGGGGGGGGGGCAAAGGTAGGGCGTGAAAAGTCCATTAGTCCCAAAACAAACAACAATTCCTTCAACCTTTACCAAAGTAGGTGCGATCAGCAGGACTCGATAGGGCCCCTCGAGTCCGGGCCCTAGGGTTTCCGGACACGCCTCTTTACGACCACCCAGTTTCCAGGTAGTAGGGAATGAGATCCCTCTAGGTTATCTGGGCCTGGCATGGGAGAAAAAGACTAGATTCTGGGTTACCATTAGTTGGTCACACAGGTGCTTTACACATCCGGCTACTATGTCATAGCCCTGCTGTAGGGCTTGTGGATGATACAGCCCTAATCTTGGCATAGAGCCAAACAACACTTCTTTTAACTTAAGCGTACCATTTAGTCTTTTAACTTTGTCTAAACTCTGCAGGTGTGAAGTGTGTACCTTTGTTTGAGTCAATCACTTCCGGTGCCCCATCTCTGCAGGTTACCTCATTCATCAGCTCCTGTGCGATTACCTGCTTATTTACTTTGGTAACAGGGTAGGTCTCCGACCTGAAAAGACATCAACAACAACAAGCACGTATTCATACTTCCCAACAAGTGGGAGCTGAGTGTAGTCAATTTGCAATCCCTGAAATGGGTAGAGTGGTCTAGGCAAGTGTTATGTGGCAAATTTACTTCTGCCCTGTTGCTTACGGCAAAGATCATGCAAATTTGGACAAATGATGATGCAGCAGCTACAGAAAACCCAGGAGCCACCTGTCCTCGTTCAAGCGTCGACATCATTGCTGCTTTGAACGGGGTGCTGGATGAGGCAAGCATCACCACCATGCTGAAGGAGGTGCTAGAAGGCCTGGAGTACCTGCATAAGAACAGCCAGATCCTCAGGGATGTTAAGGCTTGGAACATCCTCCTGGGTGAAGACGGCTCTGTGCAGATCGCAGATTTCGGCGTCAGTGCGTTTCTAGCCACAGGAGGCAACATCATCAGGAATAAAGTCAGAAAGACCGGAGGCGACGGAGCAGACCAGAGGACACGACCTCAAGGCGGACTTCTGGACCCCCGGTAGGTGTGTCTTTCCGTGCATTCGCTGGGCCATGATGGGGCACAGGGACCGTGGTGGGCAAGTTCTGTTGACTGTTCGCCATTCACCGTCCCATTTCTGCTGCTCCCATATTTAGTCCATTTGTCTTTTTCTTCATTGCTGGCTTGTAACTGTAAAGTCTTTAGCATATCAAAGTCCAAAGTTTGTATCAAAGTCCAAAGTTTATATCAAAGTCCAAAGTTTAGTCAAAGTCCAAAGTTATTGTTAAATTCTTCTTTTCTTCTTTTCTTCCACGGCTTAAGGGCCGCTGCCTTTGCTGTGTGGTCTGTGATGGCGTTGCCTCTTGTTTCTCTGCTGTAGGAATTGGTGTGAGCTTTCCACTTTGTCACCGCTGCACCATTCTTAATTGGCTGTCCTGCTGAGGTAACAAGCTGTCTGGCCTTCCATGTTGGGCCGTAGTCATGAGCTATGCCAAATGCATACCGGGAGTCAGTGTAAATGTTTGTTGTCTTACCTTCTACCACTCCACATGCCCCAAGGGTCCCATCACGCAATTCTCAATATGCTTTCAGGACCTTCCAGCATAAGGAAGCGCGTGAGGTATCGTGACCCTTTAAACATTACCTCAAGCGGTTCAGTTTCTGCCAGCTGAATTGGCACTTCTGAAACCCCTTGTACCGATTACCGCTAGACAATCAGGCTGGTATTCTATTTCAAATAGATCATAACCTTGTTGTAAGAAGGAACAGAAAAAAATTTAAAAATTTAAAAATAGCTGACCTTTTTTGGAAAAAAAAAGCTGACCTGCAATACCTAGATCACCTATATCTTCTCTCCCCCCCCCCCCCCCCTTTTGAACTAGGGTACTTAATTGGAAGGGTAACCGAGTTCAAGGTAGTAGCAACAGTGAGAAGAATGACAAGAGCACATTGTAGCTGGATTTGACGGGCCAGAAATAAGTGCTTGGGTTGCACTTGCGTGTATATGCTCTGGGTGTCATGGGGGGGGGGGGGGGTGAGGACCACTAGGGGGAGTTGGTTCAAGACCAACTCCGAAGATTTGTTAACCATTGCCTGTACTGCTGCCACCGTACAAACACATGAGGGAGCTCCTCGAGCCACTGGATACAGCTTCATGGAGTAGCATCCAGGTGGCCGTGGTTGTCCCCTGTGCTTTTGTGTCAATACTGTCACCTGGCCAGAAAATTCAGTACAGAAAAGAATAAATGATCAGTGGTGAGAGAGGAAAGAATGATTAAAAGGCAATTATAGAGTAGTTGTATAAGAGCGAAAACAAAGTGGACCCATGGGCGGTAGTATGAAAACAAGGCCCAAAAAGGTGCGGAGTTTGGCAGCAGGTGTAAGTACAGGTATGGCCGTCCGTACGTTTCTTCTATAGAACATTCTCAGAAACAGTATAATTGTGACTTGTTGGCAGGCTTCCAAATTATCAGCACACAGCGCCTACATCACACATTAACTCTCATCCGTTCATGCAGTCAAGTCTCATTCAAATATTAGTAAGAGTTCACACAGGACGTAACGCGTATGATGCAACTGTCCTCATCTTGCAAACAAATACATTCAATCACTGCCACCCCTCCCTGGAATCAGTCAAACTTTAACTGTCTGTAATACTAGAGAAGTATACCAGATTCCACAACAACCACTTTGTAAAACTAATATTTTCCCATGAAAGGAACAGACATTTACCAATTATGCACACGTCCGACCAGTTACAGAACTGACATTTACACAAGGAACAGCAAAAACAGTAAGATTCACTGGATTCATTACGGGTTTTATTCTATTCAAGCAAGCAGGGTTACTCGTCCAGTGTTCTCCGCTCTAATCTTTGGCCTTGAGAAGCACGCATTCCTTCTCTGTAAATCTCACTATACCCCCCTTTCGGAGACAAGGGGGGGCGACTTGCAGCTGCGGCTTTTCACAAGAAGCACACATTAACCCTCTATCTCTCTTATATTCTTCATTTTCAAAACCATACAATTCACACAATACATACAACGTCTGTCTTTCTTCTATGACTTTGAATTTTTCATCTCTCTCTGGAACAGAACAATAACTAAGATTTTTGGAAAACAGCCAGAATATCCAGGCCCCAAACCACACCAATCATTAGCAGCAACAAGAGAAAACTAATATTTCTCTGCACAGACTATCAAACCCAGACGGCAGAGGAATAGTTAAACACATAAAAGAAAGTACAAAACGTATAGATTACATAACATGAAGACATACAGACAATATTGGTTATTTGACACATAATTATCCACAGATTCTGCATGAACTTGCTTTATGTCCCGAAGGAACACAAACTATAAAAGAATTCCCTTTTTCTGATAATTACCGTATCTACACGTGCCTTACTCCATCTATCTAACATACGTTACCCAACTTTGGCTTATCTCTGAATCTTTTTGAGACTTGTGGGTCTCAGATTCCCAAAATTCTAACTTGCTTTTCTCAACAACTTGCTAGATCCTCTCCCCACGGCTAACTTGCTTTGTCTGTCCTTTGTTATTTCTCTAGCTGTTTCCATATAGGCATACTCCTTGCCTTGAACGTTTCTACTATTTCACCTGAATTTTTGACAGGATTTGTAGCCCCAGTGTCTATAAGGAAGGGCACTTCCTCACTTCATATGGAAGCAGGCTCAAAGGTCTGAGTGCCTCTATCCTCTGTTTCCACGGTAGGGATACTGGGGTGGGATCGCCAGGGCTTATGAAAGCAATCCCTGGCCAGGTGGCCTATCTTGCCGTAATTATAACACTTGCGTGTTCCTCTATGGGGTCTGTCCCGGAGCTGAACCTTCCCCTCCTGGTTGCTATAGCATTTAGCCGCCACTGCGGGGCGCTCCTCATCCATAGCAAACCCTACTGCCTTTTTATACAAGTCTCTGGGCTTGGCTTGTCGCCAGTCAGGGGTACATGCTTTTATTTTATCTGCCAATGATGGGCCAATACCTTGCATGAACGCTTCACACATCATTGGGTAGTACACTTCATCTGCACAGAGGGTGAGACCCATGTCTCTAGCCTTCGGTTCTAGTCTGCCAAAATAGCATTCAACGGTTTCATTCTTTTCCCGTTTACACATAGTTAAAGCTGTTTGTTTTTGTAAAGGGTTTTGTTCTCCGCACCTGGGACAATCCCAATAAGGTTTTTCTCTTTGGGGCTCTTGTGGCGGAGTTGCAGCAATACAACTCTGATAATCGGGAAGAATTTCAGAGCTGTTTGCTGTTGGTAAGATCGGGTGCATTCTGGCTGGATCGGGCACCGGGGATGCATACACAAGTATGCCCTCTTTCCTCGGCTCACAATCCCACCGTTCTATGTTTACCTTTCTACTATATTTAATTATGGCCTCTAGTCCTTTATCTAGACCGGCGTCGTTGATAGCTTTCATGTGTTTTGTTCCGTACTGCCGCCAGAACTCAGGGCTTAAAAGAGCAGGAACTTTTAACTATATCAGCTTGTAGACTTTACGGGCTTGCTTATAACTGTCCTCCCCCTCTCTCTCCCTAATTATCTCAATAGGGGTCAAGAAAGTCTTAGACTGTCCGGACCCCATACTAATAATTGGACTTGCCGTTTTTGATTTACCACAATCACGGAGTAGTGAGGATGTACAAAACGTCCTCTGGGTAAATCTGGCGGTCGCAATGACCTTTTAGTCCCTTCTGCCAGGTACGCGGCTGGCAGGACACGTATGTTCACTTATTAGTAGACCTTTTTATGGAGAGAGAGGAGACCACGGCTCACCTCTATACGCGGCTTTTGTAATCTTATAACAAATTACAGCTAGGAAAATGAGTGCGGCAGTTAAAGTACAACAAAAAGCCATCAGTTCAATGCTTGCAGCAGACAGCATGGCAATATACACATGTGGGTTCTTCCGTCTAGCACGGTTACCAAGAACACCGCAAATAACAGGCAGAAGTGTCCTATAAACATGCAGCAACAAACCGTTCTGTCGACACGTGACTTTTGAAGACAGGGGAACTCAGATCTAGGGCGGTCAAAGGCTTACCTTACACCGGTGTTTTGTAGATCTGGGGTCCCGTGGCCTCTGGTCCAGGTGGTCGGCAGGCAGGGTTGTCAGATATCGGCTGCAGGTAAGGAGTTAAATTCTGGCCCTCATTGGTTCGCCAAGTAATGTGGGGGGTCAAACTCAGACCGTTGAGCTGATGCTGTCTGCTTCCAAATTGGTCTTTAGAGGTGAGTACTCAGACGACACAAATGGACAGCCACATGCAAGATGGGATTGCCATGAGTGAAGTAAGTGTTTATTCAAAGTTACAGATGATATAGGAAAGGTTTGTTGACGTATTGATTTGATTACTGCGCATGCCCAAGGCTACATAACATCTGCAGATTTTAATTAGCAATACATATCTTTCAAAGACGTCTCCTACATGAACAATACATCAATGTCCGGTGACACCTGTATCAAAACAAAATGTTCTTGGACGCTTCTTACTAGAAGGGAGTGAGCTTTCTCAAGGAAAGGAGACATGAGAGAAAGAAAGCTGATAAGACATACGTGAAAATATTCAAGGTCATTATAATTGGGTCTAACATCTTTCTAGGTAAAAGGTGAAATTTAATACAGATACATGTATTAAAGCAAAACAAGCAAAGAGATACAAAATGGAGTCTCTGTAGTCTATTATTAAAGCGTCAGCCCTTACACGTATAAGCTTAAACCTTTAGCAGAAGAAGACGCAAATTATAAACACATAAGTATTCTGTGAAATACACTTATCAATTTAAAGGCATAAACCTGAATTAACCCCTCACACTGGTCACAAGTCATATACTCCACACTAGTCTGTGACACAGCGGACACAAGTCATATACTCCACACTAGTCTGTGACACAGCGGTCACAAGTCATATACTCCACACTAGTCTGTGAAACAGCGGTCACACGTCATATACTCCACACTAGTCTGTGACACAGCGGTCACAGGTCATATACTCCACACTAGTCTGTGACACAGCGGTCACAAGTCATATACTCCTCACTAGTGTGTGACACAGTGGTCACACGTCATATACTCCACACTAGTCTGTGACACAGCGGTCACACGTCATATACTCCACACTAGTCTGTGACACAGCGGTCACACGTCATATACTCCACACTAGTCTGTGAAACAGTGGTCACAGGTCATATACTCCACACTAGTCTGTGACACACCGGTCACACGTCATATACTCCACACTAGTCTGTGACACAGCGGTCACACGTCATATACTCCACACTAGTCTGTGACACAATGGTCACAAGTCATATACTCCACACTAGTCTGTGACACAGCGGTCACACGTCATATACTCCACACTAGTCTGTGACACAGCGGTCACAAGTCATATACTCCACACTAGTCTGTGACACAGCGGTCACACGTCATATACTCCACACTAGTCTGTGACACAGCGGTCACACGTCATATACTCCACACTAGTCTGTGACACAGCGGTTACACGTCATATACTCCACACTAGTCTGTGACACAATGGTCACAAGTCATATACTCCACACTAGTCTGTGACACAGCGGTCACACGTCATATACTCCACACTAGTCTGTGACACAGCGGTCACAAGTCATATACTCCACACTAGTCTGTGTCAGTATCTGCCTCTATTCTAGTACTCTGCGGTTGCTGCTGTATTCCATGTATCCGAGGACTGTTACAAAACCTTATTAACACTTTTATCACCAAAACTATGATCCAAAATATACAAGATGACGGAGAACAAGATGGCTTACTGGGTCAGGTGACCGCCTCTGTCTGACAAGTGATGGGTAAAAGTTCTACGAAGGAAGCGCCATTTTACTTTGATGATTTTGAAGTGTGACATTTTGATTCCAGTGCGTTCTGATTGTACCGGAGGATTGCGCTAAATAACTGATTGACACTTCGATAAGTAAGATTTTATATCATGATGGACAATTATTGTTATATGAAGAAAGAAGCATCAATCGGATAGTAATAAATCAAGGCCAACAGTGTCTTGGGGGCGGGGCTAATACAATTGGTGGAATGACATTTATATATATGGATCAATGTAATACTGTTATATGAAATCATTACATACTTAGTCTTGGAGTGTGAACCCAGACCTTCTGGTGATAAAGCTTTGGGCCTGAGGAAGCCAGGGGTCTGTGGTAGAGCTACTTTATATATGTATTTGAGACATAATCTTACTAACATACTGTGTTGATGTATTGATCTAAAGTGGGGAATGTTAAGAAAATTGTAGATCAATGCATCAGTTAGTTGTTCTTCTATTAGATTGTAGACTAGGAAGATATAGCCTGCTGCTAGTATAAGTAATGAAGGGGTTAAACAAAACTTTTTCTATACCAGTGCGGTAGACAGACAGAAGATAAGAGTCTCCCAGACCCTCTCCCCCCCCCCCTTACATTCCTTTTCACTGAATTCATAATAGTTTCATTGTGTGTTATAGTTACAGGTGTAACTTAGGCTGAAACTAAAATGTTTAACTTATCCTGTATTCTTGGTAATCTTGGAGGTATATACTTTTCCTGTGATGTCATTTATGGTATATAAACCACATGCACCTTAGAATACATTTGATACCGCGTCAAGGCTGGTGTGATTTGTATTTCTCCTGGGTCTAGACTTTCTGCACGAGATCTGGAATTGCCTTCTTGATAAACACGTAAATTCTCCTTACAACTGTGACCTACGGCGAGGACAATTGTGCACAAAATATACAGTACGACTGCAGAAAATTCTCTTACTTCCCCTTAGAGAATTCTGCAAACCTTCTGCGCTGGAGTCGTCTAGTTGATAAAAGATGTTTTTCTTTTCTGGCCTCTGGTGCACCGTGCATACCTGCCTCTGGTGTGAGGGTATATCTGGGAAAGAATCAAGATATCGTCCAAATACACAACGACACATTGCTGAAGGAGATCTCTGACAATGTCATTAACAAATTCCTGAAAGACGCCTGGAGCATCAACCAAACCAAAGGGCATCACCAAGTATTTTTTAGTGTCCATCTCAGGTATTGAAAGCTGTCTTCTACACATCTCCTTCGCGGATAAAGAACAAGTTATAAGCACCACGCAGATCAAGCTTAGTGAAAATCTGAGCATCCCGCAGGCGATCAAGTAACTCAGGAATCGAGGGTAAAGAGTATTTATTCTTAATCATGATCGTGTTCAGACCATGATAGTCAATACCGGGCCATAGCGATCCATCCTTCTTTTTGACAAAGAAAAAACCTACTTCAGCAGGAGATGAGGACTTACAGATAAACCCTCTGGCCTGGTTCTCCGTAACATATTCGGCTATGGCCTGGGTCTCGAGCAGGAAAAGAGGGTATACTCTACCTTGAGGAGGCACAGAACCAGGCACAAGGTAAATTGGGCAATCTTAGGGATGATGCGGTGGCAGACATTCAGCCTCTTTCTTGTCAAAGACGTCTGCATAACCCTGATAAGGTTCCGGTAGACCTTTGAGGTAAGATGGTAAAATAACCCGGTGGACAGGATGCACAGGACACAAGCACTTTTTATAGCAGGTGGTACCCCAACTTAGTACCTCCCTGGTACTCCAATTTAAGGTGGGGTTGTGTAATCAGAGCCACGGCAAACCTAGAAGTAGAGAGCTGGTTGCCCCAGGCATCACCAGCAGGGAAATCCTCTCAGAATGGAGAGCACCAATCCTCAATGCCAGCAGCTCTGTGACAAACTGGATCATCTCAGAGAGGGTACTGCCATTAACAGTAATAAACACAAGTCGCTGGATGGAAATTTGGTAGGGGTCCACCAAAGCCTGTTGGAGGAAATTGCTGGCAGATCCAGAATCTAGGAAAACTGCCACTGACACCTGGGCACCGGAAAGAACCATGGTTATAGGCAAGTTCAGCCTGGGAAAGGAGCAATCCTCACCTAGGGTAGCCTCTGCAAATGACCCTATGCGGGAGAGTTTCCCAGTCTGAGGGGACAAGCATGAACTAGGTGACCTGGAGATCCGCAATGCATGCAAAGATTCCTAGAACGTCTGTGTGTATGCTCCTCCTTGGATAGTCTAAGCCAATCCACCTGCATTGGCTCAGGATCGCTAGACTGGATAGTGGTCAGCGGCAAGGAGAATGGTCTTTGGAAGCGAGGAGCCAGACGGATTGATCTCGTTTCTTGCATAACCTCCCTGGATCTCTCCTGGAACTGCACGTCAATCGTCATAGCCGGAGAAATCAGGGTATCCAAGGAGGTGGGACCTTGCAACCCTCCAACTCATCTTTAAGGGGACCTGCTAATCCCTCCCAAAATGCTGCCACCAAGTATTCATTGTTCCACCCCAGCTTTAAGGGCAAATTTCGAAACTGAATAGCATATTGGCCAACAGTGAGTTTATTTTGACAGAGACGCAACAGAGCGGACGCAGCAGAGGATGAACGACCAGGCTCGTCAAATACCTACTAAAAGGACACCATGAACAGACTGAGGCTATTAACCAGTGGATCATTACATTCCCAGAGGAAATTGACCTACACCAAAGCCTTACCTGTAAGGCGAGACACTATAAATGTTATTTTGGTGTGATCTGAATGGAAAAAATGTAACAAAAGCTCAAAGTGTAAGGTACATTAATTAACAAAACTGCGACATTGTCTTGGATCCTCATCACAGCAAGGCGGTGCTGCCAGGCAAGGTCCAGAACCACAAACGGCTGCTACCAGTGGAGGTGATGCAGCACTTGCTGCAGCAGCGGGGGGACTGCAGTATCACTCTGGCAGGGGAAATATCTGAAAGACAGGTACTCACATTGTGAAGACACGCCAAGATTTGCATTTGCCTCTCACGTTGACGCATCATTTCGTGGAATAATTCAGAAAGACCTCCGTGGTTGGAGTCAGCAGGATCCATGGCTGCAGTGTAGTGTAAGGACTGTGGATGTGGAACCACTGTGTCAAGCTACCGGGTAGGTGAAGATCCAATCCAGCATGGCTGACAGCCAACCCCAGCATGGAAGGTGAGATACCAGATGAACAGCCACATATATAGATGGAAACTAGGGAAGATATCTTGCCCTGAACTGATAACCAGGAGAGGGAGACCCCTGCCTACAAGCAGAGCAGTCATCCTGATAAGAATGACCCCACGGTCTTCCTCTAGGCGCTGATTTACCCTGGTGGGCCAGAACACCTTTAGGACATAGATAGACTAACAACACGGAGTACAGAAACAAAGAAGGAATGCGCTGACAAGGATAAACAGAGAAGTGGACAACGGAAATAACAGACCACAGAGTACACGAACAAAGAACACAAGGCAAGTGCCGAAGCAGCAGCTGGACATTAAGTGAAGGGAGCAAACTCTTATCAACACTGCAGCAAGGTCTGAAAGGCCCAGGGCAGCTATATAGGTGCACCTAACACTCTCTAACACTAAGATTTCCCTAGCAAATCTCTATGCCCCGAACAAAAAACAAATACCCTGGCTAATCAAAATGCTTAATAAATTCAGTGATTTCACCACAGGCCTAATGGTAATTGGCGGGGATTTCAACACAATCCTCAACCCTCTGCTTGACACCACTTCCAGAACTCCCTCAACTTCACTAAAGTGCCTAACGAAGCTCAGGAACGTAATTACGAACCTAAAATTAGAGACTCATGGAGAACCCTCCATCCCGTCACAAAAAATTTCACTTTCCACTCCCAAGTCCATGCCACGCTACACAGAATTGAATATTTTCTGATCTTGGACAAATACATTCAGGCCCTTGTAGATGCGGAGATTGCTGCAATCACGGTGTCAGATGATGCGCCAATTACTCTGGTAAATTATCGATGCACGATGACATGCTAGCAGACCTTAAATCCCTCAGAAATAAATTAAAAGATATACTAAACACAAAATCTGCAAAAACACTCTTCTCTTCGAAGTTTAAAATTTATGCACATGGGGACAAAGGTACCAAAGTGATGTCTAGACTAATTAAAAAACAAATCGAAAAAACATCCATATTATCAAGACAGCAAATGGACATACACTGACCTCACCATCTGATATCACCACTGAATTTAAAAACTATTACGAAAACCTATATAACTTGGGCAAAACAGACAAATCAAATCCTACCACATCAGACTCCTCCCCCACCTCCTCATTCCTAGAGTCCCTACACCTCCACACACTCTCACCAGAGGAAAAAGCGCAGCTATTAAAAACTGTTCACAATTCCCTGTGAATTACTACAAAAAGTTCCCAAAAATCTTACTTCCACACTTAATCTCTCACTAATGGAAGAGGGCCAATTGCCCAAGTAAGCTCTAGAAGCATATATAACACTGATCCCGAAAGTAGGAAGGATCAGGGACAGTGTAGTAATTACCACCCCACATCCTTAATAAGTACAGATCTCAAGCTTTGGGCAAACCTCATTTCCCACCGCATCTCCCCTTCCTGCCCAAACTGATACACTCTGACCAAGTTGGATTTGTCCCTGGCAGAGAAGGGAAACATAACGCCTCCCGCTTGATCCATGCAACCCACTACGCAAAGACTAAAAAACTACCACTCATCCTCCTGGGCACTGATACTGAAAAGGCTTTCGATAGGGTCAATTGAAATTTTAGGGTAGCGGTATTCTGCAAATTTGACTTTCCACCACAAATCATAGCAGCCATCCTCAAACTTTACTCCACATCCACAGCAAGAATTTTAATAAACGGCACACTCTCAAAGCATTTTACAATCAGCAACAACACTAGACAGGGGTGCCCCCTCTCCAGCTCTATTTGTGTTGGTGATGAAGACGCTCCTCCTGCTGACATACAAGGCTTGAGAATAGTAAACAGCACACACACAACTGGGGCATTTGCTGATGATCTATTATTAAAAATAACTAACCCCAAGAAAGCCTTCCCTGCACTGTTAGATATCTTATAAACTTAGTTTCAAAATCAATTATGATAAATCCAAAGCACTAAATGTAAGCATCCCTACATGGCTCTAAGGCACAGTGAAACATCTCTCACTTTTAAAGTGGCCCACTTCTAGGATCAAATACCTAGGTATTTACATTATGTGCCACCCATCTTGTTTATTCAAACTCAAATATTCACCATTAATTTAAAAAAATTAAGGACCAACTAAAATGCCTGAACATTTCTTTATCTCCTGGTTGGGGAAGAAAAAGTTAGTTGCATCCCATATTATGCCAACTATCCTTTATACTCTACAAACTGTCCCTATCACTATCCCCAAATCATCTGGAATAATCGCAAACCGTGCCCGGCGCATGCTTACCTAACCCCCACAAAATCAGGAAGGTAGATTTTGCCTACCGGATGCTCAAAACTACCATGGGGCAATACACATTGCCTGATGGATCTCCTTGGTAGACTCGAACACAAACCTCCAATCATTCCGCATGCAAAGAGATCTTCTAAACACAGAGGACTACTATCTCCTTTGGTCTAGCCAAAAAATACAAAAGCATAACAAGTTAATAAGCCCAGCTACTCATGCGATGATCAAGGTAATAAGAGAATTAGGTCAAACTGGAACAGGGTCCGATAAACTCTGCCCCTTCACTCCAGCCTCCCTAATACCCTTCATTATGGAGAATAAATCTTTACCAGCATCCCACATCTGGAATAAAATGTCTATGACAATTCATGACACCCTAAAAGCCACAAAATCACCAAACTAGAACAAATTGAACCCCTTATCCCTTGCCATAAACCCAACTGCTTGGAAGCCTTGAATCTATATAACTCACTCTCAAGATTCTATGGTTTATACCATAATAAATTAAGGGACCCATTATGGTTTGAATCCTATCCATCACTGCCGAATCCCTGCAAGGGAGTGCTCTTGGACTCAGCACCACACAAACCATGGTTCTTGAGAGAATGGGAAAAGGAATTAAACAGTACCCTGTCCAAAGATAACATAGACAAAATCCTGAGCAACTCTCACGGTTTGTCAAGATGTATTCACATTCAAAAAAACTAATTCAAGCTTCCAACAAGATGGTATAAAACACCCCATCAACTATTTAAATTAAACTTAGCTTCATCTGGTTGCTGTTGAAGTTGCGGCCACCAGGGTGGGACCATCTCCTATATTTGGTGGAACTGCCCAGGAATTGCCCCTTACTGGAAGCAAATATTCTCCCAAATCAATAAAATTTGTTTAAAGGGGTTGTCCCGCGGCAGCAAGTGGGGTTATACACTTCTGTATGGCCATATTAATGCACTTTGTAATATACATTGTGCATTAATTATGAGCCATACAGAAGTTATAAAAAGTTTTATACTTACCTGCTCCGTTGCTGGCGTCCTCGTCTCCATGGTGCCGACTAATTTTCGCCCTCCGATGGCCAAATTAGCCGCGCTTGCGCAGTCCGGGTCTTCTGCAGTCTTCTATGGAGCCGCTCGTGCAGAATGCAGGCTCCGTGTAGCTCCGCCCCGTCACGTGCCGATTCCAGCCAATCAGGAGGCTGGAATCGGCAATGGACCGCACAGAAGAGCTGCGGTCCACGGAGACAGAGGATCCCGGCGGCCATCTTCAGCGGTAAGTATTGAAGTCACCGGAGCGCGGGGATTAAGGTAAGCGCTCCGGTAAGCTTTCTTTACCTCCCTGCATCGGGGTTGTCTCGCGCCGACCGGGGGGGGGTTGAAAAAAAAAAAAACCCGTTTCGGCGCGGGACAACCCCTTTAACCTCACTAAATTTGGCAACAGAAGAAGTATTATTGGGGCTCCCATCCAAAAATTTTTGCCCAAAGAAAGACAACTTGCCAACAATCTTCATAACTGTAGCCAAACTTCTCATCCCTTTAATGTGGCGAAACAAGGTTCTCCCCTCTCTAACTCAATGAGAAAACAAAATACATCAAATTTTCAGCTTCAAGGAACTTATCACACTCTTTTTTTCTGGTTTATAGACTAGTGTTTTATAGTTAAGGTTAAGTTCATTAATCTTTACAAAAGATGCAAATTAGATTCCAATCAGAGTCAAACTTGATAATGTTAATGCTGTTGTGAATTGTAATTAACTGTTTCTTATGCGAGGCCTGCGCGCCTCAATCACAGTGTTTCATAACTTTTCTTTCACGCTTGACTCATCTGCATAGATGTTCATTATACATGACAGATTGTTTGTATGTAACATACTTCAATAAAAAGAATTTGGAAAAAAAAAAATATTCCCAGGAAAGTTTTGGAGGACAAAATTTTACTGTCAGTGTTAGACCCCTTCCCTGCTTCAGTAAGACTCATGGACAGGTTACAAGCCTTGCCATTTCTTGAACCAGGCCGGTAAAAAAATGATAAAATTAAATCTGGAGAAGAACACGGCCCATCATGCTTGTCTTGACGATAATCTCTTAACTGTGCAGATAAATTCTAGATTTTAGTGGTCAGTAAGGACTATTACAGGAAGATCGGCTCCTTCCTTAAGATGTCTCCATTCAGAGAAGGCAACTTTGATGGCTAACAGTTCCTTATTTCCAATGTCATAGTTTCTTTATGCAGATGACATGGAATGAGATAGAAATGCACAAGGATGCAGCTGCATTTAATCTCTGATTCATTCAACAAGATGGCTCACACAGCAGAATCGGAAACATCCACTTCAACAGCAGAATCATAGAATGGTGGAGGGTCCTCCAGGGTCATCGGGTCCAACCCCCTGCTCAGTGCAGGATTTACTAAATCATCCCAGACAGATATTTGTCCAGCCTTTGTTTGAACATTTCCATTGAAGGAGAACTCCCCACTTCCCGTGGTAACCTGTTCCACTCATTAATCCCCCTCTTTGTCTAATATCTAATCTGTGTCTCCTCCCTTTCAGTTTCATCCCATTGCTTCTAGTCTTTCCTTGTGCAGATGAGAATAGGGCTGATCCCTCTGCACTGTGACAGCCCTTCAGATATTTGTGGACCGCTATTAGGTCTCCTCTCAGCCTTTTCTTCTGCTAAACATTCCCAGATCCTTTAACCATTCCTCATTGGACATGATTTGCAGACCGCTCACCATCTTGGTAACTCTTCTCTGAACTTGCTCCAGTGTGTCTATGTCTTGTATAAAGTGGGATGCCCAGAACTGGACCCAGTATTCCAGATGAGGTCTGACTAAGGAAGAGTAGAGGGGGATAATGACCACACGTGATCTAGACTCTATGCTTCTCTTAATACATCCCAGAATTGTGTTTGCCTTTTTGGCTGCTGCATCACATTGTTGACTCATGTTCAGTCTATGACGTATTGGTATACCCAAGTCTTTTTCACATGTGCTGCTGCTTAGCTCAATTCCTCCCATTCTGTATGTGCTTTCTTCATAAGGCAATTCAGGGTTTGGATAGACCAGTAATGGTGCTGAAGTAAAATAAGTTTTTCAAAAGCATCCCGTGCCTCCAAAAGCAATTTTTAAAAATTGGCTTTCTTTCTAAGTGAATTGATTTGTAAGATGATCTTTGAGAAGGCTTTTATGAATCTGCTGTAAAAATTCACAAATCCTATAAAGCGCTAAACATCTTTTAAATTTCTTAGAGTGGGCCATCTTTCATTTTAGTAGGATCCATATTCAGACCATCTAGGGAGATGATAAATCTAAGAAATTGGATCCTGGTTTGTTTAAAGTCACATTTTTTCCAGTTTCATATAAAGAGGATTCCTTTTGGAGATATTCCAAGACTAGCCGGACATGCCTGCAAAGTTCATCCAGGCTGTCTGAAAATATAAGATGGTCATTGAGATATACCACTGGAGGGACGTAGCTCTTTAGGAGCGACTTGTGGAAAACCCTATGGACTCTCCACGTGTCCGGCAGGGCCAGCTCATATGCCATAGGATTACCCACTCTGGTGACTGGAAAAGGACCTTCAAATCGGGAAGCCAGTTTCAAGGAAGGCACTTTTAACTTCAGATTCTTGGACAGCAAGTATACCAGCTGGCCCACAGAAAAAGGTTCAGAAATGGTACGGTTACCTCTGCTCCTCCTTAACAACGCACCTCTGGACTGCTCCAAGTTGCCCCGCACCTTCTCCCACACCTCCTGCAGACCCTGAACGTGAGTGTCTGCAGAAGGATTGTTAGAGGAGGAGGAGAAGGACACTGCGAAACTGGAATTAAAACCAAAATTACAGAAGAGAGAAATGCCAGATGCCGAATGTGTATGGTTATTGATGGCAAATTCAGCCAGTGCTAAATAATTGCCCCCGAGACTCTGACAATCACTCACGTACATTCTGAGGTACTGAACCAGTTCCTGGTTCATACGTTCTGTCTGCCCATTAGACTCTGGGTGGAAGGCAGAGGAAAACAACAACCCGATACCGACACTCTTACAAAAAGTCGTCCAAAACCAGGCAACAAATTGGGCTTCCCGGTCGGAAACAATATCCTTAGGGACCCCATGCAGGCGGACAATCTTCTTGATAAATATGGTGGTTAGCTCAGAAGCGGACGGAAGCTTCTTAAGGGCACTAAAATGCGCCATCATGGAAAATCTGTCGACCGCCCAGATGACCGAGCACCCCTGGGATTCGGGCAAGTCGGTAATAAAATCCATCGACAGATGGGTCCATAGTCTCTCTGGCACGGGAAGAGGAAGAAGCGGACCTTTGGGCCGTCTCCGTACACTCTTCCCTCGGGCACAAATAGGGCAGTACTTGACAAATTCCCTTATGTCCTGAGACATTTGTGGCTACCAATACAGACAAGCACACAGCTCCAGGGTGCCTCGGGCCTCTAGGATGACTTGCTAAGACCGACGAATGAACTTCCTCCAGTATGAGAAGCCGCAAGTCCCAGGGAACAAATAACCCCCCCTCAGGGAGGCCTTCGGGAACAGACTGCTGAGCCGCCCGGAGTTGAGCAGCAATGTCGGACGTAAGGGCAGCTACCACCATGCCCGGGCCCAAAATACCATCTGGCTGATGCTCATCTACCTCAGGTACCCCTAAGCTGTGGGACAAAACATCAGCTTTGACATTTTTGGACCCAGGCACATCTGTGACTACAAAATTGAAGCGTGAAAAAACCATTGCCCACCTAGTCTAACGAGCATTTAGGCGCTTGGCGGACTCCAGATAGACCAAGTTCTTATGGTCTGTGAGGACCATAATAGTATGACGAGCGCCCTCTAAGAAATGTCTCCATGCATCAAATGCCCATTTTATGGCCAATAATTCCCTGTTGCCAATATCATAGTTGCGTTCCGCCTGGTTAAACTTCCTGAAAAAGAATGTACAGGGTGGGAGACCAGGTCGGCCGTGAGATTCCTGCGAGTGGACTGCTCCCACACCATGCTCATAGGCATTGACTTCAATGATGAATGGGCAATCTAAATCCGGTTGAGCCAAAACCGGTGCTGTAAAAAAAGCCCTCTTGAGAAGTGTGAAGGCCTTGACCACCTCCTGCGACCAGGAATCAACCCTTGCCCCCTTCTTGGACAGGTCAGTCAAGGGTTTGACCACCACCAAAAAAGATCTTAATTAGAGATGAGCGAGCACCAAAATGTTCGGGTGCTCGTTACTCGAGTCGAACTTTTTGTAATGCTCGAGAGTTCATTTCGAGTAACAAACCAAATTGAAGTTGGTGTGAGACTTGAGCATTTTTTAAGGTGACCCATGCTCTACATAGGGGAGGGTTTCTGATTCACCTAAAAACATCAGAAAGTAATGGAAACACCACAGAAATGGATAGAGAACAGCAGGGGCAGCATGCATGGATGCATCTGAGGCTCCCAGGTCGCACTATTAAGCCAAATTGTGGGCAAGAGCCTGGTGGTCACCCCCCGAACAATTTAGTTGGGCCAGACCATAATCAGCAAGGCACATGCGCTGCCACATCTTAGCTAAGCACCACACTAGGTGGAACAAGGGCCAATCACCGCCTGCGGGTAACACCACTGCCTCTTCTCCTGTGTTACATGCTGGCATTGCTGTCCAGGATGAAGGCACAAGCCTGCGTCCACAGCGTACTGAAATTTTTCCCCGCATAGCGTCCAGCTGTCCCCATCCCAGATGGTGTAAGGCGCACCCCTTCGCCACCGGTAACTCGGTGACACCGTAGGCCGGTCCTTCTGGCTCCTGATGTCCGTCGGACCGACAACGCCCTAGCGCAGAATGGCATGCCAACAAAGGGCGGCCCTCTCCTCTCGTCCCGGAAGTTGGGGTAAACGCGCCTTTGTCTGGGAGTACTGGGCAAGAGCTGGCAGTCTTTGACCTATTTTCTCAAAGCGCTGAGAAGGAGTGGGGACGCGCACACTCGAGTCAACGCATCGCAGCCACCCCTCTGCCGCCTCCTTTTGGGGCAGAGCCATGTACTTCCTGAGTCCCCACTCTGCCTGTCCAGTCGTGGTAGCTGGCGTGTGTCTGTCTGACCCGGGCACCGCCTCTGCCGGTTGAGGAAGCTTGCGAAGAGAAAAAAATTCTTTTTTAAATCGCCTAACAGCCCATGGTAGGGCCAAACCGCTCCAGGGGGTGCCCAAAAATGTGGCGGCAGAGGCCGATTTCCAAGGAGCGTCCCCGTCCGCGAGGTTAGGCAAAGAGGGTGTCAGAGAACCGGTATGTGATAAATCCTGGTCAGTACAGGCCGAGCGTTGGTTCAAGTAAGGCAGAAAGAGCAGGCTTAATTCCCATGATAGCGCCGACGGCGGTAAAATAAGGCCCCGCAAAGCATCACGACAAACACCTTGTCGGGGCTAATGGAAAAGAGCTGTGGTCTTTGACGCGTTTTTTCAAAGTGTTGAGAAGGAGCGGGGACGCACTCAATCACTGCACCGCAGCCTCCCCTCTGCCGCCTCCCTTGGGAATTGCTGATAAATTAACGTATGATCATAATTCCAATCCCATGTGACCTCTGTCACAAAATTTCATGAGCCACAAACGTGGGCATAAAGAGAATAGGTGAACCCCTGAAAGATTTGTTTACCAAGAGAGCGAATAAAAACCTGAAAGATTTTTTGAGCGACAGCTCGTACTTGCTTAATGGAATTCAGGTGGCGGTCCACCGGCAGGCAAGCTATGGCCTGTCCGAGCCCCTGCCTCTCCCCGAGGGGCTTGTTAACCAGTGCCCCAGGGATAGACAGCATGAACTATAAAGAAATTAGTGGCCAAAGATGGACACCGCGCTGGGATACGTTGCCGTATGCCGTGTGACCATTTAAATATGTGCTTCATAGCTGACACATCACAGACAAATTAATGTATGATTGTAAGTGCCATCCCATGCCACCTCCGTCGCAGCATTTCATTAGCCACAAACTCCAGCACAGGGGGGACTCAGAGGCCAGGACTACATTTTTAATGAAGAAAACAACCCATTTTAGAAGAAGAATTTTTTTTTACCAAGATGGCAGGTGAGACCCTAAGGCTGGGTTCACACAGGGCGGATTCCCATCGGAAATCTTGCGGTTTGGCCGCAGCAAAAACCGCAAGATTTTCACTGGGAGAACCGCCGCGGTTTAAGCTGCGGCGGCTCTGAAGCGGCCCGGCTGCTTGCTTTTCCGTTGCGGCCGGCGCTCCCATAGAGGAGAGCGCGGCCACGACGAAAATAAACAAAAAAGGAAAGGTAAATAGACATGCTGCATCTTCTGAAACCGTGGCTGTGGCGGCCGCAGCCGCGGTTTCAGCCGGATTTACCGCAGCGGATTGGCCGTCCCGTGTGGACGAGATTTCTGAGAAATCTCATCCACATGGCTGGCTAATCCCGAACCCAGCCTAAAAGATTTTTTGAGCGAGAGTGCAGGGTATTTGTTTACCAAAATATAGGTGAACCCTTGAAAGATTTGTTTACCAAGAGTATAGGCGAACCCCTGAAAGATTTGTATACCAAGAGTATAGGTTTATCCCAGAAAAATTTGTTTACCCATAGTGCAGCTGAACCCCTGAAATATTTTTTTAACATAAAGCTCGTACTTGCTTAATGGGATCCAGGTGGCAGTCCACCGACAGGTAAGCTACCACCTGTCCCAGCCCCTGCCTCTCCCCGAGGGGCTTTTTAACCAGTGCCCCAGGGAAAGACCGCATATACTATGAAGAAATTAGAGCGGCCAAACCGGGACAATTCATTCTGTCTCGGTGTCAGATAGCTGGACACTGAGCTGGGATACATTTGTGGACTCTGTGGGCGTATGAAGCTGGAACCAGCACATTTGCTGAACTCTAGTGGTGAACCTTTTCAAAATTGGGGGCAAAAACCTGGATGCGGGTCTCTGAAAAAATTGTTTTCACAGAGCCTGAAGGCAGCCCTTCGAATAAAATACTTTTTACAGAGCCTTTTGGCCCTCTGAAGAATAGGCTGTTCAGTGTGCTGACATGCTGGTTTACAAGGAGGAAGAGGAGGAGGAGGAAGATCAGAGAAGAATAGACCAAGCTACTGCTACCCTTTTTTTGGGTGATAGAGGGTGTATGGTTCTCCAGTTCCAGCTTAAAGATACTTTATGTTAAGCTGCTTTCCACCGATGGAGAAGAGACGTCTGGGGAAATCCAGGCCTTGTTCATCTTAATAAGTGTAAGCCTATCGGCGCTGTCAGTTGACAGGCGGGTACGCTTATCCGTGTTAATCCCCCCAGCAGCACTAAACACCCTCTCTGACACCACGCTAGTCGCAGGGCAGGCCAGCACCTCCAAGTGCCACATGTCCAGCTTTGACACCCAATAGTTGTAAGAAGCAGAGGGATCACGGAGGACATTGGTACGGTTGGCTATGTACTCCCTCACCATCTTTTTACACTGTTCCCTCCTACTCAGCCTAGACTGGGGAGTGCTGACACAGTCTGGCTGAGGTGCCATAAAACTGGCAAAGTTGAATGTAAAAGCTGGTTGCAGCACACCACAACAAACCACCTGGTGGGGGAGTATTCAAAAACAGATGGTTGCACAGGCTCCTTATAGTTTGGGTCTGGACTCAATGACCCACTCCAAGCATAATCACAAGATCACTAAGCATCGAAGTCAGCACTCCAGGACTCCAGCATAAATATGCAAAATGGTCTTTAATCCTCCATAAAAACCCAGTGCGATGTTTCGACCTATATTAGGTCTTTGTCAAGCAAAGACCTGGCAAAGGCCTTGGAGAGTGTTTCCCTGCCTGCACTGGACATGCTGCCTGCTCTCCTTGTCTCCCCTGCTAGTTGGCGCACTGAACTATGTTCTCTACTGCTAGCATTGTCAGATGGGAAGTTTAGTATCAGCTTTTCCACCAGGGCCTTGTGGTATTGCATCACTCTCGTACTCCTTTCCTCTATGGGAATAAAAGTGGAAAGGTTCTCCTTATAGCATGGGTCGAGAAGGGTGAACACCCAGTAATCCATGTTGGCCAGAATGAGTCTAATGCGAGGGTCACCAGAAAGGCAGCTTAACATGAAGTCAGCCATGTGTGCCAGAGTCCCAGTACCCAACACATCGCTGTCCTCACTAGGAGGATGACTCTCAGTCTCCTCCTCTTCAGCCCACACACGCAGAACAGATGTGAAGGAAGTAGCATGGGTACCCTCTGCAGTGTGGCCAGCAGTCTCTTCCCCCTCCTCCTCCAATACACACTGAGAAACAGACCTGAGGGTGGTCTGGCTATCAAGCCACGTATTGTCATCCCCCATCCCCCATCTCCTGTTCTGTCCGCAAAGTGTCGGCCTTAATGCTTAGCAGGCAAAGCAGCTGGATGGTTACGCTGATAATGGCCGCATTACCACTCACCATTTGTGTTGACTCCTCAAAGTTTCCTAACACCTGACAGATGTCTGCCATCCATGCCCACTCCTCTGTGAAGTACTGCGGAGGCTGACTACCACACCAATGGGCATGTTGCAGCTGGTATTCAACAATGGCTCTACGCTGCTCGTAAACCCTGGCCAACATGTGCAAAGTTGCATTCCAGTGTGTGGGCACATCACACAACAGTCGGTGAACTGACAGCTGGAAGTGCTGTTGCAGTGTCCTGAGGGTGGCAGCATCTGTGGTGGAGTTTCTGAAATGTGCGCACACACGACGCACCTTGCTGAGCAGTTCAGACAAATAGGGGTAGTTTTTAAGAAAGCGCTGAACCACCAGATTGAACATGTGGGACAGGCATGGCACGTGTGTTAGTCTGTCAAGCTGCAGAGCCGCCACCCATTGCCACACACGACCATGCCTGGTTGGAGGTTCAGCAGCGAAAGCCACAGATCTGTCTGCTCCGTCAAACCCTGTAACAGCTCTTGGGCGGTGTGCCTCTTGTCACCCAAGCTCAGGAGTTTCAGCACGGCCTGTTGATGCTTCCCCACGGCAGTGCTGCAGTGCCTTGAGCTACTGACTGAAGGCGACATGCTCACACGTGATAATTGAGAGGTGTAGGAGGTGGAGGAGGGAAGTGGTTTGAAGGAGGTGGCATAATAAGCCGGAGAACCCATGACCGAAGTAGGACCCGCAATCCTTGGTGTGGGTAGCACGTGAGCTGACCCAGGGTCAGACTCGGTCCCAGCCTCCACTAGGTTAACCCAATGTGCCGTCAGGGAGATGTAGTGTCCCTGTCCGCCAGCACTTGTCCACGTGTCAGTGGTTAAGTGGACCTTCCCAGTAACCGCGTTGGTGAGGGAACGGTTGATATTCTGTGAAACGTGCTGGTGTAGGGCGGGGACGGCACAGTGCGAAAAATAGTGGCAACTAGGGACCGAGTAGCGAGGCACAGATACTGCCATGAGGTTGCGGAAAGCCTCAGTTTCTACCAGCCTATATGGCAGCATCTCCAGGCTCAGCAGTTTGGAGATATGCACATTTAGCGATTGTGCATGCGGGTGGCTGCATATTTGCGCTTGCGCTCTAATGTTTGTGTTATGGACAGCTGAACGCTGTGCTGGGACACATTGGTGGAGGACCGTGCAGGTGAAGGAGTGGGTGCAGGGCGGGAGACGCTCATGCCTGCATCCTGGGAGGGGGATTGCATCTCAGTGCCAACATGTGACACAGGGGAAGATGCAGTGGTGTGACCTGGAGGCGGTGAATGGCCTTTGTTCCACCTCGTCAGGTGCTTAGCTATCATATGCCTGCGCATGTTGGTGGTGGTCAGGCTGGTAGTGGTGGCTCCTCTGCTGATCTTGGTGTGGCACAGGTTGCACACCACTGTTCATCGGTTGTCCGTGCTCTCATTAAAAAACCTCCAGACCATTGAACACCTAGCCCTCTGCACGGGAGCTTGCCGCGAGGAGGTGCTGTGGGGAACAGTTGGGGGATTCTTCGCTCTGGCCTTGCTTCTCCCTCTGGCCACCCCACTGCCTCTTCCAACCTGTTCTGGTACTGCACTTGCCTTCTCCCTCTGAAGCCCTGTACTCAGTAGGCTTACCAACCCAGGTTGGGTCAGTCACGTCATCATCCACCAGCTCTTTCTCTGAATCCTCAGTCTGGTCCTCCCTCAGACTTACTTCCCTAACAACAACCTCACTGACAGACAACTGTGTCTCATCATCATCATCATCATCAACAAATACCTTTTGAGACACTACTTGGAAGTCCCCACCCTCATCACCCTAAGACTGTGAAAAGTCCAAATTTGGGGCATCGGTCATGACAAACTCCTCAGGTGGCTCATGGACCGTTGTTTGCGACTCAGGGAAGGGACCCGAGAACAGTTCCTGTGAGTCTGCCTGTTCTGAATCTCTCCTCTTCCTGGAGTGACCAGGCTGGGAGGAAGGAGGATCAGCGTGAGGATTCACAGGTCCAGTCCCTTGGCTAGTGTGAGTGGACTGCGTGGAAGACTGGGTGGTTGATAAATTACTGGACATGTTATCGGCTATCCAGGTAATCACCTGATCGCACTGTTGTGGTTTTAACCCCTTCCGGCTCCAGGGCATAAGTGTACGTCCTGACAGCGGGGTACCTCCCGCAACAGGGCGTAAACTTACATCCTGGAGATAGCGCGAGATCATAAGAGATGTCAGTGATAGCCGGCCTCCCGCTGCAACAGCGGAGGCCGGAGATGTGCCCCCCGCTGTTAACCCCTTCCCTGCCGCGATCTATGTAGATTGCGGCATGGGAAGGGTTCACAGAGAAAGCGTGCTCCCTATGTGAAGTTGCCGGGTTCTTGCCATATAATCACAGAGAGCCCGGCTGGTTGCCATGGCAACAGGATGCCAGTCACCGGCATCCTTTATTGCCAGAGCCTATGATCGCTGTATAAGCGAAAAGGCATTGCAGGAGAGAACTCCTGCAATGCCTTATCACATCGATCATCGGTGCTGTGCTGTAAGTCCCTCAGAGGGACACAAATAGTGTAAAAAAAGATAATAAAAATGTACAAAAAATAAAAATGTTAAAACATTTTTTTTTAAAAACCCTTTTAGGTGCTTTTTCTCATATTAGCGTAAAAAAAGTGTAAAAAAAATTTAAAATCCCACATATTTAGTATCGATGCATCCGTAATGACGTGCACAATCAGGTGCACATGATTTTCATACTGCACGGATAAAAACGTTTAAAAAAAAACAGGCAAAATGCTAATTTTTAGCATTTTGCCTCCCAAAAAACACAATAAAAGTGATCAAAAAAGCCATATGTACACCAAAATGGTATCAATAAAAAGTACAGCACGTTTCGCAAAAAATAGGCCCTCACAGAGCTCCGTACATAGAAAAATAATAAAGTTATAGGGCTTTGAATGCAGCGATTTAGAAAAAAAAAAGACTTCCAAAGAAGGGTTCTTATTGCAGAAAAGTGGAAAAATCTAAAAAAAATATAAGAATTTTATATCATAGTAATCGTACCAATCCGCAGAAAGAATGGATTGTCTCATTTATGCTGCATGATTAACGCTCTAAAAAAAACAACAACATAAATCTATGGCAGAATTGACGCGTTTTCTCTGTTATCATAAAAAGAATAAAAGTTTTAGCATATAGTCTATGTACCCAAAAATGGCACCATCAAAAACTACAGTTCGCCACACAAAAAACAAGCCCTTATACGGCCGCGTCGAGAGAAAAGAAAAAAAGTTATAGCTTTTAAAAATGAAGATGAAAATCGTTGTATCCTTAAGCCCAAAATAGACCATGTCCTTAAGGGGTTAATAATGGTGTACCACGCGGACCTGCAGAATGTAAGATGAAGCTAGGGAGCATAGATACGCGGCGTGCTACCTCTCCCACAGCAGCAGGCACTGTTTCACCCCGCCCAGGACCTTGGCCTCTACCCATACCCTCATTCGGACGCCCATGTCCACGTTCTCGACCCTCACCCCTAGTCTTCATCATGTTGTATAATGCACCGCCTCAAAATGCTACACAAACTGCGAGGTATTTAGCGTATGCTTTAAGCCAAAAATAGACCGTGAAAAATGTGTACAGTCTGGTTATATAGTGCAGATCGACAGGACACACACTGGGGTATTTTGCATACGCTATAGCAAAAAATAGTGAAAAATGAGTAGAGTCTTGTACAAAAAAAAAGAAAAAATGAAAAATGAGGAGTTTTGTTAGTTCCTATATAGTCTGTGTACACCAGTAGCAGTATACTGTATAGAACGGGTAACAGTATATGGTATATAGCCAGGATGCTTATGAATGCTTTGTGCGCACTACTGGTCCCAGGCAGCCAAACTGATGATGCACAAAAGTGGAGTTGCAGTCCTAAAAAGGACTGTTGGGTTCTTTGAAGATGGATCCCTGCCTACACGCTCCTTCTAACCTACACTAATGCTCTCCCTCATTCACAGCAGCTCTGTCCCTCAGCTAATCCAGCCTCCGTGTGAGGCGAGCATCAGGTGACCTGAGTTTTTATGATCCTAGGTCACCTGACCTGGCCAGCCATTCACTGCTATAGATGTGCACAGGGCTGGCACGTCATAGCAGAACGTTCCAAAGCCCTCCCCGTATGTTCATTGGCTAAAAAAGCCGCTAAACGTGGGGAGGAGAGGGTAAAATTTTCTCAAGCACCACCTGGTGCTCACTCGAGTAATGAGTACTGTCGAGTATGCTAACGCTCAGACAAGCATGCTCGCTCATCTCTAATCTTAATGAATTTCCGATAAAAGTTTGCGAACTCCAAAAAGCGTTGTAACTAGAGATGAGCGAGCACGCTCGGATAAGTCAGTTACTCGAGTGAGCCTCGCTCTTCTCGAGTAACTGCATTCTTGTCCGAGCGTGTTCGGGGGGGGGGGGCGGCGAGGGGTAGCAGACAAGAATGCAGTTACTTGAGAAGAGCGAGGCTCACTCGAGTACCTGACTTATGCAAGCGTGCTCGCTCATCTCTAGTTGTATTGCTTTTAAGTTGCCAGGTTGCACCTATTTGGTGATGACCTTGACCTTGTCTGAGTCAATCCAGATGGCTGATGGAGAAATGACGTATCCCATAAATGCAATCTCCTGTACCCCAAAAAGGCATTTCTCAAACTTAGCATATAATTAATGGTCTCAAAGGCAGGAAAGAACTGTCCGTAAATGCTTAACATGGCTCTCCCAATCAGAAGACAATATCAGAATGTCATCCAAATATACTACCATGAACTTGCCCAGGATGTCATGGAAAATGGTGTTCATAAAACCTTGAAAAATGGCTGGCGCGTTACATAACCTGAATGGCATGACTAGACATTCAAAATGCCCCAAAGGGATATTAAACGCCTCTCTAATATGAATGAGGTTATAGGCTCCACGAAGATTGAGCTTGGAGAACCAACGGGCTCCTATAACCTGGTTAAGGAGGTCAGGAATCAAGGGCAAAGAGTACCGATTCTTGACAGTTATTCTGTTTAGGCTCTATAATCAACACAGGGCCGAAGGCCACCATCCTTCTTCTCGACGAAATAGAAAATGAAAAAAACTATTTAGAACATTCTGGAAGTACCTGAGCTCCTGGGCGATCCTTCCGGACATCGCCTAGGAGCAAAAGTTTTCCGAAGGCTATTTCTTGAGACAGTTTGCGACCCGATGACCTGGACCTGGCATAATCAGTTCCCCAGCCGAAATTCCTTGCGCTCCTTTGGAGACATAGAACCCACTTCCATCGCCTCGACTTCATTGGTAGCTGAGGTCATGGACGGATTCTCGGACCGGTTAACTGGCGGCTCGGTCCGAGTCTTGCGTCAGGCCCTATGATGACGGTCGGCCTTTACCACGATAGTCATAGCCTGCTTTAACGTCTCAGGTTCCGGGTGCGACAACAACAGATCTTTTATGGACTCAGACAACCCCGTTAGAAATAAATCTTTCAGAGCGCGGTCATTCCATCTTGACGCCACACAAAATTGCCGAAACTGGGAACAGAATTCTTCCACGGAACGTCCTCCCTGCCGAAGACTCAATAACTTACTCATGACGTACCCCGCCCTATCTGGCTGGTGTTAAATCTGCTCAAGGGCTGTAAAAAAGGCGAGAATGCCCAGTTTTGAGGGTCGCCCCTCAAACGTGAAATAATTTTGCCCACTTCTGGTATTCCGAACCCAACGAGTGGGGACGTAATTCAAAATATAGCCTGCATGCTTCTGGAAATGATAAAAATGTCCTACAGTCACCAGAAAAAATGTCAGGCAGAGAGACCTTAGGCTTGACCCCCGACCTCGGGAATACAGCAGTTGCGACCGAAGCATTGGTAGTGGACTGCTCCTGAAGCTGGAGTCAAGCGGCCAGGTCCTGCACCAAACCAGTCAAGACTTGCACCTGGTTGGCAAGCACCACAACTGCCTCTATCTCAAGGTTCAAGCGGGGAGGTCGAAACGGGTACCCAGCAGCAATATTGGCCAGTGTTTCTGTTATGCCTGGCCAGGACAGGCTAGGCCCCAGGGTGACAACTGGGCGACCACCCCTGCGCTGCACTAGGGACAGGGACCACAAGGAAAAAGGGACCGGGAGACTGGCAGGTGGGGACTGCGTAGCAGACAAGAAGTTAACAACAAGCAAACAGAGAGAAGTCGGGAAACAGGCTGGGTCAAACCAGAAAGGCACATGTGCAGTACAGGAGGACAAACTAAAAACAGAGTCAGAATAGAAGCCGAAGTCAGAACACAAGTAGTCAGGTCAAACAATGCGGGTGTAGGCAGACGGAGTCAGAACTAAACACTGGCAAACAGTGTCTGGCCCAGCCAGGTATATAAGCAGAGCTCCCCACCCAGAGGGGCGGGGAGAAGTCACATGACGCCAGAGGGAATCACAAGGTCAATATATAATCAATACATGGCTGCAAGGTTGAATCTTTCTTTTCTACAAAGAACAAAGGTGCCCCAGCTGGAGACAAACAAGATTGAGTGAAGCCGTTCTTTACATTTTCATCCACGTATTCTCCGAGTACCTTTAATTCGGGTGCAGAAAGACTGTAAATGTGACCAAAAGAAATGGTTGTATCGGGACGCAATTCTGTTGGACAATCATAAGGCCGATGAGGGGGTAGTTGATCGGCTCTTTTCTTGCTTCAGACATCACTGAAATGCTGATGCTGAGGTGGCAACTTACCACACTGCTAATTACAAACCTCAGAGACTGGGATAGGTTTATGGCCGGGCAGAGTCATCTGACAATTTTCCTTACAGTACTCGAGGAGAAGGTAATAGTCCTTGAACCCCAGACGATAGAAGGATTATGGATGAAAACCAAAGAATTTATAGAATAACTCAATAAGAAATAAAATAAAAAGTAATAGTTTCATGGGGATCGGGTTCAATACAGATTTCAATTTTGTCTCATGAGTTACAGGCCCAGAAAATAAAGTTGATCCATACACAGCTTTCATATCAATTGGCACGAGTTTGAGTGCTACTTGAAATGTTATCAGGAGCGAATTTTAAGTCCATAAAACTCCCCCTTGCTCCAGAATCTAACATAGCAGAGCACAGTATTATTTATGGCTCCCATGCAGTGACCGAGACACAAGGCCCACGCTGAGGAGCTGGCAGGGTGGAGATGGCACTTGTTACGGTGGCTCTACCAGACACCTCCCCAGAGGGACACATGCAACCTCGGCCCCGACACCGCTAGGCCTCTCACAGCGATGCTGGGACAGCAGGTACCTGAATAAATGTGTTGTGGACTGAAGATGTTGTCACTTGTAACGCCATTTCTTCACACCGTTGATTCTTTGGCCGTAGAAATAATAAAGTCCACACATGGTTAACTTGGAAAACTCAATCACTGGGAACGGACAGCAACCGGAAAACTTTACTTCTTGATTTCACAATACAGCTTTAATTCAGGTTTATGCCTTTAAATAGAGAATGATAAGTGTATTTCACAGAATACTTATGTGTTTATAAGTTGCGTCTTCTTCTGCTAAAGGTTTAAGCTTATACCTGTAAGGGCTGTTGCTTTAAAAATAGACTACAGAGACTCCATTTTGCCTCTTTGCTTGTCTGCTTTAATACATATATATATCTGTATTAATTTCAACTTTCACTTGAGAAAGATGTTAGATCCCAATTATAATGACCCTGAATCTGTTCCCATATGCCTTATCAGTTCTCTCCCATGTCTTTTTCCTTGAGAAACTCACTCCTTTCTGAAGCCTATCCAAGGACATATTATGTTTTGATACAGTTGTCACTGGGCGTTGATGTATTGTTCCTGTAAGAAATGTCTTTGAAGGAAATATTAGTAATTATAAAAATCCAGCTGTCCAGCGACCTTGGGCATGCGCAGTGATTAAATAACTACGTAAACACATTTCTTCTATAAGTTGTAACCTCTGCTGAATAAACTCACTTCGCTTATGACAATCCCATGGTGCATGTGGCTGTCTATTTGCGTTGTCTGAGTACTCACATCTAAGACTAATTCAGAAGCAGACAGCATCAGCTCAACGGTCTGGTTTTGACCCCCGACAATACTTGGCGCTCCAACCTGGGGCAGAAGTTAACTCCTTACCTGCAGCCGATACCTGACGACCCTACCTGCCGACCAGCCGGACCGGAGGCCACGGGACCCCAGATCTACAAAACACCGATGTAAGGTAAGCCCTTGACTTACCACTCTAAGATCTGGGTTCCCCGGACTTCAAGTCACGTGTCGACAGACGGGTAGTTGCTGCATGTTTATAGGACACTTCTGCCTGTTATTTACGGTGTTCTTAGTAACCGTGCTAGACGGAAGAACCCTTGTGTATATTGCCATGCTGTCTGCTGTGTGCTGTAGAAAGTATTGCTTTTTGCCGGACTCATAATGTTAGCTGTAATTTGTAATAAGATTACTAAAAGCCGCCCAGTAAGGCAAGCCGTGGTCCTTCCTCTATCCCCGTAAGTATAGTAGTAATATATTCGTAATATTGATTGCGAATATCCTGCCCGTTGCGGACGTGGCAGAAGGGACTGAAAAGTCCAAAAGTATTTCTGCCAGTTGCGGACTCGCAGAAGATAATAAATATCCTGCCCGTTGCGGACGTGGCAGAAGGGACTAAAAAGTCCAAAAGTATTTTTGACAGTTGCGGACTTGCAGAAGAAGAAATATCCTGCCAATACTTGGCAGGAGGGCCCTCAAATATCCTGCCCCGTTGCAGACGTAGGCAGTAGGGACAATAGTGGTAAATCGAGAAGTAAGTCCATAGCTAGAATGGGGTCTCAGACTTTCCTGACACCCATTGAGGTAATAAGATTGGGGGAAGGGAAGGACATCTGTAGGCAAGCCTATGAAATATATAAACAGATAGGTAAAACGGCGGGAACCTTTAACTATGAGTTCTGGCAACAGTACGAGGAAGAACACATGCAGGAGATCAGAGATGCCGGTCTAGGAAGAGGGATAGAAACCATAATAAGATATAGCAAAAAGGTAATTGTAGAACCATGGGATTGCGCGACGAGGGATGACGGCATACTTTTGTACTCACCCCGGTGCCAAACCCGGCTAGGATGTACCCGGTCCTACCAACCGCGGACAGCTCCGACATTCTTCCTGACTATCAGAGTTGTACCGCCAAAGAAGTCCCAAAAAGGGAAACCTTACTGGGATTGTCCCAGGTGCGGACAACAAAACCCTTTACGAAGACAAATGGCTTTAACTATGTGTAGACGGGAAAAGAATGAAACCATTGAATGTTATTTTGGTAGACATGGGTCTGTGCACTCCCTCTGTGCAGATGAAGTGTACTACCCAATGATGTGTGAAGCGTTCATGCAAGGCATTGGCCCATCATTGGCAGATAAAATAAAAGCATGTACCCCCAACTGGCGACAAGCCGAGCCCAGGGACTTGTATAAAAAGGCAGTAGGGTTTGCTATGGATGAGAAGCGCCCTGCAGTGGCGGTTAAATACTATGGCAACCAGGAGGGGAAGGTGCAGCTCCAGGACAGACGCAACAGAGAAACACGCAAGTGTTATAATTGCGGCAAGGTAGGCCACCTGGCCAGGGATTGTTTTCATAAGTCCCGGCGATCCAGCCCCAGTATCCCTACCGTGGAAACAAAGGACAGAGGCACTCAGACCTTTGAGCCTGCTTCCATATGAGGTGAGGAAGTGCCCTTCCTTATAGACACTGGGGCTACAAATCCTGTCTCAAAATTCACGCGAAATATGAGAAAAAGTTCAAGGCAAGGAGTATGCCTATATGGGAACAGCTAGAGAAATAACAAAGGACAGACAAAGCAAGTTAGCCGTGGAGAGAGGATCTAGCAAGTTGTTGAGAAAAGCAGGTTAGAATTTTGGGAATCTTAGACCAACAAGTTTGGGAAACATTCAGAGATAAGCAGAGGTTGGGTAAAGTATGTTAGAATAGAGGGATTGAGGCACGTGTAGATACGGCAGTTATCAGAGAAAGGGAATCCTTTATAGTTTGTGTTCCTTTGGGACATAAAGCAAGTTCATGCAGAATCTGTGGATAATTATGTGACAAATAACCAATATTGTTTGTCTTGATGTCATGTAATCTAATCTTTGTTATACGTTTTAGTCTTCTTTGTCCTTTTTTCTATGTGTTTAACTATTCCTCTGCCGTCTGGGTTTGATAGTCTGTGCAGAGAAATATACCTCTTGTTGTTGCTAATGATTGGTGTTGTTTGGAGTCTGGATGTTCTGGCTGTTTTCCAAAAATCTTAGTTATTGTTCTGTTCCATAGAGATATAAAAATTCAAAGTCATAGAAGAAAGACAGACGTTGAATATATTATGTGAATTATGTGGTTTTAAAAATAGAATATATATAGGGATTTTAAGATATATTTTTGCTTTCTATGTAAATGTCAGTTCCGTGATTGGTTGGACGTGTGCATGATTGCAAAATGTGTGTTCCTTTTTTCTTTTTTTTTGGACAAACAGTTAAAGTTTGACTGATTCCAGGGGGAGGTGGGAGTGATTGAATGCATTTGTTTGCAAGATGAGGACAGTTGCATCATACGCGTTACGTCCTGTGTGAACTCTTACTAACATTTGAATGCGACTTGACCGCATGAACGGATGAGAGTTAATGACCCATACTCAGACTGTAATGAATGTAAACTGTGTGATGTAGGCGCTGTGTGCTGATAATTTGGAAGCCTGCCAACAAGCCACAATTATACTGTCTCTGAGAGAATGCTCTATAGAAGAAACGTGCAGACGGCCATACCTGTACTTACACCTGCTGCCAAACTCCGCACCTTTCTGGGCCTTGTTTTCATACTGCCGGCCATGGGTCCACTCTGTTTCCGCTCTTATGCAGCTACTCTATGACTGTCTTTCAATCATTCTTTTCTCTCTCTCACCCCTGAAGCTCATTTCTCACCCTTTTACACTTTATCCTTTATTCTTTTCTGTACTGAATTTTCTGGCCAGGTGACAGTATTGACACAAAGGCACGGAGGACAACCACGGCCACCTGGATACTACTCCATGAAGCTGTATCCAGTGGCTCGAGGAGCTCCCTCATGTGTTTGTGCGGTGGCAGCAGTACAGGCAATGGTTAACAAATCTTCGGAGTTGGTCTTGAACCAACCCCCCCTAGTGGTCCTCACCCCCCCATGACATCCGGAGCATATACACGCAAGTGCAACCCAAGCACTTATTTCTGGCCCGTCAAATCCAGCTACAATGTGCTCTTGTCATTCTTCTCACTGTTGCTACTACCTTGAACTCGGTTACTCTTCCAATTAAGTACCCTAGTTCAAAGGGGGGGGAGGGAAGATATAGGTGATCTAGGTATTGCAGGTCAGCTATTTTTAAATTTTTTAAAAAAAAAATTCTTTTTCCTTCTTGCAACAAGGTTATGATCTATTTGAAATAGAATACCAGCCTGATTGTCTAGCGGTAATCGGTGCAAGGGGTTTCAGAAGTGCCAATTCAGCTGGCAGAAACTGAACCGCTTGAGGTAATGTTTAAAGGGTCGCGATGCCTCACGCGCTTCCTTGTGCTGGAAGGTCCTGAAAGCATATTGGGAACTGACGTGATGGGACCCTTGGGATGTTGTATCAAACTTCACCCGTCCGGTGAGGCTCGTATACACCCCGGGTCTGAAAGTTACCCGACCTTCTGTCGGATGGCAGCAGACCTAGCAACACCTCTCCCTGTCCTCACTCTTACGCACGCAGAGGAACAAGCTCTTAGCCCCCTTGGTCCGTCAGTACCCCCTGGCACATGTCCAGGAAGATGCAATTGCAGACACTGTCTCTTCTTTATGTTAACTGAAAGCCCTTGTTAATAATGCATATTTTGAGTTGTTTTTTTTATATAGATGGTACCAGGGGTGATTGACGACTCCACACTGGATATGCAGTGGTCACACAACAAGATGTCCTAAAAGCAGAAGCTCTGCCTCCGCATGTTTCAGGACAAGAAGCGGAACTGAAGGCCCTCACTGAGGCGTGTAGAGTGGTAGAAGGTAAGACGGCAAACATTTACACTGACTCCCGGTATGCATTTGGCATAGCTCATGATTACGGCCCAACATGGAAGGCCAGACAGCTTGTTACCTCAGCAGGACAGCCAATTAAGAATGGTGCAGCGGTGCAGAGTCTCACGGAGGCCCTACTTACTTCTACCTGACAAAGTGGAAAGCCACACCAATTCCTACACCAGAGAAACAAGAGGCAACGCCATCACAGACCACACAGCAAAGGCAGCGGCCCTCAAGCCATGGAAGAAAAGAAGAAAAGAAGAATTTAACAATAACTTTGGACTTTGACTAAACCTTGGACTTTGATATGAACTTGGACTTTGATATGAACTTGGACTTTGATAAAAACCTTGGACTTTGATATGCTAAAGACTTTACAGTTACAAGCCAGCAAGGAAGAAAAAGACAAATGGACTAAATATGGGAGCAGCAGAAATGGGACGACGTATGGCGAACAGTCAACAGCACTTGCCCACCACGGTCCCTGTGCCCCATGATGGCCCAGCTGATGCACGGAAAGACACACCTATCAAAGCAGCAATGATGTCGACGCTTGAACGAGGACGGGTGGCTCCTGGGTTTTCTGTAGCTGCTGCATCATCATTTGTCCAATTTTGCATGATCTTTGCCGTAAGCAACAGGGCAGAAGTAAATTTGCCACATAACACTTGCCTAGACCACTCTACCCATTTCAGAGATTGCAAATTGACTACACTCAACTCCCACTTGTTGGGAAGTATGAATACGTGCTTGTTGTTGTTAATGTCTTTTCAGGTCGGAGACCTACCTTGTTACCAAAGTAAATAAGCAGGTAATCGCACAGGAACTAATGAATGAGGTAACCTGCAGATATGGGGCACCGGAAGTGTTTGACTCAAACAAAGGTACACACTTCACACCTGCAGAGTTTAGGCAAAGTTAAAAGACTAAATGGTACACTTAAGTTAAAAGAAGTGTTGTTTGGCTCTATGCCAAGATTGGGGCTGTATCATCCACAGACCCTACAGCAGGGCTATGACATGGTAGCCGGATATGTAAAGCACCTGTGTGACCAACTAATGGTAACCCAGAATCTAGTCTTTTTCTCACATTCCAGACCCAGACAACCTAGAGGGATCTCCCTCCCTACAACCTGGAGACTGGGTGGTCGTAAAGAGGCATGTCCGGAAATCCCTAGGGCCCAGATTCAAGGGGCCCTATCAAGTCCTGCTGACCACACCTACTTCAGTAAAGTTGAAGGAACTGTTGCTTGTCTTGAGACTAATGAGACTTTTCACGCCCTACTTTGCCCCCCCCCCCCCCCATGAGAAGGAAAACTAAGGACATTTTGTTTATTGACGGACTTTTTGGACTCCTCACTCCATGCTTCGCCCTTGTGAGAGGGTGCAAAAGGACAATGCCCAGAACCACCTTGTTAGACACCACCAAATACTGGTAGATGGACTGAACACCTCACAGGTGAAAGACTGTTGGACTTGTACCCACACCTGATGCCACTAGTTTTCCTTTCTTGGCTGTTCCTGTTCCGTCGAAAAAAAAAAAATACTGCTTGCATGGACAACTGAAAACTCAGAAACCAGGGATAGCTGGTGGGGTAACACATTTAGTTCTTTGAACCCTGCCAATTGGTTCTCTGGTTTAGGAGGGTGGTTCACGGGAATATTACAAAGTATGCTTTAAGTAGTGATGATTTTGTTCGTTATATATATATATATATTGCTTTAAAGTTAATCATGTCTTGTACCACACGTTGTAGTAAAAAGGCTTTTGCTAAACTTCAACCCAGATGGACTTTGGGACCACCACATCACTCAAGGAAATCGGTTGTAGTACCTAGCATGATGGTGGACCCTATGTCCAAACGGGGGGATGTGGGGGGGTTATTCAGGTTTATGGCTTTAAATAGAGAATGATAAGTGTATTTCACAGAATACTTATGTGTTTATAATTTGCGTCTTCTTCGGTTCAGGTATAGTTTCAGTCTTTTGCTGGGTGTTCAATGCTGATTGATTGAAGAAATAGGCAGAGTTGCTTCTAGAAACTCGCAGCTTTCCCTTTCTTTGTTCAGTACCTCTATCAGCTATTTGGATGCGTAATGGAATAAAGTCCTCCAGATCATCAGAAGTCTCAAGTCTAATGAGCTCATCCTTCATCAGCTCCGATAGTCCTCGTTGAAACTAACTCCTCTGGGTGGCTAGGTCCATGTGATATAAGTCATCCAGCGATGAAATTCTGCTGTATATTCACCTTGTCTTAGGTTATGGAATCTACCCTCTGCTGTAGCACAGTGATTTGGGTTATCAAAAACTTGGTCCATAACAATAATAAAGGTATTACGGTCATTGAGGAGGTTACAGTTCTTTCCACATAAGTCAGGGCCCATTGAAGTGCTTCATGTATCAGAAGATTAATGATAAATAGTACCTTCCTGTCACTGGTAAAAGGAGTGGGTTGCATTTAAGTAGATATGGCATTGGTTAAGGAAACCTCAGTAATGGTGATGATCCCCACTGAACTTTGCTGGCAGTGGCATGCGGATACCTGAACCTGAATTGTGCAAGTCTAGAAGTTGCCTCTCTAGGTTGTTTTTTTTTTCTTTTGTTGATCCAGTACCAAGGTTTGTAAATTAGAAAATGTTTCTTAGTAAGTGGCACCAAATTCTTGCAGTTCCGCAACTTACTTCCTCAGGGTGGTCACAACGGACTCAATTTGTGGGTGTGATTATTCCTGTAATGGTCCAGTTCAGGTTTGGAGGCTTAGCATTGTAACCAATGCAGGGAAAACATGCTCAGCTGAAGCCAGAGGTCGGTACATGGGTAGTATCAGTTGCAGTACAGAGGAACAGGCAGGTAGCATAGTCAGGGGAAGCTAGAGGTCGGTACATGGATAATATCAGTTGCAGATCAGAGGAGCAGGCAGGTGGTGGAGCTTGACTATAGGCTTGGAGCACAATAATCACACAAAGAGGAAATGGAAGGGCCAGGCTTTTATAGGAGGTCTTATTTTGGAGAACAGGGTGGAGCAAAACTGGATCAGGAGCAGAAAACAAGGACAAGGTCATGCAGGGGAGCTATCCAAAGGGCTGGATAGCACAGCACGTAGAGCTGCTGCCTAAAGTACTGGAGCTCCTGGGTTTAAGTCCTGACACAGGCTCTCAAATGTCCCAAAAAACTCAGTTTTGGCTTGTCCTCATAGGACACATTTTGTTTGCGTTAACAAGAATGTTGCCTAAGGAGTTGCATATGATCTGTTTAAATGGGTGTAGTAGTTGTTTGTGTCGCACGGCATTTGTTCTTGCCTGCTTTTGGGCTTTTAAAATTAGTGAGTTGGTGAGCAGAATGGCGTCCTTACATGATGGTGTGAGATTGGTAGATGTGTCCTGCCTGGATGGTTGGGTGGTTTGCATGATTTATCACTCAAACACTGACCAAGCTATCAGGAATCAAAGAGTTGCCTCACTTCTGCTGCAGGGATCTGCAGCTTGTCAGTTTAGTGAGTTAAGGTCTTTTCACTCAGCTTGACCTGAGCCATCTAGCAGGCGCCAATTGGCCTAATTTACCTGGCCTTCACATGAGGAGACTGAGAATATATGGGAACGATCACAAATTAGTAGAGATGTGCAGCCAACAACTTTTCTTTTGGCAGCACAAAAGATGTGACCAGCCAATGGATGTGCGATTAACCCTTCATTGGGTGATTAGGTGCGGCTTCATATCGCCTGATGGTCTGAGAAACAAATGTTGGTGCACAATCATCAAAACATGTAAAAGGCTCATCAGGATTTTGGACTGTTACATCATTTGAGGTGGAGGGGTCCTTTTTGGTCCTCCTGGTCAGCAGGACACATTTGCGTCTTCGATTTGTAGCAATATTCCAGAAAAGAGCTCATAAGACACAAGAAATGAACTTCGGGGGGCCGGACTTTATGTAGAAATCCCCATGCCCTTATTCAGTGCTCGTTACAAAGATTAAGATCCATAAGGCGGAGTACGTGGTTCAGCTTCTATCCAAAGCCGTGTTCACCTCATTCATCTGTTGTTACCCCCGTCCTTATACACATTCCTCATTAAGGACCATCTGACCTTTAACCCCTTCCTGTTATATGACATTTTATTTAAATGCTGTTTCACCCTTGCTCCCTGTGGGGAAACCTCATTATTGTACGATGTTGATAAACGTTTATAGATGATTCAATAACATTTCCTAACTATTCTCTGCTATTCATTATTATGGGGTAACATTATTAGGACGGGGGTAACAACAGATGAATGAGGTGAACACGGCTTTGGATAGAAGCTGGACCACGTACTCCGCGTTATGGATTTTCATCTTTGTAACGAGCACTGAATAAAGGCATGGGGATTTCTCCATAAAGTCCGCCTCCCGAAGTTCATTTCTTGCATTTATAAACCACTGAGGATCAAGTGGATACGGACTAGAAGATTTCCTAGGCAACTGAAACTGTTACATACAAAGCCGGCACTACCAACATATAAGGTGAGAGCTTACAGGTTATGTCAGAAGGAGTTTGGTATTATATAGTAAGTTCCTTTATGGTCCTCATCGAGGAGAAGCTCCAGCACTACCTAACTATTATACTTGTTACTATCACCTGCTATTTCCCAAATCAACGGCACTGGAGCTGGAAACAGTCTGGAGTGGCACCTGTTAAATGTTAGGAGTCTGGTGTCTTAGACAACCCCACAAGGTGAGTGCAATTAGCAGGCTTTAATAATAATAATCTTTATTTATATAATGCCAACATATTCCGCAGCGCTTACAAGACAGGGAGAATGAAAACAAAACCACGGTTACATGAAGTAATCAATTAATGGAGACAGTAGGGGTGCGGGTCCTGCTCCAACGAGCTTACATACTACAGATAATGAGGTGATACAGAAAGTAAAGGGGCTAAAGATGAGCACGGTATGGCGGGCTGGAGATGTGCACAGTATAGTAGGATGGAGATGTGCGCGGTATGGGGGGGTGGAGATGTGCCTGGTACGGCGCGGTGGAGATGTACATGGTATGGTGGGCTGGAGATGTACACGGTATGGCGGGGTGGAGGGTGTGGGATGCTATACACATAGACAATGATCAGGCTGTAAAGTGGTTGCATCAGTATGACTGCAGGGGGCTGTTGATAACAGCTTAGCAGGGATTGCAGTTAGTTGGACAGAGAGCGTGTTATCAGGCGGAGTACAGAGGGGTTTGGGTTAGGGAAAATGGTATGCCTCCGTGAAGAGGTATGGTTTTAGAGCCCGCCTGAAGTTTTGTGAGTCAGGGACTGCCCGGATAGTTTTGGGTAGAGCATTCCAGAGGGCTGGTGCTGTTCTGGAGAAGTCTTGGAGGCGGAAATGAGAGGTTCGTATTAAAGGTACACTTTGATTTTGTTAGCAGAGCAGAGGGCACGGGCTGGGTGGTGGATTGAGATGAGGGAAGCAATGTGGGGTGGCAGTGTGCTGTGGAGGGCTTTGTGAATGAGGGTGGTGAGTTTAAATTGAATTCTGTATTTAACGGGCAGCCAGTGCAGTGACCGTCACAGGGCAGAGGCATCTGAGTAGCGGCTTGACAGGAAGAGGAGCCTGGCTGCCGCATTCAGGATGGATTGGAGAGGGGAAAGTCTGGCAAGGGGGAGGCCGATCAGCAGCAAGTTGTAATTATGGAGCCAAGAGTGGATGAGGGCAACACTGAACATTTTCAGCATGTCTACAGAGAGAAAAGAGCGGATTCTTGCGATGTTTTTGAGGTGCAGCTGACACGTTTGGGCCAGAGATTGGATATAGGGGGTAAAGGAGAGATTGGAATCAAATATAACCCCAAGGCAGCGGGCGTGATGTCTGGGAGTTATGGTGGTGCTACATACTGAGATGGAGAAGTCAGGATGAGGTCGGTTAGTAGAGGGCAGAAACACAAGCAGGTAAGTTTTTGAGAGGTTTAGTTTTAGGTAGGGAGAGGACATAGTGTTAGAGACAGCGGACAGTCGGTGGTGTTCTGGAGGATCGGCGTTGTGATGTCATGGGAAGAGGTGTATAACTGGGTGTCATCAGCATAGAGATGGTACTGAAAGCTAAATCTACTGATAGTTTGTCCAATAGCAGCTGTGTAGATGGAGAAGAGGAGGGGGCCAAAGACTGAGACCTGGGGGACCCCAATAGCGAGGGGAAGAGGAGAGGAGGGGGCCGAGGACCTATCTCTGGGGGACCCCAAAAGCAAGGGGAAGAGGAAGTAGAGCCTGCAAAGGATACACTGAATAAGCGGTCAGATAGGTAGGAGGAGAACCAGGAGAGGTATGTGTCCTTTAGTCCAATGAAGCAAAGCACACTGAGAAGTTTGTGGTCAACAGTGTCAAATGCTGGGGAGATATCGAGGAGGATCAGT
Organism: Eleutherodactylus coqui; assembly: GCF_035609145.1. Classification (NCBI taxonomy): domain Eukaryota; kingdom Metazoa; phylum Chordata; class Amphibia; order Anura; family Eleutherodactylidae; genus Eleutherodactylus; species Eleutherodactylus coqui. Next base: position 1,768,991 of record NC_089843.1, on the reverse strand, counting down.
AGGGAGTAGTCACTCTTCTATTTAGTCTTCAGGAGGTCATTTGACACTTTAGTCAAGGTGGTTTCTATTGAGTGTACAGGGCGAAAGCTGAACTGTAAAGGGTCAAGAAAAGATTTCTGGTATATAGCTTATAAGATGGGAGTATACCAGGCATTCTAATAGTTTGGAGATGAAGGGGAGGTTTGAGATGGGTCGGTAGTTGGCAGCATCAGTCGAGTCAAGAGTCGGTTTCTTTAGCAGTGGGGATATGATAGCATATTTGAACGAGGAGGGGAAGATGCCAGAGAACAGGGAGAGGTTAAATATAGTGGTGAGATGGGAGATAACCACCAGGGAGAGGGATCGGAGGAGGTGTGAGGGGAGAGGGTCACTAGCGCAGGTGGTGGGGCAAGCAGAGGAAAACAATCTGAAGACTTCTTGCTCTGTCGTTGGTCTGAGTACAGACATTGAGCAGGAAATAGATGCAGTATTTATGAGACTAGGATCAGGGCTAGTCTGGGATTGGGAAGTTATTTCCTGCTGGATGTCATCGATTTTCTTTTGGAAGTGAGTAGCCAGCTCTTCAGCACTGAGATCGGTCACCGGGAGCTGCGGTTTAGGGCTGAGAAGGGAGTGAAAAGTATCAAAGAATTATTTAGGGTTGTGAAATAGTGAGGAGACGAGAGAGTTGAAGTAGACTTGTTCAGCATAGTAGAGGGCGAGGTTGTAGGTCGTTAGCATGAATTTGAAGTGGAGAAAATCTGCGAACCTTTGGGACGTTCTCGGCAGCTGTTCAGCACATCTAGAGCGCCACCGGATGAAGTGCATTTGAGGCGTGAGCCATGGTTGTCAAGGTCTGCATTGGATGGCTTGAGTCACATGGGGTGGGAGGGCACTTAATCCAGGGCATATTTGACAGGTTGGGGCAGGAGAGGAGAAAAATAGGGAACAGAGAGGACTGTAGGGACTATATATATATATATACACACATACATACATACACACATATATATACATACATATACATGTTTCTGGAGGTTTGGAAACTTAACATAAAGCACCTTTTTATTTCCCTTTTTTACATGTTATATAGAAGTTAGTTTCTCACACCTTTCGAATATGTTTGTAAGTTGGCATTAGAAACTGCCAGGTTGAAAGTTTTGAAAAGTGTGGGAATCTAGCAGATTCAAATCTTATATATGTCTGGGTATGTTATGGGATATTTTGCTTCTTATGGGGTGTTTTTTTCTTTGCCTATAGTCTCTAGTTTCCCCTGCAGCCAGGGGCACATGTTTCCTATGGATTTAGAGGTGTGAAGAAAGAGGGTATACATGTACTGAGTGCCATGCAGGCAGAAGTATAACTGGGTGACAGGTAACTAGTCCTCCCTGGGAGCAAGGTGAGCAAGCACTAGTTCAGGGATCACTTTGGAGAGATGTTCAGTTGGAGCTACATTTTTACCCCACACTTGACTGAGCATTAAACATTTTAGTGCTGCCCATCGGGGGCAATGACCGAGTGAGCACTTCTCCAGGGACTTAGTCCGAGACATTACATTTCTAATGTACTTGTGGTCGTTGTCCCCGATGTCATGCTAGTATTCTCGGTGATGATCGTCCACCCTCAGTAGAATCACACTCACTCCATAGATAGGCTAAAAGAGGCACGAGTGAGAGTTAATAAAGAGGTGTCTCCCTTTGTGGCCCAGAATGGGGGACTTGTGGTTCGGCACAGACTGAACCTGGAAGAAGGCCGTTGCCATCACGCTCACATGATCAGTCAATCACAGGTTTCAGCAGTCATTCTGCTGGGAACAACATGACCCCTGAAGCTTGTGATTGGCTGAGCAGTCAGGTGCACAATGACTGGTATATGTGCACAGCTGGCTTCTTCTAGCTCTGGCGCGGTGGAGGCCGGTGCTCCAGCACTGCCCAGGGGGCTACTGAAGGAGCGGAGTACTGCTTATTTATTTTACACAGTTCCACAACCATAGAGGTCTTTTCCTAAGTCTGGAAAATCCCTTTAATATATTTTTACATTTATTTTTTTTAGCTCCACAGTGGGGCATTACTGTGCAATCGCTTGTACTATATTTCTGTATTGCAGTGTACTGTGCCTGCAGGGGCTATGACAGCCGCTCAGCCCACCACCGTTGTTTTCCAACTCCTATGTGTGCACTGCAGCTCCAGGAATAGGCGCATGGACGGTGATGTCAGGGGCCGGAGTCCACAGCAGGGCAAATCATTCCACGTTTCTAGTCCTTTATGTGTGGTACGTGCACAGGAGTGGGAACGTACGTTATTAGCTCAAAGAAGCGGGAACCGTCATTTGTGAACGGGTGGGGTTTGTTAGGAACAAAGGGAGAGAGCCAGATCGGTCTGAACACGTGGATGATCCATTGGACGGTTGGAGACGATTTTGTATATACTGCACTTCTGGGGAAAAAAATTGATTTCGGGGGTGTGCAGTAGTTGGGAGAGAAGGAAATGTATGTTCATATTTGTCTATATATTACATATCTTAATGGTTAGGATCGGTTTATGGTGTGAAATTGTACTTCTTTCTTTCCAAATATCCAGAAAGTAGAGACCGGTGACAGACATGGGAAGATTCAGAATGGGAGAAGTAGGAAATTGTGAGGACAGTATGGCTGTTTTTTCAAAATATATATATTTTTTACAATATTATGACCCTTTAAAAACATGAAAATTAGCAGCCAGACATGATTTTTAAAGGGGTTATCCCACTTCTAACTATGGATGACCTAGCGACTCTCTTCCCTCACACTTCCTCTAGTCCCTCTCCCCATTATCATCTTCTACCTTACTACTATATTCAACCTCTCTCTGACCTTTGGCATAGAATCATAGAATGGTACAGTTGGAAGGGACCTCCGGGGTCATCGGGTCCAATCCCCTGCTCAGTGCAGGATTCACTAAATCATCCTAGAGAGATATTTTTCTAGCCTTTGTTTGAATATTTCCATTGAAGGAGAACTCCCCACCTCCCGTGGTAACCTGTTCCACTCATTGATCACCCTCACTGTCAGAAAGTTTTTTCTAATATCTAATTTGTTTTTCCTCCCTTTCAGTTTCATCCCATTGCTTCTAGTCTTTCCTTGTGCAAATGAGAATAGGCATCATCCCTCTGCACTGTGACAGCCCTTCAGATATTTGTAGACAGCTATGAGAGCATATTCCCCTCTTCATTCAAACATGCTTTCATATCTTCATTGCTAAAAAAAAAACTACTCTTCACTTGACCCATGCTGTCCACTACCGACCCATCTCAAATCTTCCCTTAATCTCCAAACTATTAGAACATCTAGTTACTCCCTCCTTATAAGCTATCTCTCAGAAAACTCTCTTCTTGACCCCCTATAGTTCAATTTCCACCCTCTGCACTTGACAGAAACTGCCCTGACTAAAGTGTCAAATGACCTTCTGATGGCCAAGTCAAGAGGTGACTACTCCCTACTGATCCTCCTCGATCTCTCCGCAGCATTTGATACTGTTGACCACAAACTCCTCAGTATGCTTCACTACATTGGCCTAAAGGACATTGCTCTCTCCTGGTTCTCCTCCTACATACTTGACTGCTCATTCACTGAATCCTTTGCAGGCTCTACCTCCCCTCCTCTTCTCCTTGCTGTTTTTGGGGTCCCACAGGGCACGGTCCCGTGGCCCCCTCCTCTCCTCTTCCCCTTGCTGTTGGGTTACCCCAGGGCTCAGTCCTCAGCTCCCTCCTCTTCTCCATCTACACAGCCCCCATTGGACAGACCATCAGGAGTTTTGGCTTTCAGTACCATCTCTATGCTGACAACACCCAGTTATACACCTCCCCCAGTGACATCAAAGCACTGGTCCTTCAGAACGCCACTGACAGTCTGTCCGCTGCCTCTAACACTTTGTACTTTCTCTATTTAAAACCTCTCAAAAACCAACCTACTGGTGTTCCCGCTCTCTGCTAACTGACCTCATCCTGACATCTCCATCTCAGTGTGTGGCACCATAACTCCCAGCATGCACGCTGTCTTGGAGTTATATTTGACTCTGATCTCTCCTTTACCCCCTACATCTAATCTCTGGCCAGAACATGCCACCGACACTTCAAGAACATCACAAGAATCCACCCTTTTTTCACCGTTGGCACACCAAAAACACTTACTGTTGTGCTTATGCACTGTCGGCTCGATTACTGCAACTTGCTGCTGATCGCTCCTTACCCCCCAGCATCAGACTCTTCCCTCTCCAATCCATCATAAATGCTACAGCCAGGCTCATCTTTCTGTTCAGCCGCTACTTGGACGCCTCTGACCTGTCCCAGTCACTGCACTGGCTGCCCGTTAAATACAGAATCCAGTTCAAACTTACTACCTTCCTCCACAAAGCTCTTTGCAGCACTGCCCCACCCTACATTGCTTCCTTCATTTAAGTCCAACACCAAACCTGCACCCTCCACTCCGCTAACGAAATCAGGTTAAGCGCTCCTTCAATTTGAACCTTTCATTCCCGCCTCCAAGACTTCTGCAGAGCAGCACCTGTCCTCTGGAACATGCTACCCAAATCTATCTAGGCAATCCCTGACACAAAACTTCAGGCATGCTCTAAAACGCACTTTTTCAGGGAGATTTATCATATCTCCTATACCAAGCCCCTCTCTAGTCCGACTGATAACATGCTCCCTATCCTACTGACTGCAAACCCTGCTAGCCGCAATCAACCGCCTTCTGCAGTTACGATTTGACCATTGTCTATGTGTATAGCATCCCACACTTTCCACCTTGCCATACCGTGCACATCTCCCCTTTACCTTCTGTATCATCCCATTATCTGTAGCATGTAAGCTCGTTGGAGCCCCTCACCACTACTGTCTCCATCAATTGATTACACAGGTCTGCAAAAAATAAAAAATAAATTTTAAGAGCTGTTTTGGTTATTCCACGTAATCTATATTTTTCGGTACACTTAATCCGAAAATGACCTGTTTTGTCAGACATCACATTTCCTGACAACTCAGTTATCTGTGTTAAATAAGGCAATGCCTCAAAATAAATGAAAATACTTAAAAATTTATTTTATATGAAAATCATTTTTGAACTGAAATGAGCTAAAACACACTAAAATGGATTCTTCTTCCCTGTGAGGCTCCTCTTGGTACATTTACACTTGTGAGTAGCATCTGGAATGTCTCTCTGAAGCATCCAACAGTGGACTGCCATCATTGTAATGCTCCATTTTCCCTGGTATCTTCTGTCCATCTCTTTAATGTCTTGTTTAATAGTTCACCTTGTTCTTTACTTTCCTGAAAATTTGGGAGCTGTGAGTGGTCAAGGTGGGATTGGAGGAAATGCAATTTAAAACTCATCAGGCAACCTAAAGCTTGAGATGCTTTCAGCCTTCGTCCGATGATCTTTTTGTAGTCAGGATCTTTCTTATTGCCTTAGCATTTCTCTACGACCTCTTTAGATGCCATCCACCCTTCTTTTTGAGAATCCGTCATGGTATTGACAAACTCTTGATCAGCTATAAGCCTTCTAATGTCTGGTCCGACGAACACACCTTCCTGCAATTTTGCCTCTGAGAGGCCTGGAAACTTGGTGACCAAATATTTGAAGCATTCTCCATCTCTTGGAAGTGATATCACGAATTGCTTCATCAAACCCAATTTTTTATGGAGAGGTGGTAGAAGAACTTTATGTGGAGAGACCAAAGTTACTGGGAGGACATTTTCTTGACTGACTGAGGGCACCCTCGGCTGCCAACTCTTCTTGGTCCAGTGATTTTGTCAGTCTCGACTGTCCCATAGACACAGAAAACAAAGGTATTTGGTATATCAGCTTGTTGCCCGAGCAGCATGCACAAGACCTTTAAATCCCCACACACTTGCCAACCGTGGTCTTCATATTTAAGTTTACGAAGAACCAATTCCAAGTTCTCATAGGTTTCCTTCAAATGTATGGAATGACCTACAGGGATGGAAGCGTAAAAAACTGCCTTGAGACTGGTTTTTGAAGAATCTATGAAAAGACACCATTGCGTTGAATCATATTGGATTTTGAATTGACCCATCAAACCTTCCACATCGATGCAATAAACCAACTTGTCTTCCTGGGCAAAGTAAGGAACAAACTCCTTTTCACAATGTCTGAACCATGAAAAAGACACTCCTGGCAATAATAAATTCCTGCTTTTGAGCCTTGAACCAAGTAACTCAGCGGCATCTTTGGGAAGATTCAAGTCTCTTACCGAATCATTCATCTCCTTCTGGGAAAAAAAATGTTGGCCTTGTATCATCTTCAAAGTCAAAGTCAGAACTTGATTGGTCATCTGGTTCAGGTATGACTCCACCTTCATCAGAGCTATGTATCTCTTCCAAGGTAGCAGGGGGCTTGGGTACTGGTATATCTGTGTCATGGGGGATGGGACAAATTGCTGAGTGAAGATTTGGGTATAAAATAGAATGCTTCCATTTGGAATTCTACCCTTTCACATCGCATGGACAAAGGTAACAATCGTCATTATGGTTCTTTTGTTCTCACCATACCATAGGAATCCCATAAGGAAAAGCTTTTTTCTTAGCCTTGACCCAATTTCGGAGGTCCTCAACACACCATTTGCACACTTTATGAGGCGCCCAAACTTTATCTTGATCTCCAAGTTTTAGTCCGAATTATGCGAAGTATACATTTTTCACAAAGTCTGTAATATTCAGCTGTTGCTTCAGCACCGTATATTCACCACAAATGAAACAAACTGTCAGGTGAATTAATACACGTCCGTGGAGCCATGACGCTAACTTGGGGAAACACGATTTAAGACTGACGAGCTAACACAAAGAGATTGTGGGAGTTACTCCCTCTCTTTCCATTTGTCAGCGGCCACAGCAGCAGAGAGCCAGCGTCACTGGCAGCCGCAGCAGACACTGAGCGAGGAGCGAGCTATCAGCGTCCATAGCAGCAGAGAGCTTGTGTCACTGACAGCAGCAGACACTGAGCGGGGGAGCAAGCTGTCAGCGGCCACAGCAGCAGAGAGCTGGCGTCACTGGCAGCGGTGGCAGACACTGAGCGGGGGGGCGAGCTGTCAGCAGCAACAGCAGCAGAGAGCCAGTGTCTCTGGCAGTGGCGGCAGACACTGAGCTGTCAGAGGTCACAGCAGCAGAGAGCCGGCATCACTGGCAGTGGTGGCAGACACTGAGCGGGGGAGAAAGCTGTCAGCAGCAACAGCCGGCGTCTGGGACAGAGCTGAGAGGCGACACAGACATGTCTGCAGAGGGAGCAGGTGGCCGGGGAAAATGTTCTGCGGCTTCGTAAGTCACAGCGCAAGGGCTTCGCCAGCAAAGATGGGAGGGCACAGCCTCACAGCAGGGGGATTCCTAGAGCGGCTGCAGTATCACACTGTCAGCACAAGTGCTGTCTAGCGGTTTGCCACAAGGAGAAGGAAGGGGGATGGCTGCTCTGGGGAGAGTGATTGCTGCGGTGTGCTGGGACCTTGCTCATGGCAGTTAATCAGCTTCTGGGGGTGTCACCGCCCTGTCAAGTACCCTGTATCTGGTCTTCACCCATACTTCCTGTGGAATCAAGATATAATAGTACCACAGGCGAGGACCTAGAAAAACATGTAATCAAGCCCGTGGATGTTGGAGCCGGCGCGGTCAGCTTATAACATGTTGATGCTGGTTCCATCAGCTCACTCTGGAAGTTCCTTTTTTATTAAGTTATGGTTTTTTTGGCATTGGATATTTAAATGCACTGATGGGAATTCATTAACCCCTTGAGTGGCATGCCCGGAAATTTTCCGGGACGAGCTCCACTGCTCATAGTGACATAGCCCGGAAGATTTCCGGGCTATGTATCACTATGGGAGCTGCAGAGCACAATGCCACAAGCTGTGACATTGTGCTCTGCCTGCACAGACCCACAGAGAACAAAGCAAGGGCTTTGAAAAACCAGCAGAAGATATTGCCAATATGTCGGCAACCTCCTGCTTTGTTTACAGGTTGCCATAGAGACCATCGGCTTGTCAGAAGCAAGCCGATGGTCTCTGTGGCAGGGAGAGCTGGTTGTTAGCTGTCAGAGGACAGCTAGGTACCAGCTCTTACAGCAGAGATCAGAGAAAACCTCGATCTCTGCTGTGTTAACCCTTTACATGCTGCAGTCTATGTGACTGCAGCATGTAAAGGGCTGTCACTGCAGCATGTAAAGGGCTGTCACCATCGGACCCCTGGAATGTGATCAGGGGTCCTGATGAGTCCCTGTGGAAGTCCCCTAAAGGGACAAAAAAAAAAATTAAAAAAAAAAAAGTAAAAAATTATTAAAAAAAATAATAAAAACACTTGTCTCCCTTTACTTTGTAAAAAATCAAAAATACAATCACACATGTGGTATCCGTGCGTCATAATGACCCAGAGAAGGAAGTTAGTACATTATTTAACCCCTTAATGACATGGCTCCTTTTTTTCTTTTTTCCCCATTTCTTTTTTTCCTCCCCCCTGTTTAAAAAAAATCACAACTTGTCCCGCAAAAAACAAGCCCTTATATGGCCGTGTCAATGGAAAAATGAAAAAGTTATAGCTCTTGAGACGCAACTGCAAAATTAGTTGAAATTCAATGATTAGACCATTTTAAAAAACCTGCCCTGGTGGGCACGACAGGGTGGTAGGAAACCCGCCACTCAAGGGGTTAATAGTCATTTTCACTTTAAATTTAGTTAAAAACCCTAAGATAAAAAAAAAATACCAAAAATTGAGAAACGTGCTAAATTTGAAGAGAATTTTGCATTTTGTGGTAAATCCTGACTTCTAGGGTTTTTTTCAAATTCTTTATCGTTTTCAGCACACCAAAATACATGGAAATTAGTTAAAAATAATCAAACAGCTTTTTAGTCGCAGATCTGTGTTATTACATGTAACCATGGATTTGTTTCCCCGTGCTTTGCAAGCGCTGCGGAATAGGTTGGCGCTATATAAAAAAAGATCATCATCATCCTCAGGATAGGTTATCAATAGCTGCTTGGGACCCCTTGATTATCGTCTGTTGCCCATTGGTTAGTGTCTGTGTTCTGAGCTGTTTTGTTACAGGAAGCAAACTGCTCCGTACATAGCACAGCGGCCTCAGTTGGTATTGTAGGCTGATTCCCACTCCCTTCAATAAGACTTAGCCTGAAGTACTAACCTAGGCCACTGCAAAATGTATGGAGCTGTCTGCTTCCTGCAGCAAAACTACTTAGTACACAAAGACACCAGCTCAGGTAAACAGGTGATCTCTCTGGGACCCAGGTGGTGCAGCCCTGCCTATCTTCTACTAATGACTTATCCTGAGGTGAGGTCATCGGTAGCTAAATATGGGACAACACCTTCAAGAATAACTATGTTCCTTAAAGGGGCGATCCAGGGACACAGAATACTTATATGAACAGTTTTTTTGCATGGTACAGCCCCTCTCCCTGTGTCATTAAATCATAAAGGGAGCTGGCTGAACTCCTCTTAATAACTAAGCCAGTCCCCTTCTCTGTCTCTGCATCAGTCATAAGATAGAATGGGCTGGCTTAGTTATTAGGAGGAGTCAAACAGACCCCTTGATGATATGATGTGCACAGAGAAAGGGGCCATACTACATGACGCGGTTTTGGAACCAAGTTGTAATTGGAGGTTCTGACACAGTGGATCCATTTTACTATTTAGCACTCATGCACAACCACTTGTAATTATATTTTACTGACAGCAGTTTACCATAATAAACCCTCCATATTCCTCATACTGGAGTTATCTGTCCCGGTGAGAGTTATTGAGGATGACTTTGGCCATTAATATAATAGTCATTACAGAGATGATAAAAAAGAAAACAACTCCGTATTAAGAGTGATGATTTTCTGTATTCTAAGCGGGCATCAGAAAGCATCCTAAGGCTGCAGGTCCTACAATGGAGCTCCAACACTGCCACATTTCCCACATTCTGAACATGAATATGGCTTCTCCCCTGTGTGACTTCTATGATGTTTAACAAAACTTGTTTTCTGTCAAAAACGTTTTCTGCATCCTGAACAGCTACTCCCCTGTGTGACTTCTGAGATGCTCAACAAGGTCTGATTTATGGGTAAAGGAGCTTCCACATTCTATGCATGAAAATAACTTCTCCCCTGTGTGAATTCTCTGATGTCTCTCAAGATGACTTTTAAGCATAAAACGTTCCCCACATTCTGAACATATAAAGGACTTCTCTCCTGTGTGAGATCTTAGATGTTCCACAAGAGAATCTTTGTGCATAAAACATTTCCCACAGTCCAAACATGAATATGGCTTCTCTCCTCTGTGACTTCTCTCATGCTTAACAAAGGCAGATTTCTGGCTAAAGCATTTCCCACAGTCCAAACATGAATACGGCTTCTCTGCTCTGTGACTTCTCTCATGCATAACAAGAGCAGTTTTCTGGCTAAAACATTTCTCACATTCTGAACAAGAATATGGCTTCTCTTCTGTATGACTTCTCTTGTGCATAACAAGAGCAGTTTTCTTGCTGAAACATTTATCACATTCTGAACATGCATACGGCTTCTCTTCTCTGTGACTTCTCTTGTGAATAACAAGATGTGATTTGTAATCAAAAGATATCGCACATTTAGGACATGAAAATGGTTTATCGCCAGTATAAAGTGGTTCATCTCCTGTATGAACTCTCTGATGTTTACCAAGATCTGATTTCTGGGCAAAGCATTTTCCACATTCTGAACATGAATATGGCTTCTCTCCTGTGTGAATTCTCTCATGCGTAACAAGCGCAGCCTTCTGGCTATAGGATTTCCCACATTTTGAACATGAATACGGCTTCTCTCCTGTGTGACTTCTCTCATGTGTAATAAGATTTGATTTAGATGTAAAACATTTCCCACATTTCGAACATGAATACGGTTTTTCTCCTGTGTGACTTCTCTTATGTATAATTAGATTTGATTTTGATCTAAAACATTTCCCACATTCTGAACATGAATACGGTTTCTCTCCTGTGTGAATTCTCTCATGTATAACAAGATATGATTTTGATGTAAAACATTTCCCACATTCTGAACATGAAAAAGACTTCTCTCCTGTGTGACTTCTTAGATGTTCTGCGAATCTTGCTTTATGGGTAAAACATTTCTCACATTCAGGACATGAAAGTGGCTTCTCTTCAGTGTGAGTCCGCAGATGTACCACAAGAGAGAATTTAAAGGCAAAACACCTTCCACATTCTGAGCATGAATATGGCTTCTCTCCTGTATGAGTTTTCTGATGTTTAACGAGGCATGATTTCTGTCTAAAACTTTTTCCACATTCTAAACATGAATACGGCTTCTCTCCTGTGTGAATTCTCTGATGCTGCTGTAGTTTGGCTTTAGAAAAAAAACATTTCCCACATTCTGAACATGAAAAAGGCTTCACTCCTGTGTGAATTCTCTTATGTTTAGCCAGACTTGATGCATCTATAAAGCATTTACCACATTCTGAACATGAAAAAGGCTTCTCTCCTGTGTGAGTTTTCTGATGTTTGACGAGATAGGATTTTTGTCTGAAATTTTTCTTACACTCTAAGCATGAATACATCTTCACTCCTGTGTGAATTCTCTTGTGCACAACAAGAGCAGATTTCCTGCTAAAACATTTCCCACATTCTGAACATAAATATGGCTTCTCTCCTGTGTGAATTCTCTCATGCCTGACAAGATAAGATTTCTGTCTAAAGCATTTCCCACATTGTGAACATGAAAAAGGCTTCACTCCTGTGTGTATTCTCTTATGTTTAGCTCGACTTGATGCATCTATAAAACATTTGTCACATTCTGAACATGAAAACGGCTTTTCCCCTGTGTGAATTCTCTTATGTTTAACTAGACTTGATGCATCAATAAAGCATTTTTCACATTCTGAACATGAATAAGGCTTCTCTCCTGTGTGACTTCTCTTATGTGTTTCAAGATATGATTTATATTTAAAATATTCACCACATTCTGGACACGGAAACGGCTTCTCTCTGGTGTGAACTCTTTGATGTGTAACAAGAGTTGATCTTTCTGTAAAGCATTTCCCACATTCTGGACAAGAATATGGCTTTTCTCCTGTATGAACTCTCTGATGGGTAACAAGAGTTGATTTAAATGTAAAACACCTTCCACATTCTGAGCATGAATACGGCTTCTCTCCTGTGTGAGTTCTTTGATGTAAAACAAGATGTGATTTCTGTCTAAAACGTTTCCCACATTCTGAACAGGAATACGGCTTTTCTCCTGTGTGGTTTCTCCATTGCTTGGCTAGATATAATTTACTGTTACAATATTTTCCACATTCTGAAGAGTATGACTTCTCCCCGGTATGAATGGTTTGATGTTCAGCGAGAGCAGCTTTCCTAGTAAAACATTTGCCGCACTCTGGACATAAAAATGGCCTCTCATCAATATGAATTCTCTTGTGGATAGAAAGAGCTGATTTCCTTTTAAAATGTTTCCCACATTCAGAACATGCAAACATTTTGCTCAGTCCATATTCCAGTTCATGATTGGGAGATAAAAGGTGATGTCCATGAGAGGCTCTGATACAGTCGTTACCTGGAAGAAAAAACATATATTTTACCAAACCAAATAATTGATATTTTATCATACAATGAGCAATACAGTCAGGAAGTCAAGACATAGCAATGCATGGAGGATTACAGGAAAGCGGTCATCAGATTCGAATCAATGCATTAAACTGCCGCTACCGAATGTTGATTTCAGGGTCCCAGAACCTATAGACACTGGACTCTTTTTAAACAAGCTCATTTTTATTCAGATGGTGAGTAAATACATAGAGAGTAGATGGGCACATAAGTCAGTTACAGTGTAGCATTATCCTGCCATGTCATTGGTGCAAGTATTTCAGTCTAGAAGGCAGCGAAAATAATTCTAGAATTCCGTAAAATACAAGCTATCAAGGAAGCAGATGGAAACAGGCTGAAACAACCGTCCCAGACCCCAATTCCCCAGAAGGGTAGGGGAACATGGGTGACAGCGCCACTGCATGGTAAATAATTGTTGTTACAGAAGCAAACATTTAATGTCTCCGGCAGGGTTGTGTATCGTGCATAAGTGAATATAATGGCTCTATCTCAGCAGAACCTCATCTGTGGATGTCCTGGGCCTCTCGCACTTTTTGGACAATAGCTGCAGTGTCCACGTAGCTAAGTAGCCCACAGATAACATCCCGTGGAGGGGCTGAGGCAACGCGTCTGGGTCGAAGGGCTCTAGGTATACGTTCAATGGTGATATTCTCCGCTCTCTCTTCGTCCAGCAAGGAGCTGAATATTTGTATAGCCGCCGACTTAAGGGCCTCAGCTGTGGTGGACTCTGGAAGGCCTCTTATTCTAATGTTCTTTCTCCTGCTCCTGCTTTCTTGGTCCTCTAAGAGAAGGAGGGCTTGATTAAGGTTGTCTTGTTGGGTAAGTTGCTTTGTACTGCTTTGCTATGGTGGAATAATTCCAATTGGGAATTCTCTAGGTCATCTACCCTGCGGCCTATGTGTTTGACATCTGTTTTAATGTCGGCGAGTTCCTGCAAGACCGGGGAGAGAGCTTTGGTCAATACTTTTTTGATGAAGGAGCGGAAAATTGGGCCTCTGTCTTGTTCTTCATCTTGGTCCGAGTGCACTGACCCACAATCTCTGTCAGATTCGATCAGGTCATGGTCAGGTGGAGATTCATGTGCAGTTTTTGGCCTCTGTGCCGCAGGCAAATGGTGTTTTTTCTTTAAGTATTTGTCCATATCTAGTTGGTTTTTAGAGATGAGTGAGCCTACTCGGCCACGCCCCTTTTTCACCCGAGCGCCGCGATTTTCGAGTACTTCCGTACTCGGGTGAAAAGATTTGGGGGTGAGTGGGGGGTTGCAGCGGGGAGTGGGGGGGGGGGGGGGAAGAGGGAGAGAGAGAGGGCTCCCCCCTGTTCCCCCCGATCCGCCACGCCTCCCCCCGAATCTTTTCACCCAAGTACAGAAGTACTCGAAAATCGCGGTGCTCGATTGAGTAATTACTCGAAACAAGCATACTCGCTCATCTCTATTGGTTTTTGTTAAGTTTAGGTGTATCTGCTGCGTCTCTGCTTCTGTCTCTATTAGTTTTAACCATCTTGAAGTCGGTCTATGTACTGGGATCTGCTGAAGTCTCGGTGGTATTACGCAATTGTTAGTTAAGCATAATATCCTTCTTGCAGTCTTTTGTAGTGAATTCCATCTTAAGGATTATAAGTGCAGGAAGAAGAGGCTTTATTTCTCAATTAGAATGTTACTCCGCAGTCCTGCGCTGTCCCCGGCCGCAAGTTAGGTAAGGGGAGTGTCACTGCGCCCTCCAGCAGTCTCAGCAGCGGGCGCGCACAGGCTCCTTGCTCTCTGCGGCTCCGGGTTGGCTGCGTCCCGGCAGAAGCACAGTGTCCCTGCACTCCGGCGCTGCTTCAAGCAGGAAGAAGTGCCTCCAAGCCTCCCTGCGAGCGCAGTAGCAGGTACTGGACCTGCCGCGGCTCATGGACAGAGGTACTCACTCAGCCCTGGTATCTCCCCACAGGTCCACCTGGTGAGGAGTGATGTCGCTGTGGTTGCCTGCAGTTGCTGTCTTTGGCGCGAGATTTGGCGCTGTAGGTCGAAGGCAAGGAGGGGGCCGTGTTAGGCCGCAAGTTCTTTTGCCTTCTGTGAGGTGCAGAAGCTCTCCAATCCCTCGCAAGGTAGTTAAGGGTCTTCTTGATATTTGAAGAAGTGGTATCTGTGTCCGTGGCAGCCAAATTTCTGGGTTCTTATTATTTTAGCAGGGCTTACTGGAGAGCGGTGTGGAACACGTCCTTGCTGCTCAGAAGCTAAGCCACGCCCTGACACTGGACTCAGAGTTAAAGAGGTTCTCATCCCATCATCAGATTTGAGCTACATCCAAAACCCCTGGCAAACACTTGAGTTTGACGAGAAAAAAAACACATATCAACCCTGCAGCATTTATCTTTGTAATACATGGACAAATTGAATCTGCTATCCAAAAGCAGACACTTTTTAGAGTCCCTTGCACACACTCTCTTATAGAAGTCTATATGAGAGTATGCACACAGAACTCAAAAAAAAAGTCCAATGTGGTCTAACGGGTGACAAAGAGGAAATACAATGCTCTCATCATGTGACCCTAGACCTCTTTGGATGCACTCAATGATGCTATTTGCCTTGGCAGCAGCAGCCTGGCACTGGTTGCTCCAGTTAAGCTTAAAGTTAGAAAATCGCCAAGCCCTTTACCATGTCTGTGTAATGGTGACATGTATTTCTTCTGCCCATGTGCCTAATTTTATATTAATCAACCTCATTTGCCACTTTTCTGCCCAAGCATCCAACTTATCCATATCTTCTTGCAACTGCCTTGTGTCCCCTCTAGTTTTAATTTTACCCCCTTACACACATTCTCACCCAGACCAAGAATTCTCATTTTATACACCAACCTTTTATGCGGCACCGTATCAAATGCTTTGGAAAAATCCAAATACACAAGATCCAGTGATTCTCAGGTCCAGTCTAGAAGCTGATCAGGTTGGTGTGACAGGAGCGATCTCTCATAACCCCTGCTGATACAGAGTTATTCAGCTATTTTCCTTGAGGCCCTCCAGGATAGCGTCTCATGGAAACCCTTCAAACATTTAATAGAAGTAAAACTTACCGGCATGTAGTTTCCAGGGTCACTTTTTGACCCATTTTTGAATATCGGCACCACATTGGCTATGCACCAATACAGTGGCACAAACACTATAGAGTCCCTAATTATAAGAAACAAGGGTCTGTGTATCACATTACTTAATTCCCTTAGAACTCGGGGGTGTATGACATCGGGACCTGGTGATTTGTCCATTTTAATCTTTTTAAGACGGCTCTGCACTTCTGGAGAGTTTACTTGATCATTCTGCATCTCATCTGACATTTCATTTTCCTTTGTAAATACATTGGATTAAAAGCTATTTAATAGCTGGCAGCAGCCAGCAGGGGGCCGGGGCGGCTGGAGGAGAGTTCTTTCACCGTTCTCGCCCTGCCTGCTTAAATTCACTGTAAGCAGCGGTCGTTCAGTACTAAACTGCTGCTGTTTACGCTGAATGGC
This sequence comes from Eleutherodactylus coqui, assembly GCF_035609145.1. Lineage (NCBI taxonomy): Eukaryota > Metazoa > Chordata > Amphibia > Anura > Eleutherodactylidae > Eleutherodactylus > Eleutherodactylus coqui. Next base: position 1,752,902 of record NC_089843.1, on the reverse strand, counting down.
TTGTCATTCGTTTTTCAAGCATAGTGAAACCCGAACGACTGAATGGTCTTGCTCAGTTGTTCAGTCTCTGCATGCATTTACATGGGATGACTATAGCGCAAAGCCCTGTGGAAGCGCATGGTTTTAAACAACTATTAACGAAAATTGTCCCATGTAAAAGGGCCTCATCTAACCCAGACTAAAGGTACCTTTACACAGGGTGGCTGATGGATGCATATGTGCCCGACTGCTGTCCCATTGACTATCACTGCTGTGCTTTATGCAGGAGCGACAGTTCTGTGAATGGTGGCGGAGCGGACAGGAGATCGTGCTGGCCTGCCCACCCCTATTCACTGCAAATAAATCATCACTCAAGGATTGAACAACTCCTGTTTTTATGGGCTGACGGTTGGTTGTTTTTTCAGTCCTGCTAAAAACCAAGCGACTCTGACAAGTGAGAGATTTTCATGGTTTCCAGCGATAACTCAGGCGACAGTTTCCCTGTGTAAAGGCATCTTAAATTACTTTATACTGTACAGGTGCCAGGATGCATGCATGCGCCTCATGTACCAAGATCTCATTTTCTTATGCTTCTCTTTAGGTGGGGGAGACTCAGATTTAGGAATTAACAGGGTTCATTGTTCCAGTTGGAGACACCTGCTAAGAACCGAGCCTGGGGTCCACATAAAGGGAAGAGCATATGTGTAATGTCTGAGTGTGTTGGAACCAGTTACATAGAGAGGAAGGTAGAAGATCTGTGCATCCTTCATGTGATGAAACCATTCATCGGACTTCTGCCCTGTAAGAATCTCAAGAGGTTTGTACCCTGTCTCTGTATGCTTTGCTTTGGAACAAATGGCATTGGCTTGAAAGGACTTGTTCTCCGGACTGGTGATTTCCAACACTTTCAACAGTTTGTTTCCGCACTTTCTCTTTGCTGCTCTATGGAGGTTTGGTTTTCATGGCCTAAGTATAACAGCTTTTAATATGTTGTAGTATTCTCTGTCAGTACATCTTAAACTTCCTCATGAGTCCGTTCATGGTGTACAAGTGGGCAATCAGACCTGTAAAACCAGCCGACTTGCAGATGAAGTTATTGTGGATGACTACCATTAATATCTCTCCCAAACTTTTTCTCCCTACTTAACATTTTTCATGGGTTGTCAGGCTTCAATGTGAATGCAAACAAATTGGAGGCAGTGTTCTTGTCAGTGCTTAATGAGGGTTGGAAGAATCCAACGGCCGGATGTTCTTAAGGACAGAAATGTCCAAGAAGGTTGGGAAATATTGTGAAAGGAGATTCCCCAAGCACAATCGTTACCAATCCCTAAAAGAAGGAAGAATGGGAAGCATTTAAAGAGACCAGGATGGATGAACACAGAACTTGTACACATGTTATAGAGGAAGAAAAATATGTTTATCAAATGGAAAGAAGGGGAATATCTAAAGAAGAATATAATGGGGTCTGCAGAAACTGTAGGGCAAGTGTCTGAATGTCTGTTATTAGCTGTTTAGACACTCATGCCCCTCGGTCATCCTAAAGGCAAGTTTCCTCCATTTTTGTCAGTTTTACTTCTCCGGATGTCTGATCTCCACGCCAGTATTAGCCATCATGTTCTTTGGCGGTCGGGTCTTTTGCCAATGATCTGTCCAAGCATTATATATTTTTCTAGCAACTCTGCTTGCATTACAAGGCAAAAATCCGCGAGTCTGAGGCTGGCCGTCTTGTCCTCCAGGAGTCTGAGGCCGGCCGTCTTGTCCTCCAGGAGTCTGAGGCCGGCCATCTGGTCCTCCAGGAGTCTGAGACCGGCCATCTGGTCCTCCAGGAGTCTGAGGCCGGCCATCTGGTCCTCCAGGAGTCTGAGGCCGACCATCTGGTCCTCCAGGAGTCTGAGGCCGACCATCTGGTCCTCCAGTGATATATCAGGTCTTATACGGTTCAGGACTTCTGTTTGTTGCTCTCGCCATCCAGGGCATAAGCAGCAGCTTTCGCCAGCAGCTCCAACGCATTAATCCTCCTTCTATCGGCTTCCCTTACAGTCCCGCTCTCACATCCATACATGGCTCTGGGGAAAATGATGGTTTGCGCTATCTTCCATTTAGTTGCTATGACAATGTCCCTACTTTTCCAGATTTTGTCCATGTTTAGCATCGCGCTTCGCCCCAATCCTCTCCTACGTTTTATCTCTGGCAGAGATTCTCCATCCTGGTTGATTTACAAACCAAGGAAGATGAAGTCTTGCATGCATTCTACAGCCACGTTGTTGATTTTGATTTGAATTTGACCATTTTTTGCAGTCAAAGTTTTTGTCTTCTTTATACCCCCTTAAAGGCCAATAATCCTGGACAATAGCAGAAGTATGGTGCTGGATTAAAGCTATTGGTCGGATCCTCAGCTGTTAGTCATAGCTGAGGACCCAGAGAAGAGAAAATTTATAACTGCTTCTGCATTCTCCTTTCTTTGTTATATAGCGCCCAACGAGCAGTATGGGACAAGGTGCCCCCTGCTACAGCAGAGCTGCAGGGTCCTAGCAGACTGATCAGCTCGGTTAGTGACTGATGTCACTACAGTTGGATGTCTTTCACTGTAGTTGGTGCATCCAGATGCACAAATTACAGGGGGAAAGTATGAAATGTGAATGACCCCCAGAGTTCTTGGGGCTTTAGGGGATATAGAAAGTAAAAAAATAGTTACAAAAAGAAGTTTAAAAAAATTACAGAATAAAATAAAAAATATCACATGTAAAAAAAGAAAATGACCTAAAGCCGGTGCCATATGTGCCCTATAATGTGAGACTGCACAAATCATATATCAAAACGTCCAAAACAAAATTAAGGAACTCGTGGCTGTACTTTATTTTGGCGTAAATATACGAATCTTAAAAATAACCATAATAAAAAAAATTGGTTTTTTTAGCTTTTTACCCTCAAATCAGACTGGCTTCTGTTTCTGCAGAGTTGTGTCATCCATGGAAAGGAGATTCTTATGTTTCTGCCACCTCTTTTCACCCGGTTTCCAATTTGTCTCGGTCCATTTTCCGCCTGATCACTCACGCATATAAGATAAACAAGAAGGGCGAGAGGATGCTGCCCTATCATATGCCTTTACCGATCCCAAAACAATCTGTGTCCCCATACCGTGTTCTTACAGCAGCTTCTAGATTGGTATAAAGTGATTTTATCAGCTTGACTAGATGTGCTGATACGCCCGGCTCTTGTAGGACCTGCCATAGCTTGTCATGGTCGACGCAGTCAAGGCCAGTATGCCATCAGATTTCGCACCCTGGCCTCAGAGTTAGGGTGGAATAATGAAGCCTTGTAGCTGCATTCTGTGAGGGGCTTAGTGAATCCACGAACCACACGCAACAGTCACTCACTTCTTTTCCATTTTTTACTCTGATTATGCCGTTGCGTGCCATGAATAGTTTTCGGGCCATCTTGACCGATGCGAATAGGCCTTAGATATGGCCCTTCATGGCTTCTGCTTCTAGTTGTTGGCAACGCTCACTTCAGTCCATTTACTTGTCTTTAATCGCCATTCACCGAAGAATCAGCATTTAGTTGCTGAACTTCATCTTCTTTGCCGGCGGCCTTTGCTGCTCTACTTTTATTGGCTATAGCGAGGGTTTGGTCGGACAACCAATAGCGTCATTTTTCCTGCCTCTTATAGGTGCGATGCTCACTGACCATTTCCATAACCGTGGACTGTATATTGGCCATAGTTCCTCTGGATGCTTTTCTGATGTGTCAAGCAGTCTGAATCTCTTTTTGCTACCTCAATAGTGTATGAATGGGGAAGAATAGCTAAAGCTAATAATAAATTGAGGCAAGTCAAAAGCAATGTGATTTTTCTTTTTTTTTGGGGGGGGGGAGGTCAAAAGAAAATGTGGTTTTAGGGGTCAAAAGAAAAGTCAAAGATGCTTTACAGGATGAAAATGGTGAATTGGTTAAGAATGATGTTGAGAAGGATAAACTTTTAAATTCTTATTTTGTATCTGTTTTCTCTCAGAAAGTAGATGTAACATCAGCTGATCTTCCCTGTGCTATTGGGGAATAAAATAATGCAGGCTATCTGTAAGCTGAGAGATGGTGAGGGAACACTTAGCTAACTTACATGAATTCAAGTCTCAAGGTTCAGATGAATTACATCCTAGGATACTAAAGGAAGCAGCAGAGGTAATTGCTGAACCACTCACTGGAATCTGAAAATTCCTGGAGAACAGGAGAAGTCAGAGAAGATCATTGTTGTTGTTGTTAACAGTTTAGTTGTTCACATCCCTCAGCAACCATAAAGACGAGCTCCCTCCATGTTTTTCGATTTTGCACTGCTTCTTTCAGTTGTCCGACATACATACCAGTATCAGCTCTGATAGTATCAGCCATCATGTCCTTTGGCAGCCAGGTCGTCTTTTGCCACTGAACTGTCCAAGCATTATAGATTTTTCTAGCGACTCTGCTCACATTACATGGCCAAAGTACGTGAGTCTGAGCCAGGCCATCATCTTTTCCAGTGATATATCGGGTCTTATACGATTTAGGACTTCTCTGTTTGTTATTCTTGCTTTCCAGGGTATAGGCAACAGCTTTCGCCAGCAACACCGCTCCGGCCCATCAATCCTCCTCCTATCAACTTTTTCGCAATCCAGATTTCCCTACCATATATGGCTATGGGGAAAACAATGGTTTGCACTATCCTGCATTTAGTTGCTATGCCCAGAAGATTGGAAAAGGGCAAATGTTGTCTACATCTTCAAAAAAGGAAAAAAGGTGGATCCAGGAAACTACAGGCCTGTGAGCCTGACTTCTATACTGGTAAAGATCTTTGAACAGATAATTAAACAGCATGTATGCAAGTACTTGGATGAGAATAGAGTAATTAACTAGAGCCAGCATGGGTTTGTAACAAACAAGTCATGCCAGACTAATCTAATCTCCTTCTATGACAGAATCACCGACCGGCTTGATCAGGAAAATGCGGTGGATATGGTATATCTTGGCTTTAGTAAACCATTTGACAAAGTATCGCATACCATACTTATTGAAAAAATGACCAATTATGGGATTGACAAGGCAACTGTTAGGTGGATTCACAACTGGCTGAGTGATTGTACTCAAAGAGTGGTCATAAATGACTGCACATCCAAGTGGAAGAATGTATCAAGTCGGGACCACAAGGCTCTGTCCTGGGCCCAGTGTTGTAAAATGTACAGGGCCATTTAAAAAAAGACGAAGCGAATTCTGCAGCATTTCTGCATTCAAAAAACAGTCGAAAACTGTACCACACGTATCCGCAGCTGATGTCATACTATACGGCGCTCCCCCTCACCTCCTCTGAAGGCTTCCCGCTGTCAGCGCTCCCCCGCTTCCGGCCTGTAGGGGCCTCATCTGAGCAGGCCGCTGAGAACCGGTAGCCGGGGAGGTATGATAGAGGAAAGCCTTCGTAAGAGGTGAGGGGAGCGCCGTATGGCATGACATCAGCTGAGAACACGGGGCTGATTTCCAGTCAAAATCCGCACCAATGGTACAGCTTTTTGGATGGAAATTTCTGCTGCGAACATTCTGCAGCATTTCTGTCACATGTAAACATACCCTAAGTCAGCTAGAGGTATGCTGCCACGTGCAGTGACCTCAGTAGTGATAGTGACCCCCTCAGTGGCCCCGGTGGTAATAGTGTCCCCCACATTGATCCCAGTAGTAATAGTGACCTCCATATCATCCCTAGTAATAAAAGTGACCTCCCACAGTAACCCCAGTAGTAATGGTGACCCCCCCCACAGTGGCCTCAGTAGTAATAATGACATCCCACAATGATATCAGTAGTAATAGTGACCCCCACAGTAGCCTCAGTAGGAATAGTGACCCCCACAGTAGCCTCAGTAGTAAGTATCGCCTATATCATCCCTAGTAATAACAGTGCTCCCCCCAGTGGCCTTAGTAGTAATGTTGACCCCCCACAGTGGCCTCAGTAGTAATAGTGACCTCCACAATGATACCAGTAGTAATAGTAACCCCCACAGTAGCTTCAGTAGTAATAGTGACCCCCATAATAGCCTCAGTAGTATTGCCTATATCATCCCTAGTAATAATAGTGCTCCCCCCAGTGGCCTTAGTAGTAATGTTGACCCCCCACAGAGGCCTCAGTAGTAATAGTGACCCCCACAGTGGCCTCAGTAGTAATAGTGACCCCCACAGTGGCCCCAGTAGTAATAGTGACCCCCACAGTGGCCCCAGTAGTAATAGTGACCCCCACAGTGGCCCCAGTAGTAATAGTGACCCCCACAGTGGCCCCAGTAGTAATAGTGACACCCACAGTGGCCCCAGTAGTAATAGTGACACCCACAGTGGCCCCAGTAGTAATAGTGACCTCAGGGGTAATATTACTACTCCTGGGTCTGATGTAGGGGACACTATTACTAATAGTGTCCCTTATATCGACCACAGGAGTAACAGTAACCCCCACAGTGGCCCCAGTAGTAATAGTGTCCCCTATATTGACCACAGTAGTAATAGTGACCCCTATATCATCCCTAAGAATAATAGTGACCCCTCCCCCCCACAGTAGCCCCAGTAGTAACGCGGACCCCTCACAGTGGCCTCAGTAGTAAGTGTCCCCTATATCATCCCTAGTAATAATAGTGCTCCCCACAGTAGCCCCAGTAGTAATAGTGACCTCAGGGGTAATACGATTACTCCTTGGGCTGATGTAGGGGACACTATTACGAATAGTATCCCTTATTTAGACCCCAGGAGTAACAGTAACCCCCACAGTGGCTACAGTAGTAATAGTGTCCCCTATATTGCCCACAGAAGTTATAGTGAGCCCTATATCACCCCTAGTAATAATAGTGACCCCCCCAGTAGAAATGGTAAAAAAAAATGACATTCTGACATCTTTTGATGCGTCTTGGTCCTACGGCACACAAACTACAACAAAAATGACCCGATAACTTTCTTCTATGGGCCAGTACAATTACTACCATACCAAACTTGTATGCGTTTTTTTTTTTTTTTTGCTGTACTACTTGATTTTTTTTAAAGACATTTAATTTTTTTAAATTATTTTCTGCCCCCATCTTTAGCGCGCAATAAATTTTTTCTTTCTCCATTGACATAGTTGTAGGAGGGCTGATTTTTAGTGCGACGTCCGGTCGTTTGCGTTCATACCATTTTGGAATACATAGGCCTTTATTTTTTCTGGGAGACAGGGTGACCAAAAGTGCATTTCTGGCGTTCTTTATTTTACTTTTTCAGATGACGTTCACCATGGGGGCTAAATAATGCATTACTTTGGTAGATCGGACTTTTATGGGCGTGGTGATACCGAATATGTATTTTGGTATTCTGATTTAGATTCTTTTATTGTAAATATGCTAAGGGGGAGGGGGGGGGATTTAAACTTTAATTTAATTTTTTTTACAATTAGCAAAACTTTATTGATCTTGCTTTAACTTTTTTTTTTAGACCCCCTAGGGGCCCACAATATGTGATGTTTTGATCGCTCCTGTAGTATGATGTAATGCAATAGCATTACATCATACTGCGATCAGGCAAGAGGTCTATCAAGCCACCCCATGGAGATGGCTTGATAAGCAGTCTACTACAAAAGCCCTGGGGCCTTTCAGAGGGCCTCCGGCTGCCGTGACACCCACATGTCTCCCTGCGATCTCATCACGTAGGGGTGGGTGGTGGGGGGCATATTAACATCTTCATCAGCACTTCTGCCCTATTCAGCAATTCCAGCAACCCGATTGGTGATTAGGGAAGAAGTGCTGATGAAGATGTTAATATGCGGAGGGGGGCGTACGGGACGTTCGGGGGATTTAAATGGTTAATAGCACCGAACAACTGCGCGGCCGATTGAAGCTATTACCCATTGGTGTCCGCTGTAATAAACAGATCGCCCCGCGATCTCTCTTCATACATACGCCCACCCTGCAGGACGCAACTGTGCATCCTATAGCGTGAAGGGGTTAATGCTGCGCCAAGCGTTCTGTCGGCTTCTTATCCGGCTATTTCCCAGCCATGGAAGCGCCTCAAGTCCGGATTCATTAAACACAAGCATCACGTTGTGCGGACTGGCAAGGAGCTCCATCCAGTTCTGGAAACTTCTCACTGAGCTGATTAAACAGGAGATTCTCCATCACATTCCGGGACTGGAACCGATCCATCATTCCTATTACTGCGTGCAGATGAGCCGGCCCTCTTACTAGGATGACACCCCAGAGCGGCCGTCAGTCCGGAGGGAGAACCTTTAGGACAACGCAGTCCTCTGGGATTCCTCTTCTGGCTTCTTCCTCACTTACAAGTAACTGTCGCCCGTCATTTTAATCCCAAACTCCTCAGAAATGTGCGCTCTTTCCCAATCTTCTGAAGTCCTAATCTTATATTGCTTGGCCGATCCAAGGTGCATAACCTTTAATTGTGGAGTCAAAGGCTACTTCTTCCTGGATGGATAAGACTGGTAACCTGCATGGCCTCCTCCTCGTAGTCCTACAGCCTAAGGAGTGCCTGCACTTTCATAAAACTTCTGTCTCATAGAGACAAGTCAAAAGTATTGATCAGTGGGGGTCCGGCTGCTGAAACCCGCACTGATCGCCATAATGAGGGTGCTGCAGTGCTCTGGGAGGTAGGCTGCAGCTGCCGAAAGCAGCCACAAACTAGCGGTAGGGCGAGCGCGGCAGCACCCCCATTCTAGCGATCAGCAGGGACTCCAGCAGCGGGACCCCCACAGATCAATACTGTTAACAAGTCTCTATGAGACAAGTGATATGACAGTGCGGGCACTCCTAACGTCACACCACTGCATTCCATTCGCCTTCGGAATATTCAAGCACAGTTTAAAACGTAATCAGTCATCCTTAGGGCGGGTGAGTTATTTGCCTTCCACGGCACACCCTTCTGTTCATAGACAAGTCCTGACCCAAATCCAGTCGGTTTAGCATCGGAGACACTAGCGATTATTTATAAATCAATTTCAGAACACTCCAGTTTTACCCAGTTTACGAGATGAAATATCACCAAACCATCAAATCCTATTCCCAGGCTTCCAGTAAACCTGCTAATACCCACTGATCCACCTGACTGGAGGAGCAGGAGACCAGCAGGTGTCTACATGATATCCGTCGCCTCCATTGGGCGGCAGGTAGAACATTTTACATCTCAGTCTACAGTTTAGGACAGAATAACCAGCAGATTCACGGACGCCTCTTACCGTTCACCGCCACCATTATGGGCTCTTCCAGTCCATCCGCTCTTCCACCATAACTTTCCTACAAGGATCCCACAGGACACGGGGAGAAAGACAAAGGAAGACAAGATTATCCAGATGGAGGTCAAAAAGCCCTAAACGACATGAAGCAATCTAAAGGATCCCCCTAAGTGGCCACCAGACGGGGCCAACATCCAGCCACGGATTCTACATCTGGCCAGGTTTCTGTCTTCCTACATGAAATGAGCTCCGTCTATCTAAAGGTGACGACGGCTCAGTAACCCCAGATCTCAGGTCAGTCAGCGACCTCACGGCTTTCATAGAATGGGCACATGCATACGGGCTTTTTTTCCCGTCTGAGTTTTGCACTGAACAATTTAAAAAACCTAAAAAAATTAATGTAACAAGCGGTTTAGGCAAATTCACCACAAGACGCCTCTGTTACCGACTGCTGCGGTCTCAGTATTATTTCTCCCTGACCGGCGTCTTTAGTACTTAGTGGAGCCCTGCTGTTCTGACCGGCTGCAGACGTGATGTACGGCCAGACAGCAGCTTCTGACAGAGGTCCTGAGGAGTCCTTCCCTGTTCCTCATGGAAAATGGCCTCCAGCACCATAATATTTTTGGTTTTATGTGCTGCAACTGTCTTCTTCACATCCCACAATAGATTTTCTCTGCAGCTCAAGTCTGGTGACTGATGGCCCCTCCAGAACCCGTGTGTTCCTGGCTTCAGGGAGGAGCAGACGGGCTCCGGTGAGCTCTACAGAGTTCCACTGGCTGTGGTTCTTTCCAAGGCCAAGTCTTCCAAGGCAAAGGCTTGACCCAGGAAAGCTTGCTGGCACGGGGCTTCCACCAGCCATGGAGTTTGGGGCTTCCACCAGCCATGGAGTTCTGGACTTCCTCCAGCCTCAGTTGGGTGGAAGGAGGACTGAACCACAGGAAGGTAGATGATCTGGTTGGGGTGTCAGCAATGTCACCCTAACCCCCTGGAGAAGCCCAAGGTGACTCGCAGCCAGATGAGGACAATGGAGGATCATATTATGCAGGTAAGTTGGGCTGATCATAAGGAGTGTGAGTCGGCGACAGATCTAGCATTCCACATTGCTACTAATAAAAGGGACTAGAAGGAGGCTGGGAGGCTGCTCAATAAATATAGGGAAGCTCTCCTTACTCTGAAGCAGATCGTGCCAAATCCCACAGTAGGAAAGTAGCCATCTCCCAAGGGATTAAAGCCTATGAGAAGGCAATTGAATGTTATGAGGAGGAAAGAGAGCGGATTTTGAAAACAAGCGAACCTTTTAAGGAAAAGCTCCTAAACAATGAAGGTTTTCCAAAAGGGCATCTGGGAGCCATGGCAGCAGCTCAGAAGAGTCTGGAGGTGTTCAGGACGGGAGGGCCATGTGCGCTGGTAAGCAGCAGCCCTTCCTGCATGTAGGGGCTACTGGACCTAGCATTCTGGGCAAACAGGTTGGCCTGTCCCCTACATCGGGTGAATCAAACTCAAAGGATGCTGATGAAGACAGCTGCAGTAGCAGCGAAGAGGGGGCTTTAATAATGTAGCCGATCGGACTGCGGGAGTCCCTGAAAGGATGCAACATCTCTTCTTTGGAAAGCAGTTAGCCCTAGAAACATCAAGCAAAAGAAAAAGAAACATCTAGCAAAGGTAAGTGTATGTCAACAAGCACTGTGGTTTGACTGCAAAGCCCTGGTAATCCCCTAGGCCCGAGCTGTGTGGTGGGTCCGGTGCAGGGGACTGGGGAAGAAGGGTTAATGCAGCCCAAAACTCTGTTCCAGCTTCTTCTAGTTTAGGGAACAGAGGAGTTAAGGAGGCAGAGACAAATTTGGTCAATAGAAAAAGCCCCAGTCAGCTGGAAGAGTTGTGGACTTGCCCTCTGGGGGTAATGTAAAACATAAGGTGAAAACCGGTCCTTGTCCAGCAAGTTATGGGAGGGGTATAAAAAAAAGACAGACAAACTGAAGCAAGTTCAGAGAAGAGTTACCAAGATGGTGAGCGGTCTGCAAATCATGTCCTATGAGGAACGGGTAAAGGATCTGGGAATGTTTAGCAGAAGAGAAGGCTGAGAGGAGACTTAATAGCTGTCTACAAATATCTGAAGGGCGGTCACAGTGCAGAGGGATCAGCCCTATTCTCATCTGTACAAGGAAAGACTAGAAGCAATGGGATGAAACTGAAAGGGAGGAGACACAGATTAGATATTAGACAGGGGATCAGTGAGTGGAACAGGTTGCCATGGGAGGTGGGGAGTTCTCCTTCAATTGAAGTCTTCAGGGGCCGGACAGACATCTGTCTGGGATGATTTAGTGATCCTGCACTGAGCAGGGGGTTGGAACCAATGACCCTGAAGGACCCGATGACCCTGGAGGTCCCTTCCAATTCTACAATTCTATGAATGTGACTGTTAGTGCCCCTGCTGCCCCTGTTTCCGCAGGGTGTTCCGATTCCCCAGGCAATTTATCACTGGCTGTACATGCAGCTATGGGATCGGGAAATAGTCAGTGGGGAGAGCTGGAATCCAGTTGCCCCTCAGTCAGAGACAACAACTGGCAGACGTTATGCTGGTGTCACCCCCTGAAGGGAGGAAGAAAGCATCCTTCTTGTCTTTTGGGCTCTAGGGATGATGTTTTGCAACAGTGCCTCATGGAGACTTAGAGGAGAGGGGAGAGCTCAATGAATGTTGGAGGTAGAATTGTGGACTTATCTCTCTGGATATAGAGGAACAGGCTTTATGGCTTCTAAGAGCAAAGGAGGGAGATTGTATTGTTCCTGACGACAAACTGGCAGGACATTGGCCATAGGAACGTGTTCAGTCTTCATTGGAGGTTGTGAAAATGCATGCTCCTCAAAACGTAAGTTAGTGGAGCTTCTGCTGAAGATGGGTTTCAGGGCAGATGACATCTATGTCCTAATCCTTCCTTACGGCAAGTCAGATTTCAACATCACTTATGTTCACTCAGGGGGTTTTGAGCTCTTTTGGGGAAACTATGGTGAAGGACAAGCCTGGCCGGTGAGGTTTCGCTGCTTAAGTGGTAACTTGCCAGACTGCAGTCAAGAGAATGACTATTTTAACTGCTAATAAGTCCCTCTCTTGCTCCAGCATCATGACTTGGCTCAGTCGGTACGGTGAGGTGGTGCACATGCCCCCCCAAAAAACTGTATGAACACAGAATCTGGTCCGGAGTCTAGATGTTATGGTCAAACAAACATTCAGGGAATTTGGTGGCCCACACACCATCTGCGGCCTTCCTTGGTAGGGATTGTATCTTGGCCTACTACCAGTGACAGCTCAAGCTCTGTCACAAGTGCGGTGACATCACACATTTGAGTGCCACCTGCAAAGTCAGCAAGTACGTTCTATGTGGTAAAGTAAGTCATCTGAGTGGAGATCAGGTGTCATCTGTGTGGTGACCTCATTCCCCCATTCAGCCGCTGTCCACACTCTGCTGCCAGTAAGGCCATGGCCCCAGCAGAGACGAGTTGCAAGTTTGCCTTTGCGTGGGAAGGGACCAGCAGAGGCAGTGGAGCCCGGCAGCCAAGGAAGCTCTTAATTAGGAGAATAAGAACATACTCTTCTTGTTCTAATCTAGGAACGGTGATTACATGTAGTTCTATACAAGCGAACCATGTGACACGATTTACGGGCGTGACGAGATCTGTGAATGAAGAGTTAATGGAACGCACGTAGCGTTCCACGTAAGCTGATCAGGTGATCAACGTCACCTACGACACGAAAACCCTGCCCATTGTGGTGACTTCAGGATGAGCACCTAGGCTTCCAGAGCAGGAACTCTAAATGTAAGTTACCTCTTTAATGTACGTTTGATATGCGTATGTATTTTTGAAAAAGGCGCTACACTGTGTCGAAACGCGCTGCATTTGTGAAACCAATAAAATACGGTCTTTATAAGCATTAGACCAATTTGAAAAAATACCCTTTGTCCTGAGCCTTTTTCTATTTTGCTCTCACTATTATTTAGAGAAGCAAAGAAGGCGCAGGAAGCTGGCATAGGCTCATGTGACAGGTGGGTCAATGCTGGCCACTGTTCCAGATGAAAATCATGTGACTGAGGCTGCTGGGTATAGGGAGTTGGATGAGGAGGTCAGGAGGATCCAAAGAGAGGAGGCTGCCACCTCTTCAGATTTCTCCCAGTATCAAATTGTGGGTGAGGATAATAGCATGGAGTGGTGAGAAAAAAGAAAAACGAGGGATTGTAGGTTTCTCTACACTGGGCTAGCTGCAGGAAGGCAAACCAAACTCTCCTCTTGTAGGAGGAGTAGGTGGAGGGTGAGGTACCTGGGGCAAAGATAAGGCCTACAGAGGCCAACGAGTCTTCCTTTACTGAGGGTTCAGTGACCTCAAAGGGTAGGGCTGGCCCGAAGCCCAGGGACAAGGGAGACAAGATCAAGGAGACCCTTGTCATGAACTGTTTAGTGTCCAAAAACGTGGCAAGGGGTCATCCTCAGACCGTGTGAAGGAGAGTGGGAGGAAGAAATCTGTCTAACAAACACCAATTATGGCAGCACCTGCTCCATTGACGCTGGCATCAATTAAGGTTACTAGTGTTAAGTCAGAAATAGCTTGATTTGAGGACTTTGATTTTCTCAGCCTCGCTGAAGCCGACATTTCGTTTTCACAAATGACCAGCCTGCCAAATTTGGCAGCTATACATAAGACAAAGAGGGACTGGAGTTCCGGTCTATCCTATTGGTCTGTTATGACTGAGCCATATAGTGGAGTGAGTCTTTTTTTATCATAGCCGTTAAATGCCAACACGTTATAGAGTCTGTAATAGGGAGGTGCCTGATCCTAGATGTCCTCATGAAGAGACAAGAGCTTCAGCTAGTTAACACCTATGGTCCCCAAATCAAGCGGCACTGCAAGGATCTCTTTGAGGCTCAAGTCCTACCTTTTTGCCGTCCAGTGAACTTTGGGGATGACTTTAACACAGTTACGAGGTCTCCCAAGATAGGCTGGCTTACGATAACAATGTATTTAATAGCATAGCTAGCGAAGCTCGCCTGGTGGATGTCCACATTCGGCACACCCCAGATCATGCAGGGCTCACCTATTTTAAAAGTAGATGTAGAGGCTTATGGAGGCTGAATTCATCACGCCTGGAGGTAGCAGAGATAAGATGGTCCTTTGAGGATTATCTGCAGAGCCAGGTACCATTACTGGATCTTTGTAGCAGTAAGGCTAACTTCACACGGGCGAGAACTTTTTAATGACTTTTTGAAAACAATGGACACTGCAATGCAAGAGCATGCAGAACGATTGAACATGTTATGCAGGGATAAATCACAGCATCGCATCGCGGTGCGATGAAGGAAAATATCATTCAAAAGAATAGGGTTCACATTTGTGCGTCTCAAAACGCACAAATCTCACGCCATTATAGCACCTGTGTGAAGCCGGCCTACGTCAGAGTGGTGGAAGATGTTCAAGTTCAGTGTGGCAAAGTTCTTCTGCCAGCAATCTAGCCCCAGGAGCCTGAGCAGGTACTATCTGTATAAGGGCCTCAAGAGGAAACCCGAACATCTCATCTCGACTGGAGGTAATGGATAGGATATGCTGCCAGTATAATAAATGCTCATCTTCGGTTTTTGAGAGGGATTTCTGGATGTACCACTGGTCTGGCCCGGCCCATACAGGAGCTGTAAGGGGTCAATGAATTGTAAAGTTGTCACAGGACTGATTGACAGTACAGAGTCCCTGAGCAGGTCCAGATCAGGGATTTTGGAGGTTGTCAGATCCCTTTACTCGCACTTTTTAAGAATGAAGGATCTCTGATTGGGACGGGATGTTGGCTTTCCTGGGTGCAACAGTCCTTGAGCCAGAGGACGCCATCCCTCTTAATGTTTTGACGGAAGAGGAAGCTTTACTGGCGATTCATGGTCTTTGGCTCAAAAAGTCGCCAGGTTTGGATGGCTTAACATTTGAGTATTGTAAGACCTTTGAGGACATTTTGAGTCCCCTACAGACTGAGGTATTCAATGAGTGTATTTCCTTGAGCACTTTGACGAAGTCAATGAGGATGTTGGCTTTGATCATTCTGTTAAAGGGTAGAAATCCAAGCTGTATTAAGCCGTATTGAGAATTGGCGTCCCTTTTCAATACAGACAGGAAGGTTCTGGCAAAAGTGCTATTTAATCAACTGGTGAAGCTTGCACCCCGGCTCCTCTCAGGGGCCCAGCATTGCTCTGTTCCAGGCTGCAGCACCTTTAGTGCTGTTCCAGTTTCCAACAGGCAGTGGAACAGTGTAGGGCTGGTCACTGGGAGGGGTACTTGCTGTCCCTGGATCAGACTAACCATAAGTAACGCCGGTCTGTTCTTCTGAGGCATGGCCTGCTGAGATGGTTTGTCGGTTGGCTCAGGACTAGAGATGAGCGAATATACTCGTTTCGAGTAATTACTCGATCGAGCACCGCGATTTTTGAGTACTTCCGTACTCGGGTGAAAAGATTCGGGGGGTGCCGGGGGGCGGGGGGGAGGCGTGGCGGAGCGGGGGGTAGCAGCGGGGAACAGGGGGGAGCCCTCTCTCTCTCCCTCTCCCCCCCACTCCTCGCTGCAACCCCCCACTCACCCACGGCGCCCCCGAATCTTTTCGCCCGAGTATGGAAGTACTCGAAAATAGCGGCGCTCGGGTGAAAAAGGGGCGTGGCCGAGTAGGTTCGCTCATCTCTACTCAGGACATTGTATGCAGGGGCTGAGTCTTTCCTGCTAATGGAGGGTTGTGTTCGCCCTCCTTTTGAAGTTGGGTCTGGTGTTTGGCAGAGCCTTCCCCTGAGCCCCTTGCTGCATGCATTTGCCATTGATCCTTTTCTTGAAAGGATTGATCGTGGACCTATGTTGGGGGTTGGTATGGACTGGGCAGTACCAGAAGCCACTGTGAGGGTGGAGAACCTCATTAGGAGAGTTTTCAAATACCACACAAGGAGACTAGGAGGGTTACCTATGGTCAACTCCACGGTATTTCTGGCAAACACCTTTCTTTAAGATCAACATAGCTAACCTCTGGCAAGGTAGGGCTTCTCTGGGGGTCTACTCCTCTTGGAATTGATCCTTCTTCAGCGAATGGAAGACAGGAGAGCTAGTGAAGCCTCTTTACACGCCACACACTGATCTGGCTTATGCTACTGTGGTTCTGAAGAGGATATGTGGGGTGAAAATAGAATTCAATACTTTCACAGAGTCATGTTGCTATAGTTGTTTTATACAGCGTTACACAAGTGTGATATAGCGTTAAGGCTTGTAGATGGGTGCGGAGGCTTTTTTAGCCTGAACCATATTTTAACATGTCCCAGTTCAGTTGGTGCAAGAGTGGCCTTCAAGCTACAGCAAGCAAGGTGTGTGGGAAGTAGAGCGTGGCTGCACGGACGTGGCACGCAGGCTGCCCTGTGTGGATGAAGCGTGTGCGCTGCTCCTTCAGATGAAATACACAGAAGAGAGTCGGATTTAGTTTTAGCTTATTTTCAGGTGGTGTATAAAAAAGAGGAAACATTTAAGGCAAATAATGGAGATAATGAAGCTGATGATTCGGCTGGTCGTTTTCAGTTCATTTATTTTCCCTAATTGCTGTTAATTTCTGTAAATTTGAACCAAAGCAGGTGGAGGAGGTATGCCGGCGTTAGGCTGAAGCATCTGGATCTTTGGTCTTCATTTGATCCTGAATTAGGGTGACTTCAGTTGGCGGGGGGCCTGGTGCTTCAGGGGACTTGGGATAAGTAATCATTCTGTGCGGTTTTCGTTATTAGATTTTTCAGTTTTATAATGAAAAGATCTCCAGAATCTTCCAGTTCTTGGTGGACGGTGAGGGCTGCTTGGCATTATTGTCCTGCTGGAAGGTCCACTGACACCAGCTTGAGCTTTGTCACAGAGGACATGATGTTTTCTCCTGGGATTTCCCGATACGTGATGGAATCCATCTTGTTCTCCAGCTTTCCAGCCCCAGATCATCAGCGACCACTGCCGTTCTTCACTGCAGGCAGGGGGGGTTCTTCTCAGCTTCTGCTTCATTCTTCCTCCTCCAGACATACCGCCGATCCAGAGGCCCGAAATGTTCCAGTTTTGTCTCATCGCCCCACAGAACAGAACCCCCAAACATATGTGGTTATTTATCTGGCTTTCAGGATACTGGAAGCAAATTGTGCTTTCAGGTCAGTAGAGTTGGAGGTCTTGGAGTTTGGGCATGAAGATCTTCAGCATTGAGTATGGACCTTACTGTGCTAACATGCAATCAAACGTCACAGTCAACTAACCCTTCACTAGTCCAGGTATTGGATGTGTTTTATCTGAAGCACACCTGATATAAGGAATGAAGCCACTGATTAGTTGCATCAGGTGTGTTTGAGAAAACACCTGGTCTGTAAATGTGTGCTCCTGCGATTCTATTCAGGGGGTTTTGAATAATTTCTCGACTGCAGTAGTCAGTAAAAATGGCATTTTGTGGTGAATTGAAAAAAAACCCCACTTGTTATATTAGTTGTATTGAGCTAGTTAAATTTGGTCATTTGATTGATTTTTGAAAACAGCTGAAAGTTTGTAAGCTTTGCAATTAAGCCTGATGTGCAATAGAAAGAAGGGGGGTAAATAATTTTGATTGCAACTCTGTGATTATAACCCGAGAGTACATGACCTTTTGAATGCACCACCACATTTTGTCAGCTTTAGCAGCAGCTG
Source organism: Eleutherodactylus coqui (assembly GCF_035609145.1). Taxonomy (NCBI): domain Eukaryota; kingdom Metazoa; phylum Chordata; class Amphibia; order Anura; family Eleutherodactylidae; genus Eleutherodactylus; species Eleutherodactylus coqui. The sequence continues at coordinate 1,735,017 of NC_089843.1, read as the reverse complement.
GTTGGCATTGTGCAGTTAGTCTATTATTTATATTGCAGAACTGCACATTTGTTCCGTGCTGAATATCAATTGCCAAATGGATATCGAACCAGATGGAAGCTCAACACTCTCTTTCATAAAAGCAAAAACCATTTATAACCCGAACCGACCACAGCCAACAATATGGACTTGAGCGTATACTGTAACGGTGCAGTGAGCATCACTGGTCAGAGTTGCTGGATATCATGTGCCCCACAGCCCGTCCCATGGAAAAGGACCATTCCTCTATCATTTATACTGTAGAACTTTACATTTGTTCCACACTGAATCTAAAGTGCTTGTCCACACTCTCCTTCATGAAAGCAGAAACCATGTGTAACCCCAACTGACCACAGCCAACAAGATGGACTAGAGCGTCTACTGCAGGCGGCCGGAGGAGTCTAGTAGAAAGCTACATTACATCAACCTATGGAGGATTTGTAGAACCTCAGAGTCATCTACCTGCTGGTTCTTTGGGACATCTTCCTCTGGACGGTCCTGGGAATACGGGGGACGGGGACATCTCTCTGGTGGGGATCTCCTACTGGATCCATCTATAGGTAATAACCAGAGACTGAATACATTGTATATGTGATGATGGGTGAGTCTAGGTGACCCTCATACCCGCTCTCCTCTATAATCAGGAAGGTCTCCTCTTACCCAGAGATGTACGAGGCCGGTGGTCCTCCATCATGATGTCCTTGTACAGATCCCGATGTCCCTCTAAGTACTCCCACTCCTCCATGGAGAAATAGACGGCGACATTCTGACACCTTATAGGAACCTGACAACACAATATCCAGTCATCAGCCAGAGCCCCCCCGGTATAATGTCCCCTCACATTCCCCGCAGTCACCTCTCCTGTCAGCAGCTCCGTCATCTTGTTGGTGAGGTCTAGGACCTTCTGGATCAGGGAGTGAGGGGGAGGAGCAGCGATGGGGCTCCACCCTCCTGACTCCTGGAGATGGATGATGGGAGTCACAGCCGCTGTCTTCACTCCTGTATACTCCTGTGGATGATGAGACACTGATCACTACATGGAGGCCAAGAATCCTTCACCTTCCAGTCTTTAGTAGAGATGAGCAAGCATACTCATTAAGGACAAATACTTGAGCGAGTATCGACCTTTTCGAGCATCTGCCTGCTCGTCCACAAAGATTTGGGTGGGGGCGGGGGAGATATCTCTCCCCCCCCCCCTCACCCTGCTCACTCCCGCAATCCACCGCTCACCCCCGCTGGCACCCGAATCTTTGCGGACGAGCAAGCAGATACACGAAAAGGACGATACTCGCTCGAATATTGGTCCTTAACGAGTATGCTCGCTCATCTCCAGTCTTTACCTGTTTTAAGGTATCTTTACATGGGTCAATAGTCGCCTGAATGATCATTCAAACAAGAAATTGTGAGCAACTGTCGGCCCATGTACACATGCCCCCCCAATAAGCCACAGAGCAGTAAGTCGCTCAGTAGTCTTTAGTTGTTCCATTTCATTGAGCTAAAGCTCAATGACAATTGTGTGAGTTCTCGCTCAGTGTAAACAGGAATTGCTCAATCTTTGAGTGACTACCTGTTTGCAGTGAATGGAGGCTGCAGGAAGAGATCTCCAGCCTGATCTATTTTCATTCTCTAACAGTCTATGAAAGCACAGGAGATATAAACGTGGGAAGATTGTCAAGCTCTTAGGTGCCCAACAGTTTTACCATATAAGGTTACCTTTTAGTAAAAAAAAGAGTGATATCATGTGGAGCTCTCACCTCTCCGGTTATCAGGTCGATCATGTCTAGGGTGAGGTCTAATATCCTCACAGCCATGTTCCTTCTATCCTTGTCCATCCCTGGTGGGTCATCGATGAGAAGAAGCATCATCTATCAAGAACAAGATGGACTAGAGTGTCTACTGCAGGTGGCCAGAGGAGTGTAGTAGAAAGCTGCATTACATCAGCCTATAGAGGATTTGTAGAATCTCAGCGTCACCTACCTGCTGGTTCTCCGGGACATCTTCCTCTGGACGGTCCTGGGAATACAGATGGCTGGGACATCCCTCTGGTGGCGATCTTCTCCTGGATCCATCTATAGGTAATAACCAGAGACTGAATACATTGTATATGTGATGATGGGTGAGTGTAGGTGACCCTCATCCCCGCTCTCCTCTATAATTAGGAAGATCTCCTCTTACCCAGAGATGTACGAGGCCGGTGGTCCTCCATCATGATGTCCTTGTATCGATCCTGGTGTCCATCTAAATACTCCCACTCCTCCATGGAGAAGTAGACAGCCACATCCTGACACCTTATCGGAACCTGACAACACAATATCCAGTCATCAGCCAGAGCCCCTCACTAGAATATCCCGATATATTCCCCGCAGCCACCTCTCTTGTTAGCAGCTCCGTCATCTTGTTGGTGAGGTCTAGGACCTTCAGGATCAGGGAGTGAGGGGGAGGAGCTGTGATGGGGCTCCACCCTCCTGCTGCTGTCTTCACTACTGTGTACTCCTGTGGATGATGAGACACTGATCACTACATGGAGGCCAAGAATCCTTCAGTCATTACCTGCTTTACTAGCAGAGAGGAGGGATATCATGTGGACCTCTCACCTCTCCCGTTATCAGGTCAATCAGGTTTAGGGTGAGGTCTAATATCCCCGCAGCCATGTTCCTTCTGTCCTTGTCCATCCCTGGTGGCTCATCTAGTAAGACCATCCTTCCTCAAAGGAGACCTCAGCTGTGAGAGTCCAGCCCCTCCGGCACCTGGGAGAGAACGAGGAGGACTGGATGTAAAATCACATTTGGAAGGACATCTTCCCTGAAGTCTAGTCACTAACTGGGGATTCTAGAGGACTACTGATAGCGTGTAACGGAGAGGATATATGTATATATGGGCCAATAGACAACGCTGGCTTTATCCCTGAAGCTCTAAAAGAATCTTCTGCTCCCAAGAAGGTACTACAGAAAGTCAGCAGCGGTTCCTGGTCCCATTTAGTCGTATATTTGGGTAAGAGTGTCTAGAAATCCCCTTGTAGTGATTTCAGACACACTCTGGTTCCTGTCAGGTCAGGAATTAACAGACTCAGAGCTGGACCAACGGACTTCATGGTGTTTGAAGCCAACCAGCTTGGAATGCCTGACCTAGGAGTTGTAGGGTGGGCTCTAAATGAGGAGGTCACATAAAACAGATGGTCTGATAAAGTATCAGTCTTGGAACTCGGAGATTATAACTTTATATCTGCTGCTGTCTTGGCAGTAAAGGATGGGTAATCAGGTTGTTAGTGCAGTCTGACCGCCGGGGAGAGTAACCAACCATAGCCACTATCCACAGTAATCATGGGAGCTGAGAGAGGAGGTCCGGAGACCCGCAGGAGAAGCTGTCCAACACAGGGGAATCTTGTGACCACTGGACAGCCTGTGAACTATGGGGTACCAAGGTACTGGACAGACCAGGACTAACTAATCTACCAGGTCCTCCTGAACCTTTAGGAGGACCTGAAACGTTATAGACAGAGGAGGGAAGGCATCTAGAGGACTCCCCTACGACCACCAGTGACACAGCAGTCACTCTCCAGGTCCCTCGGATGACATTATGGCGTACATTTGGCATCTCCGACTTTGACACAAAGATGTATTTCTTTCCCCTCAATTTATGGACTATCTCCCCAAAACCTGAGAGCTGCTTCCCATAGTAACATATATTACCATGAAAGACCATCTGCCTCCTCATTTATATAACGCTAACACTCCCGCCCCCTTCCCAACCGACGCCACCGGTCACACAGACCCCCCCCACCCCCACCCCGGTCACACAGACCCTCACCCCCCAACCCCCCCCCCCCCCGACGCCGGTCACACGGACCCTCCCCCCGATTGACCGACGACACCGGTCACACAGACCTCCCCCCCGATTGACCGACGACACCGGTCACAGAGACCTCCCCCCGACCGATGACACCAGTCACACAGATGTAGTGGCCTGAAGTGAATGGAAGTTTCCAGAGTGTGCTTGAATGAGAAAAACCTGGTGGGATCGAAATTCCTTAGTTAAATACTTGGAACAGAATATGATCCCTAGAGGATTATGCTTAAAGTTCCCACCACTTTTTACAATGATGACTTTACCACAAAACGGAATCAAACTCTACCCACCTCCGCCCTCAATTTGGTTTGTCTTATTGTGGAGTTTGAACAAAACAAATTAGACATTTTAAAAGCAAGAAATTGATTTTTCTGAAAAAACACTTAAATATGGTCGGCGTAACAGAAGAGGACAACATTCAAGAAAAAAAACTAAAATCATAGCCAACCTAGAAAACTAGAAGAAAACATTCTAAGAGTTAAACACTCAAAATGTGAACATGACAGAAAGGACTACGTGGACAATACGGCTTATACATGGAAAAAGCTCATATCCACCTAGGTCTATTAAGAAAACAAGGAAACAATCAAATAGACAACGGCCCACTGCGGAGGACCACTGCGGCGGACCACTGCGGCGGAGCACTGCGGAGGAGCACTGCAGCCTTCTCCTCTGAACAAGAATCATCTGATCAGCAGTAGGAAACATCCAGCCTGGAGCGCTCATATTCGGATGCCTCTGAGGCCAGACAATAAAACAAGTCACAGGCTTCAAAAAAAGGACAAAAATGCAAAAGAATCAAGAAGGGACCCTGCAAGGAAGGGCAAGTAGAAACAAATAAGGTCATATGTTTAACCCCTCGTATTCTTACACGGCGTCAAATCAATATACTCAAAAGAGGACTAAATTTTGTTCCAGATGGGTCTTTCAATTTCTTCCAAACTATCTTGGATCTTAATAAGTTTGTAAGCAACTTGGTCAAAAAAAATTCTTTATCAACAATCTGGACCACAAGGTCCACAGCGACCCACACAAAGGTCCACAGCGACCCCACAAAAGGTCCACAGCGACCCACAAGGTCTCAAACAACTGACAATGAATTAGTTGGCTACAATACGGTAGATGTTTCCCTGCTCTTGGACCTACAACATTTGGAGAGAGGAAATGCCACAACTCCAGTCTCAATTAAGAAATGACACACAAGGATCCCTAGGCCCCGGTTCCATCCTACCAATACTAGACCCCAAGTGCTGGAAGATTTCCAAACAGTGGAAAGGGAATGGAGATCATTACATGAACACAGAAGGAGGAATACAAAAAATCCAAATGGAAGAACCTCACCAACAGAGCACAAGTAACTGCCAAACTATCCGGGGACACCAAGGTCATTATAGGTCAGGCCGACAAAGGAAGGACTATAGAAGTTGTGGACACTGCCTTATATACCAGGTGGAGAAATGCCATTTTAGAGGATAAAGTTACGAACAAAAAATCTAACTCTGATCCAACAAATTACATGGAATCATACAAGAGGGGCTTTTAATTAAAAGAAGTTTATTACACATTTTAAAGTCTTCAAACACACAAGGACATACCTGCACATACTATACGGACAAACTTTCAGAACTGCTCCCCCCCCCCCCCCCCCCAAGGTCTCTCTCGCAATAACCTCCCCTACATCTGTAAACAAGATAAACGGTGGGACCCGTCTCGCATCGTCTCCGCATCAAAGAGTTGTCGAAGGGAACATCAATGGTGACCGCCACTCGGGTCGTAAGGCGTAAATGGTCAGACAATAAGGGCGTAAAGGAAACCATCGAGAAAAAGGAGTCATTCCTGTTTGATCCAGGGGGTAAAGAGATGTTCACTTGTTTGATCTCCCCCCACTCTGTATGCCATAACTCCTAAAAGAATATACCCCTTTGTATTCTTTCTGGCTCAATTTAACATTTTCTCGTTAATAAACAGTATGCATATCAATTAACTCATCGGTCTCCTTATTTCCCTTTTCTTACTCCCTCTTGAGTTGATTCCTTGGCGCACAGCTGCCGACTCACACGGTACGTTGCATCCTACGTTACATATATGCCCCCTACCCTACAGACGGATCTAGGCCCATCAGACCATGAGCGTGTATCCATCTGAGCCACATATCATAGTATTTTTGGCTGGTCTTGCGTTTGGAGTATATATGTCTTTCCCAGGGAAGGGTTTACCTTTCTTTAATAATTCACATAGTGTAGGAGGAGCCTCGTCCAACCAGTGTTGGGCTATTGTCTTTCTAGCTAGGTATTGTAACCTAACTACTGCAAGTTTTTCATGTTGATCCAGTACCAAGTCATGTATCTATATATCTATATATAAATAAATAAAAAAGCCCTGACTGACTACTAATTCTCTCACTTCCCGATGTCGAAGAAACATGAAATTTGGCACGGGCATTGATTATGTCATAAATAGGAAAACCTAATGGGTTCCAACTCGATTATTCAATTCTAAGCGCAAAAGAATTAGCATCCAAATTTTACGTACGGAATCTAATTCTCTCACTTCCTGATGTCATTTTATATGAAGGAAACGTCGCATGGTTACCTCCCCGTGGTGTTTCCTGGGTAACGCAGAGAACTATGCAAAATGGTGAACATATGTTTTTCCTCGGTATCTCTAAAGTAACCACGACTTCAGAAGATTTTCCGTGTGAACACCAGATAAACACCCGTACCAAATTAACTCGGGCAAAGCCGGGTATATCAGCTAGTATACCTATAAAATTCACTGTTTGGTATGTCAAATTCTTGTCTCAATTGCTCAAAGGATTTTATTCTCCCCTCTCCGAATACCTTTGACCCCCCGTTCCTGAAAGCCCCGTAGTATGTAGATTTCCGGTAGGCATGGGTTATGCCATACTGGAGTGCATTGTGTGCAGCTGTCTATTCCCACCATGCTCCTGGCCTTTCACCATATTTTATGCAGGAGTAGCAGTGTGGGGAGGATCTGGCCATTTCCCTTAAAGGCATGTCTCTCTAGGGCCTCAAATAGGTGTGACCCAGCAAAGCGTCCCTTCAGCATCTGAAAACTTGCGTCCCGTGTCTCCTCCGACTCCCAGCCCCTAAAATGGTGTAACTGTGAGGCGACAAAGTACGAGGTGGGTTAGGTAGGGCCAGACTGCCCTTGTCTTTGGGATTACACAACGTCTCCAGTTTATGGTCACACAAGCTCCCTAAACATTCCATTAACGCTGTTATCCTGTGGGGGGAGCTGTGCATCAAGTAAAGGAGCTGCGGCATCCACGCCATTTTAATTAGGTTCACCCTCTCTATAACAGATAAGGGAAGCTTACGCCACACTAGGAGCTTTTGTTTCCATTTAGTGAGAAGTGGTTCCAGGTTTATTTTCCTATAGTCAGCGACATTTCTAGTAACATTGACCCCCAGGTATTTAAAGGTCTCGGGGCGTGGGTATCTCTTCATTGGATATATGCAGTTCTGGCATCACCACTGATTTAGACCAAATCATGACTAATCCTGAGAAGAGTCCGAATTCCTTAATTGTTTGCATGGAGACACTTCTGCATCCCCTAAAGTAACAGAATATCATCTGCGTATAGGGCGATTTTTTTCTTCCATGTCGCCACGCTTAAAGCCTACTATTTCAGGGTGCAAGTGTATTTTGCAAGCAAGGGGCTCCCCTGCCAGCGCAAAAAGAAGCAGTGACAGTGGGCACCCCTGCCATGTCCCTCTGAACAGTAGGAACGTATCCAAGGACTCCCCATTAATGAAGGCATCAGCTGGCACATCTGAGTCTAACCAGACGAATGAAGGCGGGTCCACAGCCCACTTTCCACAAGAATAGCCATTCTACGCTGTCAGACGCCTTGGTGGCATCTAACGAACATATTATTCTGCCCCCTGGGTTATCTACTGGCAGCTGTAGATTTAGGAATAGTCTTCGGATGTTTGTCGCTGTAGATCTGGCTGTATGAATGCGCTCTGGTCCGGGTGTACCAGGGTAGATACCACGCTGGATAGTCGGTTTGCTAGTACTTTCGCTATTATTTACTGCCTGCGTTTAATAACGATATCGGCCTATACGAGTCCATCACCGGGGTCCTTCTCTGGTTTCAGTAGTATCGGCCTATACGAGTCCATCACCGGGGTCCTTCTCTGGTTTCAGTAGTATCGGCCTATACGAGTCCATCACTGGGGGTCCTTCTCTGGTTTCAGTAGTATCGGCCTATACGAGTCCATCACCGGGGGTCCTTCTCTGGTTTCAGTAGTATCGGCCTATACGAGTCCATCACCGGGGTCCTTCTCTGGTTTTAATAATATTGTTGTTGTCCCTTTTTTCATTGATTGTGGTAATTCTCCTCGGTTTTCCGCCTCAGCAATAGTGTCAAGGAGACGTGGTAGGAGAACATCTGCAAACTGCTTCTAATCTTCCATGGGGAGCCCGTCCAGGAGCTTCAGTATTCTGCATCCTGCAACTCATCCAGTTCTAGCGGCGCATCAAGAAAATCCTGCTGTTCACCTGACAGAATGGGTGTCTCCACTCCCGCCAAGTACTGACCTACTTATCTTGGAGAAGCACAGGAAGGTGTAGAACGCCCGAGCAGTGTCTCTGATGGAGGGCGCATCCCTAATGATACTGCCCCGTGCATTTTCAACTCTATGATATAGGTGGGATTATTCTGTGCGGGGGCAATAACTGCCAGCATGTGTCCCCTACGCTCCCCTTCCTCATAATAGGCTGGTTTATGGAACCCGTTCTTGGTGGCCGCGGTATATAGGGAGGAGGTATTAAGTGCTTCTTGAGCCTCTCCCCATGCCTTTAATGTAGCCATGGTGCCCTCTTCCACAGATTTGGCCTTAGTATCCACCAGTCGCTCCCGTAACGCTCGCCCCGTCTCTCGGGGTCTGTTTTTGGCCTGCATCATTTTCTGTATAAACGCCCCTCTAATATGGGCTTTCATGGCCTCCCAGCACGTAGTCGTAAGGGTCGTTCCCCTGTTCAGTTCAATAGTCTACCAGTATTTTTCTATATTCGAATATAGTTAGCCAGTGTGGATTTAGTTTCCACCTCCTATGAATATAACCGCCATCACTGCAGTGTTGTAGATCAGACATGGCCCTTGGCAAATACTTGATTGATACTACATCGCTGTATAATCTGGTGTTCCCCACCGCCAAATCAAGGTTGATATGTGGTAGTGACAGGAGTCTTGTCTGTCCATAGGGTGCCGCGTCCGTCACAGGTCTACCAGTAGCATCTCCCCCAACGGACGACCTAACGGTGTCAGACCACTCTCTATGGGCATCCTGTCCTGTGAGGGGTCAGTAACTGAGTTAAAGTCTCCAATAAGGAGAACCGGGGCATCTGGTGCTTCAGCCGCGAACCCCAGCACCGGACGCACAACCACACTATTATATGGGGGGGGGGGATATATACTGAGACAAGGACGCAGACATAATTCTATGTTTTGCAGTGCAGACAAACCGACCTTCTGTATTCTGATGCCTCTGGAGTAATTAGTATGCGTGGCATGAAAACTATGCTTCATCCCCCCCCCTCCCCCACTTTAACCCCTTGAGTGGCACGCCCGGAAATTTTTCGGGAGGAGCTCCACTGCAGATAGTAATATAGCCCGGAAGATTTCCAGGCTATGTATCACTATGGGAGCTGCAGAGCACAATGCCACAAGCTGTGGTAGTGTGCTCTGCCTGCACAGACCCACAGAGAACAAAGCAAGGGCTTTGAACAGAAGCAGAAGATATTGCCGATATGCCGGCAATCTCCTGCTTCTAAGTCTCCTGCTTTGTTTATAGATTGCCATAGAGACCATCGGCTTGTCAGAAGCTAGTCGATGGTCTCTGTGGCAGGCAGAGATGGTGCTGGCTGTCAGAGGACAGCTAGGTACCTGCTCTTACAGCAGAGATCAAAGAAAACCTCAGATCTCTGCTGTGTTAACCCTTTACATGCTGCAGTCTAAGTGACTGCAGCATGTAAAGGGCTTTCACTGCAGCATGTAAAAGGCTGTCACCATCGGACCCCTGGAAAGTGATCAGGGGGTCCTGATGGGTCCCTGTGGAAGTCCCCTAAAGGGACAAAAAAAAAAAAAAAAGAACAAAAGTTAAAAAATTATAAAAAAAAATAGAAATAAAAACACTTGTCTCCCTTTACTTTGTAAAAAATTTAAAATAAAATCACACATGTGGTATCCCTGCGTCATAATGACACAGAGAAGGAAGTTGGTACATTATTTAACCCCTTAATGACATGGCTCCTTTTTTTCCTCCCCCCGTTTAAAAAATGATAACTCCTTTATTTACCCATCAACGTCGCTGCATGAGGGCTTGTTTTTTGCAGGACAAGTTGGATTTTCCAATGGTACCATATAATGTACTGAAAAACTTTTACAAAATTCTAAGTGGAGTAAAATGAAAAAAAAAAAAATTACATTCCGCCATCTTTCAGTGGGTCTTGTTTCTACGGCGCACAAATTGCAACACAAATGACCTGATAACTTTATTCTATGAGTCGGTGCGATTACTGCGATACCAAACTTGTATAGTTTTTTTTTGCTGTACTACTTGTATTTTTTCAAAGACATTTAATTTTTTTAAATTATTTTCTGCATCTTCTCCTCGCAATAACTTTTTTATTTTTCCATCGATGTAGTTAAGTGAGGGCTCATTTTTTGCAGGATGTCCTGTAGTTTACGTTAGTGCTAATTCGGAATACATCTGACTTTTTGATCGCTTTTTATTGCATTTTTCTGAGAGACAGGGGGACTGAAAAAGTGCATTTGTGGCGTTCTTTACTTTTTTTTCGAACTACGTTCAATGTATGGGGCAAATAATGCACTACTTTGATATATCGGTCATTTACGGACACAGTGATGTGTATTTTTCTTTTATGATTTAGATTTTTTATTATAAATATGTCAAAAGGGGGGTGATTTTAACTTTTATTACTTTTTTTCTTAAGTGTGAAAAAGTCATGAAAAAGAAAAATAACTCTTACAATCTGGTATTGGCGTAATCGTACCGGCCTGTAGAATTACTTCAATACATTATTTATACTGCTCAGAGAATGCAGTGGAAAATAAAAATAAAATCCATGCCAGAATTATAGATTTTGATAATCTTGCCACTAGAAAAAATGGAGTAAAAAACGATCACAATTTTACATGTTCCAAAAAAATTAGATAAATGAAGACTTGAGTTTATCCTGCAAAAAACAAGGCCTTCTAGAGCGCTGGCGATGGGAAATAACACTAATACGGCTCTTGGAATGCGGCGACACAAAAGCAAACCTTTAAAAAAAACTGCTTAAAATGTACAAAAATAGCAAAATAAAAAAAACTGCATAAACTCGGTATTGCCGGGATCATGTGACTCAGAATAATGTTATCACATTATTTATTCTGCACACTGAACGCTGTAAAAAGGAAATCCAAAAAACTAATGGCAGAATTTATTTTTTTCCCCCCAATCTCCCTACAAATTTTTTTTACAAAAGTTCTGCAATACATTATATATACCCAAAAATGATGCCATCAAAAAGTACAACTTGTCCCGCAAAAAACAAGCCCTCATATGGCCGTGCCAATGGAAAAATAAAAAAGTTATGGCTCTTGGAACACGACTGCAAAAGGAGTTGAAATTCAATGATTAGACCATTTAAAAAACCTGCCCTGGGGGGGTCTGACAGGGGGGTAAGAAACCTGCCACTCAAGGGGTTAAATAACCTGCCCTGGTGGGTCTGACAGGGGGTAAGAAACCCGCCACTGAGGGGTTAAAGGTCTCTATGGTTTCTCTGGACAGTTGAGTTTCCTGTAAACCTACAATAGCTGGAGCTTGTTCTCTAATTACCCGGAGTACCGCGGAACGCTTCGCCGGGCCGCACAGCCCCCTCCCATTCCAGGAGAATTCGGACCTTTCTACTTATTTTCATTATACCTTACATCACCCAGGATTAACATATTCCGAGAAGGTCCAATACAAAGGAGTCACACCGGAAGGGTCCATATCTCCTATGAACACCGCATATGCACAGAAACCATCTCCCACTGCGGCTAAAGCTCCCGTGATTACCATTGGCTGCGCACCAGTAATGCCCAGTATACATATATATGGTGGCGTCAGGATGCATCGCTGCACCGTATACAATATTATATATATATTGTGGGAGGATAGCTCGGTAGTGTGCGGGTTGCGCGATATTCAGAGACGGAACACCAGCGGATACAGTCCAAAAGCAGGCGTGACTTGCGTTTATTTTTATAACAGCAGCATAAACGTTCAACCTCAGCTTCAGGCAAACAAACAATAGTCCAAAATCCAGCTATCAGGCCGTCCCGATCAGGTCGCACTTAGCAGGTGCAGCGCACAGCAGGGCTTCTATCTCCAGCCGGTCACACAGGCTGCCATGGTCCAGCAGCCATCTTAGCTACCCTGTGTACAGTGGCTCAGTCTCAGCCCCTGGGCTGATTAAGCTCACGCCACACCCTGGAGTGGAGAAGGTGGAATGGACTGCCCCACTACCAACCTGCCATCCATTCCAAAAAAAAAACAAAAAACCCAGGCCCAGATATTTTTAATAAACAGATCTCCAACAACTGCTTGCTGGAGACCACATTACGCTCCTGGTTTCTTACGTCTCCGAGAGCGAGACATGACTTTCCTCCAGTCTCCTTATGTATAGTACCAGAACCTAGGGGCGACCTAGCGACCGTCCACCACTACGCCCCTCAGTACCTCACATAACCTCCCCCTCTGCTCAAACCTGTAGGGGCGAACACTTACTAATCAAGCAGTGGGTTCAGGACAACGCATCGGCATTTCCTTGTAGCTCACCAGCCCTGTGCTCTACATTAAATGTAAAGTTTTGTAGCGAAAGGAACCACCTCGTCACCCGAGCGTTTCGCTCTTTGGCCTGACTCATCCAGGTGAAAGGGGAGTGGTCTGTCACCAATCTGAAATGTCGTCCAAGCAGGTAGTACCGTAGGGACTATGAAGCCCACTTTATCACCAGACACTCTCGTTCCACAATGCTATAATTTCTCTCCGCGGGGGTAAGTTTCCTACTAAGATAGGTGACTGGGTGTTCCTCGCCTCTAACCGCTTGGGAAAGAACAGCCCCCACACCTACATCAGAAGCATCTGTCTGTACTACGAATGTTTGCTGAAGTCGGGAGTAATTAAGACCGGCTCTCTACACAGGGCCGTCTTTAACTTCCGAAATGCCTGCTCGGCCTCGTCATTCCACTTAATCATGGTAGAACTTCTTCCCTTTGTTAGCTCTGTCAAGGACGCTGCTATGGTGGCGAAGTTAGGGATGAACCTGTGGTAGTAGCCTACAATCCCTAGAAACACCCTCACCTGTTTCTTGGTCAATGGTTGGGGCCAGTTTTGGATGCCTTCTACCTTATTAATTTGGGGCTTGATAACTTTGGCCAAGCGACTCTCCCAGTCAGTACTAAATATAATGATGTCATCCAGATAGGCGGAGGCATACCGACGGTGCGGCCTCAGGATGATATCCATCATTCTTTGGAATGTAGCTGGGGCCCCATGTAGCCCAAAAGGTAGGCAGACATACTGGAAGAGTCCCTCGGGAGTAGAAAAGGCAGTCTTTTCTTTGGCCTCGTCGGTAAGTGGTACCTGCCAATACCCTTTAGTCAGGTCTAAGGTAGAGAAGAACTGAGCATGTCCTAGCCTTTCTATTAGCTCGTCTACTCGTGGCATCGGGTAGGAGTCAAACTTAGAGACTTCGTTCAACTTCCTGAAGTCGTTACAAAACCTCAAGGTGCCATCGGCTTAGGAATCAGGACAATGGGACTAGACCATTCACTTTTTGACACTTCAATGACCCCAAGGTCCCACATCTTCTTTACTTCCTTTGATATAGCCTGTCTACGTGCTTCAGGAATTCTGTAGGGTTTCACCCGGACCCGTATGTAGGGTCCCGTGACGATGTCATGTTTGATTACGGACGTACGCCCCGGTAGTTCCGAAAACACCTCCGTGTTTCGAAGTACCAGCTCCTTTGCCTCCTGTTTCTGTACCTTAGATAGCTACTTCAGGAGCTTTGTCCATGGACTTCACAAAAACCTGGGTGCTCGGCGCATTTACTGCTGCCAGAGACTCTTGTTCTTTCCAGGGTTTGAGCAAATTCACATGGTACACTTGCTCCGGCCTCCTCCTGCCAGGTTGGTACACTTTATAATTGACTTCTCCTATGCACTCCAGCATCTCATAAGGCCCCTGCCATTTGGCTAAGAACTTGCTCTCTACTGTAGGCACCAAAACTAACACCCTATCTCCCGGGCAAAAGGTTCTGACTTTGGCCGACCTGTTATAGACTTGACTCTGTGCCACCTGTGCCTGTTCCAAGTGTTCCTTCACAATGGGCATGACAGCTGCTATCCTATCCTGCATTACTGAAATATGTTCTACCACACTTTTGTAGAGGGTATGTTCACTTTCCCAAGTGTCTTTGGCGAGGTCGAGGAGACCGCGTGGGTGTCTACCCTACAGTAGTTCAAACGGAGAAAAACCTGTGTAGGATTGGGGAACCTCCCGTATTGCGAACATCAAGGCTGGCAACAAACAATCCCAATCCTTACCATCTTGGCTGACCACCCTTTTTAACATACTCTTCAAAGTTTCATTAAACCTTTTGACCAGGCCGTCAGTTTGCGGGTGATATACTGAGGTACGCAGTTGTTTAATCTTTATAAGTTTACACATCTCTCTCATTACTTTTGACATAAATGGAGTTCCTTGATCGGTAAGGATCTCTTTGGGAATACCGCTGCGGGAGAACATCTGGAACAGCTCTCGGGCAATGAGTTTGGAGGAGGTGTTTCTCAGAGGAATTGCCTCCGGGTACCGCGTGGCATAGTCCAGAATGACCAGTATATACTGATGTCCCCTAGCGGACTTCACTACTGGGCCGACCAAATCCATGGCAATCCGGTCAAAGGGTACCCCGATAACGGGTAAGGGCACCAATGTACTCCTGAAATGAGGTTTAAGGGCCGTTAATTGACATATAGGGCATGAGGCGCAATACCGCTTAACCTCCTTATGTACCCCGGGCCAATAAAACCATTGCAACACTCGTTCGCGGGTTTTTTCCACCCCCAGATGACCTCCAAGCACATGTTTATGAGCCAGGTCTAGGACTATCCGGCGATAGGGTTGGGGTACCACTAGCTGTTCCAGTTCTTCCCTGCGCACCTTATCCACTCTGTATACCATGTCATTGTTAACAGCCATATACGGGTATACTTCACTCCCACCTGGAGTTTGAGGTACCCCGTTTACTTTTGTTACGGCCTCACGGGCCCTGATCAACGTGGGGTCATTCAGCTGAGCAGACCCAAAATTTTCAAGGGACAACTCAAGTTCCGGCATGGCAGGAATGTCTGCCAGGCTTTCAGTGTCGCCAGCCAGTACAGCTAGGGGACAATCGTCATAGTCACCGATGGTCACCCCGACTGTGGGCCCAGCCGTGTCCGGGTCATACGGCACAGGGCTTACCTCCTGCCACAACATTATCAACCACATTCTTATTGTCCGAAGTCCTTTTCCTCCACAAGGCCCAGAATAGTGGAAAGTCCCTTCCGATTATAGCCTTGTGCATTAGGGACTTAACCACTCCTACCTCGTGGGTAGTGGTGCCACAAGGGGTGGCTATTGGTACGGTAGCGTATTCCCGAATGTCCCCGTGGATGCACAGTACACCCACTCGGCCTCCATTGTAGGAGGTTGAGTTCACCAATGTACCATGTACCAGGGTCACAAGGCTCCCGGAGTCCAACAGAGCCTGTACCAGGAAGTCCCCAATGTTCAACGAACACACCTGCGGCTCATCCTCGGACAGGTTTTCGGCGGCTAGCACGGGGCGTGCGTATAGGGAGACCCTCCGCCCGGAGCTGTAGTCCATGGGCTCGGAGCCAAGGGGGCAGTGTGCCGCGACATGACCCCATTCGTGACACCGCCAGCACTGTAGGCGTCCGGGGTCCCGCTCTCGAGCGCCCTGGTGTGGGCCAACCGATGGCTCGTCTCCTGAGCCCCCTCCCTTCTTCCACACAGGCCCCCTGGGGTGGGTGCTCTGGCTGGCTGTGATCGCCGGCCGTTGAATCACCACGGTCTCTCGCAGTGTTGCCATTTGCTCTATTAGGAGGCGAATAGTTTCTTATTGCATCTGCCTTGCCTCTGCCTGGGCGTTTTGTTGCACCAGCTGTCGCACCAGGTCCTCCATGGCCGCAGTCTTTTTTGATAGGGCACCAGCGGCTTTTATCCAGTACATGCAGTGTTAGCCGCTGGTGTCGATTCGTTGCCCGCATCCGAAACACCATATGTGGGAGGATAGCTCAGTAGCGTGCGGGTTTTGCGATATTCAGAGACGGACCACCAGCGGATGCAGTCCAAAAGCAGGTGTGACCTGCATTTATTTTTATAACAGCAACATAAAAGTCCAGCCTTAGCTTCAGGCAAACAAAATTATCATCCAACATACGGCTATCAGACCGTCCTGGCCTGATCAGGTCGCACTTAGCAGGTCCAGCCGGTCACACAGGCTGCCAAGGTCCAGCACCCATCTTAGCCCCCCTGTGTCCGTGCACCTGCTATTTATGTGCACACTGGCTCAGTCTCAGCCCCTGGGCTGATTGGCCTCGCACCACACCCTGGAGTGGAGGAGGTGGAATGGACAGCCCCACTACCAACCTGCCATCCAGTCCAAAAAAAAAACAGGCCCGGATATTTTTAATAAACAGATTTCCAGCAACTGCTTGCTGGAGACATTACACGCCTGGTTTCTTACGTCTCAGAGAGCGAGACATAACCTTCCTCCAGTCCCCTTATGCATAGTACCGGAACCTAGGGGCGACATAGCGACCGTCCACCTCTACGCCCCTCAGTACCTCTATACACATACACACACACACATACATATATTAGTGGTGTCAGGATGCATCGATGCAGAGTATATATATGAGATGGTGGTGTCAGGATGCATCGATGCAGAGTATACATTATGTATCCCCTGTACCTCACTTCCAGTACACCACTTCCAGGTTAATCCCCAGGTCATATATGCATCAATGTGGGATCTCACGCTCCGGCCTTCAGATTAACACCGTGTTGTCACGGATATATCTTCCTTGCTCATTTATGCGGCATCATCTGTACTGTGCATTGTCGGGATGAACTCCCCCTCCACCATGGGCCTGTACGTGACGGGGGCATCCTGATGAGGGTCAGTGACTCCAGTCGACATATGTGAGACATACGGATATGGCAGCGCCCCGCCACACAGGTCGGACAATACGGCAGCCGCACCTCTTCCCCTCCACCACAAACATATTTAGACTTGTTGTATTTAGCATGCCCCGCGACCCACTCAGACGAGTGATATTTCGGCTATTTGTTAAAGGGTGACGCTCGTACATGGTCTGTAAGATAAACATCCGTCTCGGTGCGCGCAGATAAAGGAGAAGACAAGTTCTGCACAACGGAATATCTGAGGCATTCCCTCCAGATGACATTCTCTGCCAACCATGACCTGACCGCCAGTGCCAAGATGTGTGAGCGAGAGACCAAACATTGAACATCCCCAGCAAATAAGTCACAAGTCCGCTGTGTCCCCACAGACCGGGGTACCAGCAGTTCTCCGTAGTCTTGGCAGCGTGGACTTTAAACACAAACGGCCTTCGCTTCGTCTTTCCGCTGCTCCTTGTAATATCCCGGCTAGCAGGAACCATATCCCAGCACCATCCTTCTTCAATCAATATCATTTCTGCTTGGGGATCCGCGGGGTGAACTTTCAATCTGGATTTGGTCTTCATTGCGCTCTAGCCAGAAGTTGGCGTCCCTGGGACTTTCAAAGAAATGCGTTATTGCTAAGGCAGCGACCCTTAATGTAGCAGGGTATATGCAGGTTGCGTAGTCGCCTCTTAATGTCGCACGTTTCTTTTGCAGTGCAGTCGAGAAGTCTGGAAAGAATGAGTCTCTGGCTCCATTAAAACGGATTTCGCCCTTTTCGCGGGCTTTTTGCAGGATGGTGTCACGGTCACTGAAATGCAGCAGTTTAAGAAGTATGGGTCTTGTGGGGGCTCCGGGGGGGAGGGGGGGGGTTGAGGGGTCTTGCAGGCACATGGTGGGCACTTTCTATAGCAAACAAGGTTGTTAGCAAGTTTTTGCCAAGATCTCAGAAAGCCAGGTTTCAAAAACTTCCAATGGGTTGTTACCCTCTGCTTCTTCTGGGAAGCCCACTATTCGCACGTTGTTCCGTCTTGAACGAGTTCCAAATCGTCAATCTTATTTCGGAGAGCTCGCATATTGTGCGAAGTATTTTCAACCTCACGCTGAAGCGGCCGCACCGCATCCTCCATATCGCTCAGCCCCATCTCCGTTTCTGTCAGTCGGTCTGATATCTTCTGCATATCATGGCGTAACGGTCCCATATCTGCTTGCATGGACCCAATCTGAGCATTGGGGGTACCAAAGGTTGCGTTGCACTTAGTCGCTCAGCGTGGGCTCAGCTGTACTGATGCTGCTGCCTTGTGTCAGGTTCTTTGCTCTGCCCTGCTGCCTGATCTTCTCCACTTGGTATATCATCCTCCCCACCTGCTGTGTCTGCAGGCTGGTCAATGCATGGGAGCTTCCCTGCTCCACCGCCTTAGAGGAGGCTTTGCATTGTCTTCTCTCTTCCCCCCTGGCATCCCTTGCCAGATTCTTTACTGCCCCACTGCTGCTACTGTGTGGTTGTGGGATCACTGTCCTCTGCTCTTGCATGCTGGCTCCATCTTGAAACACTCAGATGCTGGCTTCTCCGCGCAACATGCCTGTTGCCGGATCTACCCCCGCTGGTCTCCACTGGGTGTGGGTCCCGAGGTCAGCACTTTCAGGTTAGTTTAAGTCCCGGTTACAGGGCGATATTCAGGATAATGTGCGGATCTGAAGTGCGGCCGCTCACATCCCTGGTGAGGCTCCGCCCCCATACATGAGGGTCTTAGTTTGGGTGCGCTAAAACCCAAAGAGGCTGAATATCTTATACCTGATAGCTCCACTAATACCCATCATGTATGGTCTTCCCAAAATTCATAAAGGAGGTTTTCCTCCCCCCCCATGGGCCCAATCATATCAGGAATTCACCCCCTTTGTGATGGATCGAGCACTGGGTAGATAAAGCCCTTCAACCTCTTATGTTGCGAACTCCCGGCAGTGCGGTTTCCCTTGGTGTAATGGTTACCTGTGGGTCCCCTGTGGGTCTGTACACCTGTACACCACACTGCCGTACAAGCTTGGAGCAATTACAGCAATGATTTGAGGGGATTATTCTGTTTCCACCCATTTCTAACTCAAACATAAGTTTTTTATGTTTAATCATTGATTTACAGTTAGTCGGAGCCCTGACGGCTCCAAGTTCTACCCCACCTTGGCCAGCTTCTATATGGCCGGGTGGGAGGAGCGCCATATTTGTTGGCAGATATTTGACAACCTCCTCCTTATATGGAACTTCCCATTGATGTCTCCGGCGCGGACCTCCTCCTTATATGGAACTTCCCAGTGATGTCTCCGGCGCGGACCCCCTCCTTATATGGAACCTCCAAGTGATGTCTCCGGCGCGGACCCCCTCATTATATGGAACCTCCCAGTAATGTCTCTGGCGCGGACCTCCTCCTTATATGGAACCTCCCAGTAATGTCTCCGGCGCGGACCCCCTCCTTTTATGGAACCTCCCAGTAATGTCTCCAGCGCGGACCCCCTCCTTATATGGAACCTCCCAGTGATGTCTCCGGCACGGACCCCCTCCTTATATGGAACCTCCCAGTAATGTCTCCAGCGCGGACCCCTCCTTATATGGAACCTCCCAGTAATGTCTCCGGCGCGGACCTTCTCCTTATATGGAACCTCCCAGTAATGTCTCCGGCGCGGACCTTCTCCTTATATGGAACCTCCCAGTAATATCTCCGGCGGGGACCTTCTCCTTATATGGAACCTGCCAGTGAGGTTTCTGGCGCAGACCTCCTCCTTATATGGAACCTCCCAGTGATGTCTCCGGCGCGGACCCCCTCCTTATATGGAACCTCCCAGTGATGTCTCCGGCGCGGACCCCCTCCTTATATGGAACCTCCCAGTAATGTCTCCGGCGCGGACCTCCTCCTTATATGGAACCTCCCAGTGATGTCTCCGGCGCGGACCCCCTCCTTATATGGAACCTCCCATTAATGTCTCCAGCGCGGACCCCCTCCTTATATGGAACCTCCCAGTGATGTCTCCGGCACGGACCTTCTCCTTATATGGAACCTCCCAGTAATGTCTCCAGCGCGGACCTCCTACTTATATGGAACCTCCCAGTGATGTCTCCGGCGCGGAGCTCCTCCTTATAGGGAACCTCCCAGTAATATCTCCAGCGCGGACCTCCTCCTTATATGGAACCTCCCAGTGAGGTTTCCGGCGCGGACCTCCTCCTTATATGGAACCTCCCAGTAATGTCTCCGGCGGGGACCTTTTCCTTATAGGAAACCTCCCAGTGAGGTTTCCGGCGCAGACCTCCTCCTTATATGGAACCTCCCAGTAATGTCTCCGGCGCGGACCACCTCCTTATATGGAACCTCCCAGTAATGTCTCCGGCGCGCACCACCTCCTTATATGGAACCTCCCAGGGATGTCTCCGGCATGCAGCTCCTCCTTATAGGGAACCTCCCAGTACTGTCTCCGGCACGGAACTTCTCCTTATATGGAACCTCCCAGTAATATCTCCGGCGGGGACCTTCTCCTTATATGGAACCTGCCAGTGAGGTTTCTGGCGCAGACCTCCTCCTTATATGAAACCTCCCAGTAATGTCTCCTGCGCAGACTACCTCCTTACATGGAACCTCCCAGTAATGTCTCCAGCGCAGACCCCCTCCTTATATGGAACCTCCCAGTAATGTCTCCAGCGCGGACCTCCTCCTTACATGGAACCTCCCAGTAATGTCTCCAGCACGGACCTCCTCCTTACATGGAACCTCCCAGTAATGTCTCCAGCGTGGACCTCCTCCTTACATGGAACCTCTCAGTAATATCTCCGGCGCGGACCTCCTCCTTACATGGAACCTCCCAGTAATGTCTCCAGCGTGGACCTCCTCCTTACATGGAACCTCCCAGTAATATCTCCGGCGCGGACCTCCTCCTTATATGGAACCTCTCAGTAATATCTCCGGCGCGGACCTCCTCCTTATATGGAACCTCCCAGTAATGTCTCCAGCGCTGAGCTCCTCCTTAAAGGGAACCTCCCAGTAATGTCTCCAGCGCAGACCCCCTCCTTATATGGAACCTCCCAGTAATATCTCCAGCGCGACCTCCTCCTTACATGGAACCTCCCAGTGATGTCTCCAGCGCTGAGCTCCTCCTTACATGGAACCTCCCAGTAATGTCTCCAGCACGGACCTCCTCCTTATAAGGAACCTCCCAGTAATATCTCCAGCGCAGACCCCCTCCTTATATGGAACCTCCCAGTAATATCTCCGGCGCGGACCTTCTCCTTATAGGGAACCTCCCAGTGAGGTCTCCAGCACGGACCTCCTCCTTATATGGAACCTCCCAGTAATGTCTCCGGCACGGACCCCCTCCTTTTATGGAACCTCCCAGTAATGTCTCCAGCGCGGACCCCCTCCTTATATGGAACCTCCCAGTGATGTCTCCGGCGCGGACCTCCTCCTTATATGGAACTTCCCAGTGATGTCTCCGGCGTGGACCCCCTCCTTATATGGAACCTCCCAGTGATGTCTCCGGCGCGGACCCCCTCCTTATATGGAACCTCCCAGTAATGTCTCCGGCGCGGACCTCCTCCTTATATGGAACCTCCCAGTGATGTCTCCGGCGCGGACCCCTCCTTATATGGAACCTCCCAGTGATGTCTCCGGCGCGGACCCCCTCCTTATATGGAACCTCCCAGTAATGTCTCCAGCGCGGACCCCTCCTTATATGGAACCTCCCAGTAACGTCTCCGGCGCGGACCTTCTCCTTATATGGAACCTCCCAGTAATGTCTCCAGCGCGGACCTCCTACTTATATGGAACCTCCCAGTGATGTCTCCGGCGCGGAGCTCCTCCTTATAGGGAACCTCCCAGTAATATCTCCGGTGCGGACCTCTTCCTTATATGGAACCTCCCAGTGAGGTTTCCGGCGCGGACCTCCTCCTTATATGGAACCTCCCAGTAATGTCTCCGGCGGGGACCTTCTCCTTATAGGGAACCTCCCAGTAATGTCTCCGGCGCGGACCTTCTCCTTATATGGAACCTCCCAGTAATATCTCCGGCGGGGACCTTCTCCTTATATGGAACCTGCCAGTGAGGTTTCTGGCGGAGACCTCCTCCTTATATGGAACCTCCCAGTGATGTCTCCGGCGCGGACCCCCTCCTTATATGGAACCTCCCAGTGATGTCTCCGGCGCGGACCCCCTCCTTATATGGAACCTCCCAGTGATGTCTCCGGCGCGGACCTCCTCCTTATATGGAACCTCCCAGTGATGTCTCCGGCGCGGACCCCCTCCTTATATGGAACCTCCCATTAATGTCTCCAGCGCGGACCCCCTCCTTATATGGAACCTCCCAGTGATGTCTCCGGCACGGACCTTCTCCTTATATGGAACCTCCCAGTAATGTCTCCAGCGCGGACCTCCTACTTATATGGAACCTCCCAGTGATGTCTCCGGCGCGGAGCTCCTCCTTATAGGGAACCTCCCAGTAATATCTCCGGCGCGGACCTCCTCCTTATATGGAACCTCCCAGTGAGGTTTCCGGCGCGGACCTCCTCCTTATATGGAACCTCCCAGTAATGTCTCCGGCGGGGACCTTTTCCTTATAGGAAACCTCCCAGTGAGGTTTCCGGCGCAGACCTCCTCCTTATATGGAACCTCCCAGTAATGTCTCCGGCGCGGACCACCTCCTTATATGGAACCTCCCAGTAATGTCTCCGGCGCGCACCACCTCCTTATATGGAACCTCCCAGGGATGTCTCCGGCGTGCAGCTCCTCCTTATAGGGAACCTCCCAGTAATGTCTCCGGCACGGAACTTCTCCTTATATGGAACCTCCCAGTAATATCTCCGGCGGGGACCTTCTCCTTATATGGAACCTGCCAGTGAGGTTTCTGGCGCAGACCTCCTCCTTATATGAAACCTCCCAGTAATGTCTCCTGCGCAGACTACCTCCTTACATGGAACCTCCCAGTAATGTCTCCAGCGCAGACCCCCTCCTTATATGGAACCTCCCAGTAATGTCTCCAGCGCGGACCTCCTCCTTACATGGAACCTCCCAGTAATGTCTCCAGCGCGGACCTCCTCCTTACATGGAACCTCCCAGTAATGTCTCCAGCACGGACCTCCTCCTTACATGGAACCTCCCAGTAATATCTCCGGCGCGAACCTCCTCCTTATATGGAACCTCTCAGTAATATCTCCGGCGCGGACCTCCTCCTTATATGGAACCTCCCAGTAATGTCTCCAGCGCTGAGCTCCTCCTTAAAGGGAACCTCCCAGTAATGTCTCCAGCACGGACCTCCTCCTTATAGGGAACCTCCCAGTAATGTCTCCAGCGCAGACCCCCTCCTTATATGGAACCTCCGAGTAATATCTCCAGCACGGACCTCCTCCTTACATGGAACCTCCCAGTGATGTCTCCAGCGCTGAGCTCCTCCTTACATGGAACCTCCCAGTAATGTCTCCAGCACGGACCTCCTCCTTATATGGAACCTCCCAGTAATATCTCCAGCACGGACCTCCTCCTTATAGGGAACCTCAAAGTGATGTCTCCGGCGCGGACCTCCTCCTTATATGGAACCTCCCAGTAATGTCTCCGGCGCGGACCCCCTCCTTTTATGGAACCTCCCAGTAATATCTCCAGCGCGGATCCCTTCTCTACGCTGAGACTTTCAGATTGCTGTTTTGGATCTCTTTCTGGAGGCACCATTGACATTTCACTATTCCGTAAGCCAGGATCAGGCGATACCATTCATGCCCGACCTAGAGGAGAACCAATCAGGGCCAAGAGAATCTGCACAGAGCCAGATGGTTCCGTGACAACCTGCACTAGACTGAAACACAGAAGTGACAACACCGTCTAAACAAAGGGACAAAGGCACCAAAACTAATAGAGAGAAAACCATAAAGACACCCGATGGCCCTCACGCCGGCAGTCCGCCCCCCCCCCCCGACGGCCCTCACGCCGGCAGCCCCCCCCCCCCCCCCCCGACGGCCCTCACGCCGGCAGCCCCCCCCGACGGCCCTCACGGCGGCAGCCCCCCGACAGCCAGGAATTTTCAGAAACCAGGAGATTATTAGACATGTTTTACTAATATTAAAGCAGGATTCTGATCCGAAAGCAATCTTGGAACGAGGCAGAACTAGAAGCCGAGGAGCGGGCAGTGCCAGCCCAACCAAATCGGTTAAACCGTAATGGTTTCTTTATCCAACAGAACCCGGGATTGGTCAACTCAGGCACAAGCAGAAGATGTAAGATACAAAGTGTCATCAATATTGTCTGCAGACTATTATATGGGGGGGCGGGGGGGGGGGTGCACCTCGAGAAGATGCCACATTGGAACGTATCAGGAGCATCCACAGAGGGAACATGGGGACAGCCGGGAGCGGCTCCTTATATGGAACCTCCCAGTAATGTCTCCAGCGCGGACCTCCTCCTTATATGGAACCTCCCAGTAATGTCTCCGGCGCGGACCTCCTCCTTACATGGAACCTCCCAGTAATGTCTCCGGCGCGGATCTCCTCCTTACATGGAACCTCCCAGTAATGTCTCCGGCGCGGACCTCCTCCTTATATGGAACCTCCCAGTAATGTCTCCGGCGCGGACCTCCTCCTTATATGGAACCTCCCAGTAATGTCTCCGGCGCGGACCTCCTCCTTATAGGGAACCTCCCAGTAATGTCTCCGGCGCGGAGCTCCTCCTTATAGGGAACCTCCCAGTAATGTCTCCGACGCGGAGCTCCTCCTTATAGGGAACCTCCCAGTGATGTCTCCGGCGCGGAGCTCCTCCTTATATGGAACCTCCCAGTGATGTCTCCGGCGCGGACCTCCTCCTTATATGGAACCTCCCAGTGATGTCTCCGGCGCGGACCTCCTCCTTATATGGAACCTCCCAGTGATATCTCCGGCGGGGACCTCCTCCTTACATGGAACCTCCCAGTGATGTCTCCGGCGCGGACCTTCTACTTACATGGAACCTCCCAGTAAGGTCTCCGGCGCGGACCTTCTACTTACATGGAACCTCCCAGTAAGGTCTCCGGCGCGGACCCCCTCCTTACATGGAACCTCCCAGTAATGTCTCCGGCGCAGACCCCCTCCTTATATGGAACCTCCCAGTAATGTCTCCGGCGCAGACCCCCTCCTTATATGGAACCTCCCAGTAATGTCTCCGGCGCGGACCCCCTCCTTATATGGAACCTCCCAGTGATATCTCCGGCGGGGACCTCCTCCTTACATGGAACCTCCCAGTGATGTCTCCGGCGCGGACCTCCTCCTTACATGGAACCTCCCAGTGATGTCTCCGGCGCGGACCTCCTCCTTACTTGGAACCTCCCAGTGATGTCTCCGGCGCGGACCTCCTCCTTACATGGAACCTCCCAGTGATGTCTCCGGCACGGACCTCCTCCTTACATGGAACCTCCCAGTAATGTCTCCGGCGCGGACCTCCTCCTTACATGGAACCTCCCAGTAATGTCTCCGGCGCGGACCTTCTCCTTACATGGAACCTCCCAGTAATGTCTCCGGCGCGGACCTCCTCCTTACATGGAACCTCCCAGTAATGTCTCCGGCGCGGACCTCCTCCTTACATGGAACCTCCCAGTAATGTCTCCGGCGCGGACCTCCTCCTTACATGGAACCTCCCAGTAATGTCTCCGGCGCGGACCTCCTCCTTACATGGAACCTCCCAGTAATGTCTCCGGCGCGGACCTCCTCCTTACATGGAACCTCCCAGTAATGTCTCCGGCGCGGACCTCCTCCTTACATGGAACCTCCCAGTAATGTCTCCGGCGCGGACCTCCTCCTTACATGAAACCTCCCAGTAATGTCTCCGGCGCTGAGCTCCTCCTTATAGGGAACCTCCCAGTAATGTCTCCAGCGCAGACCCTTTCCTTCTATGGAACCTCCCAGTAATATCTCCGGCACGGACCTCCTCCTTACATGAAACCTCCCAGTAATGTCTCCGGCGCTGAGCTCCTCCTTATAGGGAACCTCCCAGTAATGTCTCCAGCGCAGACCCTTTCCTTCTATGGAACCTCCCAGTGATGTCTCCAGCACAGACCCCCTCCTTATATGGAACCTCCCAGTGATGTCTCCGGCGCGGACCACCTCCTTTCATGGAACCTCCCAGTAATATCTCCAGCGCAGACCTCCTCCTTATATGGAACCTCCCATTGACATTTCACTATTCCGTAAGCCAGGATCAGGCGATACCATTCATGCCCGACCTAGAGGAGAACCAATCAGGGCCAAGAGAATCTGCACAGATCCAGATGGTTCCGTGACAACCTGCACTAGACTGAAACACAGAAGTGACAACACCGTCTAAACAAAGGGACAAAGGCACCAAAACTAATAGAGAGAAAACCATAAAGACACCCGACGGCCCCACGGCGGCAGCCCCCCCCCCCGACGGCCCCACGCCGGCGGCACCCCCCCCCCCCCCGACGGCCCCAGCCCTCCCCTCCCCGCCCCGGCCCCTGATCCGAAAGCAATCTTGGAACGAGGCAGAACTAGAAGCCGAGGAGCGGGCAGTGCCAGCCCAACCAATCGGTTAAACCGTAATGGTTTCTTTATCCAACAGAACCCGGGATTGGTCAACTCAGACACAAGCAGAAGATGTAAGATACAAAGTGTTACCAATATTGTCTGCAGACTATTATATGGGGGGGCGGGGGGGTGCACCTCGAGAAGATGCCACATAGGGAACATGGGAACAGCCGGGAGTGGCTCCGCCGCCGCCGGCCGACCGCAGCAGTGAGCGGCTCCGCCGCGGCCGACCGCAGCAGTGAGCGGCTCCGCCGCCGCCGACCCCAGCAGTGAGCGGCTCCGCCGCCGCCGACCCCAGCAGTGAGCGGCTCCGCCGCCGCCGACCCCAGCAGTGAGCGGCTCCGCCGCCGCCGACCCCAGCAGTGAGCGGCTCCGCCGCCGCCGACCCCAGCAGTGAGCGGCTCCGCCGCCGCCGACCCCAGCAGTGAGCGGCTCCGCCGCCGCCGACCCCAGCAGTGAGCGGCTCCGCCGCCGCCGACCCCAGCAGTGAGCGGCTCCGCCGCCGCCGACCCCAGCAGTGAGCGGCTCCGCCGCCGCCGACCCCAGCAGTGAGCGGCTCCGCCGCCGCCGACCCCAGCAGTGAGCGGCTCCGCCGCGGCCGACCCCAGCAGTGAGTGGCTCCGCCGCGGCCAACCCCAGCAGTGAGTGGCTCCGCCGCGGCCAACGGCAGCAGTGAGGGCAACAGCTTCCTGAGCTTCAGAGAAAGATAAGGCCGTCTGCCTAGGATTGTGTTATCTAATAGATGTGGAGATTCGGCAGGAAGTCCGGCCGTGGGCAGGGGCCCAAGAGATGCGCGATATACTCTGGAGGGAAGCTTCTGGATCTTTCATATCGATCCACGATATCCTGATTATTTTCCATCCACCAATAGACTATTTAGTCACCGATAAGGGTTATGTGCCGCATTCCATCACTCATGCCTGGAGACTGCTGGAGCGCATGTGATGGGAGCGGCGTGATGGGACATGATGCGCACCGACTATCATTTACTCTAACCTAGGGTGTGGTTCCCAGGCATTCACTGGTTCAGAATACGCAGCGGGTGCGCTAGGTAACGTCGGACGACACCAACACCCCGCCGTCCAGCCGACAACAGGTACGTGTGTGCTTTAGGTCTTCCTCATTCAGCGGGCTTTAGCTGTTACAGCGGGCCAGTCGCCCGAGGCGCATCCAGCAATTTCTGGTAGACGGTGGTATTATTGTATCTTGACACCACCGGGGTTTGACAGGAGGAACGCCCCTAGCTCACCATTGGCAGAATAGTAGAAGGTCCTCGAAGGTCCTAGCAGTACAGTCTGCATGTGCCCCAACAGTCTGCTGCCGGCGGCTGTGCCCTGGCCCCGGGCTGCATCGCTCACAGAGGCACACGGATGCAGCGGCGAACATCAGCAAAGGAGCAACGACGGACCCGGCCACAGGCAGCGGGGCACCCAGCTCAGGGGGCCGGGAAATTACAGCTATGGCCGGGCAGCAGGCAGAGGGCCGGGGTGAGAGCGGCAGCGCAAGAACAACAGCTCCGAGGGCATGAGGCAGAGGGCCGGGGGTCACAGGGGCGGCTCACGGGCAGCAGCGCCGAGGGCAGCAGGCAGAGCCTCCCCCCGAGCCGCCGGTCCCGCTGACCTCCCCCAACCGTCTGATAATTTACCTCGGTAGATGGAAGCCTCTGGTGTCTGCAGGACCTGCGTGACATCACGGCCATGTGACCAGACATGTGACCCGCTCTGGGATGGGAGGAGCTATGGGCTGCCGAGAGAAGACATTATGGTGTATCTGCAATACCCTGCAGTACTGGGGGCCTCCTACAGGTGTAATACTCTGCAGTACTGGGGTCCTCTCCTCCTACAGGTGTAATACTCTGCAGTACTGGGGTCCTCTCCTCCTACAGGTGTAATACTCTGCAGTACTGGGGGCCTCTCCTCCTACAGGTGTAATACTCTGCAGTACTGGGGCCTCTCCCCCTACAGGTGTAATACTCTGCAGTACTGGGGGTCCCTCCTCCTACAGGTGTAATACTCTGCAGTACTGGGGGTCCTCTCCTCCTACAGGTGTAATACTCTGCAGTACTGGGGGCCTCTCCTCCTACAGGTGTAATACTCTGCAGTACTGGGGCCTCTCCCCCTACAGGTGTAATACTCTGCAGTACTGGGGGTCCCTCCTCCTACAGGTGTAATACTCTGCAGTACTGGGGTCCTCTCCCCCTACAGGTGTAATACTCTGCAGTACTGGGCCTCCTCTCCTCCTACAGGTGTAATACTCTGCAGTACTGGGGGCCTCTCCTCCTACAGGTGTAATACTCTGCAGTACTGGGGCCTCTCCTCCTTCAGGTGTAATACTCTGCAGTACTGGGGGCCTCTCCTCCTACAGGTGTAATACTCTGCAGTACTGGGCCTCCTCTCCCCCTACAGGTGTAATACTCTGCAGTACTGGGGGCCTCTCCTCCTACAGGTGTAATACTCTGCAGTACTGGGCCTCCTCTCCTCCTACAGGTGTAATACTCTGCAGTACTGGGGGCCTCTCCTCCTACAGGTGTAATACTCTGCAGTACTGAGGGGCCTCTCCCCCTACAGGTGTAATACTCTGCAGTACTGGGGGCCTCTCCTCCTACAGGTGTAATACTCTGCAGTACTGGGGCCTCTCCTCCTTCAGGTGTAATACTCTGCAGTACTGGGGGCCTCTCCTCCTACAGGTGTAATACTCTGCAGTACTGGGCCTCCTCTCCTCCTACAGGTGTAATACTCTGCAGTACTGGGGGCCTCTCCTCCTACAGGTGTAATACTCTGCAGCACTGGGGGCCTCTCCCCCTACAGGTGTAATACTCTGCAGTACTGGGGTTCTCTCCTCCTACAGGTGTAATACTCTGCAGTACTGGGCCTCCTCTCCTTCTACAGGTGTAATACTCTGCAGTACTGGGGTCTCTCCCCCTACAGGTGTAATACTCTGCAGTACTGGGGGCCTCTCCCCCTACAGGTGTAATACTCTGCAGAACTGGGGGCCTCTCCCCCTACAGGTGTAATACTCTGCAGTACTGGGGGTCTCTCCCCCTACAGGTGTAATGCTCTGCAGTACTGGGCGACTCCCCTCCTACAGGTGTAATACTCTGCAGTACTGGGGGCCTCTCCTCCTACAGGTGTAATACTCTGCAGTACTGGGGTCTCTCCCCCTACAGGTGTAATACTCTGCAGTACTGGGGGCCTCTCCTCCTACAGGTGTAATACTCTGCAGTACTGGGCCTCCTCTCCTCCTACAGGTGTAATACTCTGCAGTACTGGGGGCCTCTCCCCCTACAGGTGTAATACCCTGCAGTACTGGGCCTCCTCTCCTCCTACAGGTGTAATACTCTGCAGTACTGGGGGCCTCCTAGAGGTGTGTGTAATACTCTGCAGTACTGGGGGCCTCTCCCCCTACAGGTGTAATACTCTGCAGTACTGGGGGCCTCTCCTCCTACAGGTGTAATACTCTGCAGTACTGGGGTCTCTCCCCCTACAGGTGTAATACTCTGCAGTACTGGGGGCCTCTCCCCCTACAGGTGTAATACTCTGCAGAACTGGGGGCCTCTCCCCCTACAGGTGTAATACTCTGCAGTACTGGGGCCTCTCCTCCTACAGGTGTAATACTCTGCAGTACTGGGGGTCTCTCCCCCTACAGGTGTAATACTCTGCAGTACTGGGGGCCTCTCCCCCTACAGGTGTAATACTCTGCAGTACTGGGGGCCTCTCCTCCTACAGGTGTAATACTCTGCAGTACTGGGGTCTCTCCTCCTAGAGGTGTAATACTCTGCAGTACTGGGGGCCTCCTACAGGTGTAATACTCTGCAGTACTGGGGCCTCTCCCCCTACAGGTGTAATACTCTGCAGTACTGGGGCCTCTCCTCCTACAGGTGTAATACTCTGCAGTACTGGGAGTCCTCTCCTCCTACAGGTGTAATACTCTGCAGTACTGGGAGTCCTCTCCTCCTACAGGTGTAATACTCTGCAGTACTGGGCTCTCTCCCCCTACAGGTGTAATACTCTGCAGTACTGGGGCCTCTCCCCCTACAGGTGTAATACTCTGCAGTACTGGGGCCTCTCCTCCTACAGGTGTAATACTCTGCAGTACTGGGAGTCCTCTCCTCCTACAGGTGTAATACTCTGCAGTACTGGGAGTCCTCTCCTCCTACAGGTGTAATACTCTGCAGTACTGGGCTCTCTCCCCCTACAGGTGTAATACTCTGCAGTACTGGTGGTCTCTCTCCCTACAGGTGTAATACTCTGCAGTACTGGGGGTCTCTCCCCCTACAGGTGTAATACTCTGCAGTACTGGGGGTCTCTCCCCCTACAGGTGTAATACTCTGCAGTACTGGGGGCCTCTCCCCCTACAGGTGTAATACTCTGCAGTACTGGGGGCCTCTCCTCCTACAGGTGTAATACTCTGCAGTACTGGGGTCTCTCCTCCTAGAGGTGTAATACTCTGCAGTACTGGGGGCCTCCTACAGGTGTAATACTCTGCAGTACTGGGGCCTCTCCCCCTACAGGTGTAATACTCTGCAGTACTGGGGCCTCTCCTCCTACAGGTGTAATACTCTGCAGTACTGGGAGTCCTCTCCTCCTACAGGTGTAATACTCTGCAGTACTGGGAGTCCTCTCCTCCTACAGGTGTAATACTCTGCAGTACTGGGCTCTCTCCCCCTACAGGTGTAATACTCTGCAGTACTGGGGCCTCTCCCCCTACAGGTGTAATACTCTGCAGTACTGGGGCCTCTCCTCCTACAGGTGTAATACTCTGCAGTACTGGGAGTCCTCTCCTCCTACAGGTGTAATACTCTGCAGTACTGGGAGTCCTCTCCTCCTACAGGTGTAATACTCTGCAGTACTGGGCTCTCTCCCCCTACAGGTGTAATACTCTGCAGTACTGGTGGTCTCTCTCCCTACAGGTGTAATACTCTGCAGTACTGGGGGTCTCTCCCCCTACAGGTGTAATACTCTGCAGTACTGGGGGCCTCTCCCCCTACAGGTGTAATACTCTGCAGTACTGGGGGCCTCTCCTCCTACAGGTGTAATACTCTGCAGTACTGGGGTCTCTCCCCCTACAGGTGTAATACTCTGCAGTACTGGGGGCCTCTCCCCCTACAGGTGTAATACTCTGCAGAACTGGGGGCCTCTCCCCCCTACAGGTGTAATACTCTGCAGTACTGGGGCCTCTCCTCCTACAGGTGTAATACTCTGCAGTACTGGGGGTCTCTCCCCCTACAGGTGTAATACTCTGCAGTACTGGGGGCCTCTCCCCCTACAGGTGTAATACTCTGCAGTACTGGGGGCCTCTCCTCCTACAGGTGTAATACTCTGCAGTACTGGGGTCTCTCCCCCTACAGGTGTAATACTCTGCAGTACTGGGGGCCTCTCCTCCTACAGGTGTATACTCTGCAGTACTGGGGGCCTCTCCTCCTACAGGTGTAATACTCTGCAGTACTGGGGGTCTCTCCTCCTACAGGTGTAATACTCTGCAGTACTGGGGGGCCTCTCCCCCTACAGGTGTAATACCCTGCAGTACTGGGCCTACTCTCCTCCTACAGGTGTAATACTCTGCAGTACTGGGGTCTCTCCCCCTACAGGTGTAATACTCTGCAGTACTGGGGGGCCTCTCCTCCTACAGGTGTAATACTCTGCAGTACTGGGGGCCTCTCCTCCTACAGGTGTAATACTCTGCAGTACTGGGGGCCTCTCCTCCTACAGGTGTAATACTCTGCAGTACTGGGGTCTCTCCCCCTACAGGTGTAATACTCTGCAGTACTGGGGGCCTCTCCTCCTACAGGTGTAATACCCTGCAGTACTGGGCCTCCTCTCCTCCTACAGGTGTAATACTCTGCAGTACTGGGGGTCTCTCCTCCTTCAGGTGTAATACTCTGCAGTACTGGGGGTCTCTCCTACAGGTGTAATACTCTGCAGTACTGGGGGCCTCTCCTCCTACAGGTGTAATACTCTGCAGTACTGGGGTCTCTCCCCCTACAGGTGTAATACTCTGCAGTACTGGGGGCCTCTCCCCCTACAGGTGTAATACTCTGCAGTACTGGGGGCCTCTCCTCCTACAGGTGTAATACTCTGCAGTACTGGGGGCCTCTCCTCCTACAGGTGTAATACTCTGCAGTACTGGGCCTCCTCTCCTCCTACAGGTGTAATACTCTGCAGTACTGGGGGCCTCTCCTCCTACAGGTGTAATACTCTGCAGTACTGGGGCCTCTCCCCCTACAGGTGTAATACTCTGCAGTACTGGGGGCCTCTCCCCCTACAGGTGTAATACTCTGCAGTACTGGGCCTCCTCTCCTCCTACAGGTGTAATACTCTGCAGTACTGGGGGCCTCTCCTCCTACAGGTGTAATACTCTGCAGTACTGGGGCCTCTCCTCCTTCAGGTGTAATACTCTGCAGTACTGAGGGACCTCTCCCCCTACAGGTGTAATACTCTGCAGTACTAGGGGCCTCTCCTCCTACAGGTGTAATACTCTGCAGTACTGGGGCCTCTCCTCCTTCAGGTGTAATACTCTGCAGTACTGGGGGCCTCTCCTCCTACAGGTGTAATACTCTGCAGTACTGGGCCTCCTCTCCTCCTACAGGTGTAATACTCTGCAGTACTGGGGGCCTCTCCTCCTACAGGTGTAATACTCTGCAGCACTGGGGGCCTCTCCCCCTACAGGTGTAATACTCTGCAGTACTGGGGTTCTCTCCTCCTACAGGTGTAATACTCTGCAGTACTGGGCCTCCTCTCCTCCTACAGGTGTAATACTCTGCAGTACTGGGGGTCTCTCCCCCTACAGGTGTAATGCTCTGCAGTACTGGGCGTCTCCCCTCCTACAGGTGTAATACTCTGCAGTACTGGGGGCCTCTCCTCCTACAGGTGTAATACTCTGCAGTACTGGGGTCTCTCCCCCTACAGGTGTAATACTCTGCAGTACTGGGGGCCTCTCCTCCTACAGGTGTAATACTCTGCAGTACTGGGGTCTCTCCCCCTACAGGTGTAATACTCTGCAGTACTGGGGGCCTCTCCCCCTACAGGTGTAATACTCTGCAGAACTGGGGTCCTCTCCCCCTACAGGTGTAATACTCTGCAGTACTGGGGCCTCTCCTCCTACAGGTGTAATACTCTGCAGTACTGGGGTCTCTCCCCCTACAGGTGTAATACTCTGCAGTACTGGGGGCCTCTCCCCCTACAGGTGTAATACTCTGCAGTACTGGGGGCCTCTCCTCCTACAGGTGTAATACTCTGCAGTACTGGGGTCTCTCCTCCTAGAGGTGTAATACTCTGCAGTACTGGGGGCCTCCTACAGGTGTAATACTCTGCAGTACTGGGGCCTCTCCCCCTACAGGTGTAATACTCTGCAGTACTGGGGCCTCTCCTCCTACAGGTGTAATACTCTGCAGTACTGGGAGTCCTCTCCTCCTACAGGTGTTAATACTCTGCAGTACTGGGAGTCCTCTCCTCCTACAGGTGTAATACTCTGCAGTACTGGGCTCTCTCCCCCTACAGGTGTAATACTCTGCAGTACTGGGGCCTCTCCCCCTACAGGTGTAATACTCTGCAGTACTGGGGCCTCTCCTCCTACAGGTGTAATACTCTGCAGTACTGGGAGTCCTCTCCTCCTACAGGTGTAATACTCTGCAGTACTGGGAGTCCTCTCCTCCTACAGGTGTAATACTCTGCAGTACTGGGCCTACTCTCCTCCTACAGTGCAATACTCTGCAGTACTGGGGGCCTCTCCTCCTACAGGTGTAATACTCTGCAGTACTGGGGGCCTCTCCTCCTACAGGTGTAATACTCTGCAGTACTGGGGTCTCTCCCCCTACAGGTGTAATACTCTGCAGTACTGGGAGCCTCTCCTCCTACAGGTGTAATACCCTGCAGTACTGGGCCTCCTCTCCTCCTACAGGTGTAATACTCTGCAGTACTGGGGTCTCTCCTCCTTCAGGTGTAATACTCTGCAGTACTGGGGGTCTCTCCTCCTACAGGTGTAATACTCTGCAGTACTGGGGGCCTCTCCTCCTACAGGTGTAATACTCTGCAGTACTGGGGTCTCTCCCCCTACAGGTGTAATACTCTGCAGTACTGGGGGCCTCTCCTCCTACAGGTGTAATACTCTGCAGTACTGGGGGCCTCTCCTCCTACAGGTGTAATACTCTGCAGTACTGGGAGCCTCTCCCCCTACAGGTGTAATACTCTGCAGTACTGGGGGCCTCTCCCCTACAGGTGTAATACTCTGCAGTACTGGGGGTCTCTCCTCCTACAGTGCAATACTCTGCAGTACTGGGGGCCTCTCCTCCTACAGGTGTAATACTCTGCAGTACTGGGGCCTCTCCTCCTACAGGTGTAATACTCTGCAGTACTGGGGCTCTCCTCCTACAGGTGTAATACTCTGCAGTACTGGGGGGCCTCTCCTCCTACAGGTGTAATACTCTGCAGTACTGGGGGGCCTCTCCTCCTACAGTGCAATACTCTGCAGTACTGGGGGCCTCTCCTCCTACAGGTGTAATACTCTGCAGTACTGGGGGCCTCTCCTCCTACAGTGCAATACTCTGCAGTACTGGGTGTCTCTCCTACAGGTGTAATGCTCTGCAGTACTGGGGGCCTCTCCTCCTACAGGTGTAATACTCTGCAGTACTGGGGGCCTCTCCTCCTACAGGTGTAATACTCTGCAGTACTGGGGTCTCTCCTCCTACAGGTGTAATACTCTGCAGTACTGGGGCCTCTCCTCCTACAGGTGTAATACTCTGCACTACTGGGGGCCTCCTACAGGTGTAATACTCTGCAGTACTGGGGTCTCTCCTCCCACAGGTGTAATACTCTGCAGTACTGGGGGCCTCTCCTCCTACAGGTGTAATACTCTGCAGTACTGGGGCCTCTCCTTCTACAGGTGTAATACTCTGCAGTACTGGGGCCTCTCCTCCTACAGGTGTAATACTCTGCAGTACTGGGGTCTCTCCTCCTACAGTGCAATACTCTGCAGTACTGGGGGCCTCTCCTCTACAGGTGTAATACTCTGCAGTACTGGGGCCTCTCCTCCTACAGGTGTAATACTCTGCAGTACTGGGGCCTCTCCTCCTACAGGTGTAATACTCTGCAGTACTGGGGGGCCTCTCCTCCTACAGGTGTAATACTCTGCAGTACTGGGGGGCCTCTCCTCCTACAGTGCAATACTCTGCAGTACTGGGGCCTCTCCTCCTACAGGTGTAATACTCTGCAGTACTGGGGGCCTCTCCTCCTACAGTGCAATACTCTGCAGTACTGGGTGTCTCTCCTACAGGTGTAATGCTCTGCAGTACTGGGGGCCTCTCCTCCTACAGGTGTAATACTCTGCAGTACTGGGGGCCTCTCCTCCTACAGGTGTAATACTCTGCAGTACTGGGGGTCTCTCCTCCTACAGGTGTAATACTCTGCAGTACTGGGGGCCTCTCCTCCTACAGGTGTAATACTCTGCACTACTGGGGGCCTCCTACAGGTGTAATACTCTGCAGTACTGGGGGTCTCTCCTCCCACAGGTGTAATACTCTGCAGTACTGGGGGCCTCTCCTCCTACAGGTGTAATACTCTGCAGTACTGGGGCCTCTCCTTCTACAGGTGTAATACTCTGCAGTACTGGGGGCCTCTCCTCCTACAGGTGTAATACTCTGCAGTACTGGGGGTCTCTCCCCCTACAGGTGTAATACTCTGCAGTACTGGGGGCGTCTTCTCCTACAGGTGTAATACTCTGCAGTACTGGGGGGCCTCTCCTCCTACAGGTGTAATACTCTGCAGTACTGGGGGCCTCTCCTCCTACAGGTGTAATACTCTGCAGTACTGGGGGCCTCTCCTCCTACAGGTGTAATACTCTGCAGTACTGGGGTCTCTCCCCCTACAGTGTAATACTCTGCAGTACTGGGGGCCTCTCCTCCTACAGGTGTAATACTCTGTAGTGCTGGGGGCCTCTCCTCCTACAGGTGTAATACCCTGCAGTACTGGGCCTCCTCTCCTCCTACAGGTGTAATACTCTGCAGTACTGGGGGTCTCTCCTCCTTCAGGTGTAATACTCTGCAGTACTGGGGGTCTCTCCTCCTACAGGTGTAATACTCTGCAGTACTGGGGGCCTCTCCTCCTACAGGTGTAATACTCTGCAGTACTGGGTCTCTCCCCCTACAGGTGTAATACTCTGCAGAACTGGGGGCCTCTCCCCCCTACAGATGTAATACTCTGCAGAACTGGGGGCCTCTCCCCCCTACAGATGTAATACTCTGCAGTACTGGGGCCTCTCCTCCTACAGGTGTAATACTCTGCAGTACTGGGGTCTCTCCCCCTACAGGTGTAATACTCTGCAGTACTGGGGCCTCTCCTCCTACAGGTGTAATACTCTGCAGTACTGGGGTCTCTCCCCCTACAGGTGTAATACTCTGCAGTACTGGGGGCCTCTCCTCCTACAGGTGTAATACCCTGCAGTACTGGGCCTCTCTCCTCCTACAGGTGTAATACTCTGCAGTACTGGGTCTCTCCCCTACAGGTGTAATACTCTGCAGTACTGGGCCTCCTCTCCTCCTACAGGTGTAATACTCTGCAGTACTGGGGTCTCTCCCCCTACAGGTGTAATACTCTGCAGTACTGGGGGCCTCTCCCCTACAGGTGTAATACTCTGCAGAACTGGGGGCCTCTCCCCCTACAGGTGTAATACTCTGCAGTACTGGGGGTCTCTCCCCTACAGGTGTAATGCTCTGCAGTACTGGGCGTCTCCCCTCCTACAGGTGTAATACTCTGCAGTACTGGGGGCCTCTCCTCCTACAGGTGTAATACTCTGCAGTACTGGGGTCTCTTCCCCCTACAGGTGTAATACTCTGCAGTACTGGGGGCCTCTCCCCCTACAGGTGTAATACTCTGCAGTACTGGGGGCCTCTCCTCCTACAGGTGTAATACTCTGCAGTACTGGGGTCTCTCCCCCTACAGGTGTAATACTCTGCAGTACTGGGGGCCTCTCCCCCTACAGGTGTAATACTCTGCAGAACTGGGGGCCTCTCCCCCTACAGGTGTAATACTCTGCAGTACTGGGGCCTCTCCTCCTACAGGTGTAATACTCTGCAGTACTGGGGGTCTCTCCCCCTACAGGTGTAATACTCTGCAGTACTGGGGCCTCTCCCCCTACAGGTGTAATACTCTGCAGTACTGGGGGCCTCTCCTCCTACAGGTGTAATACTCTGCAGTACTGGGGTCTCTCCTCCTAGAGGTGTAATACTCTGCAGTACTGGGGGCCTCCTACAGGTGTAATACTCTGCAGTACTGGGGCCTCTCCCCCTACAGGTGTAATACTCTGCAGTACTGGGGCCTCTCCTCCTACAGGTGTAATACTCTGCAGTACTGGGAGTCCTCTCCTCCTACAGGTGTAATACTCTGCAGTACTGGGAGTCCTCTCCTCCTACAGGTGTAATACTCTGCAGTACTGGGCTCTCTCCCCCTACAGGTGTAATACTCTGCAGTACTGGGGCCTCTCCCCCTACAGGTGTAATACTCTGCAGTACTGGGGCCTCTCCTCCTACAGGTGTAATACTCTGCAGTACTGGGGGTCTCTCCTCCTACAGGTGTAATACTCTGCAGTACTGGGGCCTCTCCTCCTACAGGTGTAATACTCTGCAGTACTGGGGTCTCTCCCCCTACAGGTGTAATACTCTGCAGTACTGGGGTCTCTCCCCTACAGGTGTAATACTCTGCAGTACTGGGGTCCTCTCCCCCTACAGGTGTAATACTCTGCAGTACTGGGGGGCCTCTCCTCCTACAGGTGTATTACCTCTGCAGTACTGGGGCCTCTCCTCCTACAGGTGTAATACTCTGCAGTACTGGGAGGCCTCTCCCCCTACAGGTGTAATACTCTGCAGTACTGGGGCCTCTCCCCCTACAGGTGTAATACTCTGCAGTACTGGGGGTCTCTCCTCCTACAGTGCAATACTCTGCAGTACTGGGGGCCTCTCCTCCTACAGGTGTAATACTCTGCAGTACTGGGGTCTCTCCCCCTACAGGTGTAATACTCTGCAGTACTGGGGGGCCTCTCCTCCTACAGGTGTAATACTCTGCAGTACTGGGGGCCTCTCCTCCTACAGGTGTAATACTCTGCAGTACTGGGGGCCTCTCCTCCTACAGGTGTAATACTCTGCAGTACTGGGGTCTCTCCCCCTACAGGTGTAATACTCTGCAGTACTGGGGCCTCTCCTCCTAGAGGTGTAATACTCTGCAGTACTGGGGCCTCCTACAGGTGTAATACTCTGCAGTACTGGGGCCTCTCCCCCTACAGGTGTAATACTCTGCAGTACTGGGGCCTCTCCTCCTACAGGTGTAATACTCTGCAGTACTGGGAGTCCTCTCCTCCTACAGGTGTAATACTCTGCAGTACTGGGAGTCCTCTCCTCCTACAGGTGTAATACTCTGCAGTACTGGGCTCTCTCCCCCTACAGGTGTAATACTCTGCAGTACTGGGGCCTCTCCCCCTACAGGTGTAATACTCTGCAGTACTGGGGCCTCTCCTCCTACAGATGTAATACTCTGCAGTACTGGGGGTCTCTCCTCCTACAGGTGTAATACTCTGCAGTACTGGGGGCCTCTCCTCCTACAGGTGTAATACTCTGCAGTACTGGGGTCTCTCCCCTTACAGGTGTAATACTCTGCAGAACTGGGGGCCTCTCCCCCCTACAGGTGTAATACTCTGCAGTACTGGGGCCTCTCCCCCTACAGGTGTAATACTCTGCAGTACTGGGGGCCTCTCCTCCTACAGGTGTAATACTCTGCAGTACTGGGGGCCTCTCCTCCTACAGGTGTAATACTCTGCAGTACTGGGAGCCTCTCCCCCTACAGGTGTAATACTCTGCAGTACTGGGGGCCTCTCCCCCTACAGGTGTAATACTCTGCAGTACTGGGGGTCTCTCCTCCTACAGTGCAATACTCTGCAGTACTGGGGGCCTCTCCTCCTACAGGTGTAATACTCTGCAGTACTGGGGCCTCTCCTCCTACAGGTGTAATACTCTGCAGTACTGGGGGGGCCTCTCCTCCTACAGGTGTAATACTCTGCAGTACTGGGGGGCCTCTCCTCCTACAGGTGTAATACTCTGCAGTACTGGGGGGCCTCTCCTCCTACAGGTGTAATACTCTGCAGTACTGGGGGGCCTCTCCTCCTACAGTGCAATACTCTGCAGTACTGGGGGCCTCTCCTCCTACAGGTGTAATACTCTGCAGTACTGGGGGCCTCTCCTCCTACAGTGCAATACTCTGCAGTACTGGGTGTCTCTCCTACAGGTGTAATGCTCTGCAGTACTGGGGGCCTCTCCTCCTACAGGTGTAATACTCTGCAGTACTGGGGGCCTCTCCTCCTACAGGTGTAATACTCTGCAGTACTGGGGGTCTCTCCTCCTACAGGTGTAATACTCTGCAGTACTGGGGGCCTCTCCTCCTACAGGTGTAATACTCTGCAGTACTGGGGGCCTCCTACAGGTGTAATACTCTGCAGTACTGGGGGTCTCTCCTCCCACAGGTGTAATACTCTGCAGTACTGGGGGCCTCTCCTCCTACAGGTGTAATACTCTGCAGTACTGGGGGCCTCTCCTTCTACAGGTGTAATACTCTGCAGTACTGGGGGTCTCTCCCCCTACAGGTGTAATACTCTGCAGTACTGGGGGCGTCTTCTCCTACAGGTGTAATACTCTGCAGTACTGGGGGGGCCTCTCCTCCTACAGGTGTAATACTCTGCAGTACTGGGGGCCTCTCCTCCTACAAGTGTAATACTCTGCAGTACTGGGGGGCCTCTCCTCCTACAGGTGTAATACTCTGCAGTACTGGGGGGCCTCTCCTCCTACAGGTGTAATACTCTGCAGTACTGGGGTCTCTCCCCCTACAGGTGTAATACTCTGCAGTACTGGGGGGCCTCTCCTCCTACAGGTGTAATACTCTGCAGTACTGGGGGCCTCTCCTCCTACAGGTGTAATACTCTGCAGTACTGGGGGCCTCTCCTCCTACAGGTGTAATACTCTGCAGTACTGGGGTCTCTCCCTCTACAGGTGTAATACTCTGCAGTACTGGGGGCCTCTCCTCCTACAGGTGTAATACTCTGTAGTGCTGGGGGCCTCTCCTCCTACAGGTGTAATACCC
The DNA here is from genome assembly GCF_035609145.1 of Eleutherodactylus coqui. Taxonomy (NCBI): domain Eukaryota; kingdom Metazoa; phylum Chordata; class Amphibia; order Anura; family Eleutherodactylidae; genus Eleutherodactylus; species Eleutherodactylus coqui. The sequence continues at coordinate 1,694,237 of NC_089843.1, read as the reverse complement.
TGCAGTACTGGGCCTCCTCTCCTCCTACAGGTGTAATACTCTGCAGTACTGGGGGTCTCTCCTCCTTCAGGTGTAATACTCTGCAGTACTGGGGGTCTCTCCTCCTACAGGTGTAATACTCTGCAGTACTGGGGGCCTCTCCTCCTACAGGTGTAATACTCTGCAGTACTGGGGTCTATCCCCCTACAGGTGTAATACTCTGCAGAACTGGGGGCCTCTCCCCCCTACAGGTGTAATACTCTGCAGTACTGGGGCCTCTCCTCCTACAGGTGTAATACTCTGCAGTACTGGGGGTCTCTCCCCCTACAGGTGTAATACTCTGCAGTACTGGGCCTCCTCTCCTCCTACAGGTGTAATACTCTGCAGTACTGGGGTCTCTCCCCCTACAGGTGTAATACTCTGCAGTACTGGGCCTCCTCTCCTCCTACAGGTGTAATACTCTGCAGTACTGGGGTCTCTCCCCCTACAGGTGTAATACTCTGCAGTACTGGGGGCCTCTCCCCCTACAGGTGTAATACTCTGCAGAACTGGGGGCCTCTCCCCCTACAGGTGTAATACTCTGCAGTACTGGGGGTCTCTCCCCCTACAGGTGTAATGCTCTGCAGTACTGGGCGTCTCCCCTCCTACAGGTGTAATACTCTGCAGTACTGGGGGCCTCTCCTCCTACAGGTGTAATACTCTGCAGTACTGGGGTCTCTCCCCCTACAGGTGTAATACTCTGCAGTACTGGGGGCCTCTCCCCCTACAGGTGTAATACTCTGCAGTACTGGGGGCCTCTCCTCCTACAGGTGTAATACTCTGCAGTACTGGGGTCTCTCCCCCTACAGGTGTAATACTCTGCAGTACTGGGGGCCTCTCCCCCTACAGGTGTAATACTCTGCAGAACTGGGGGCCTCTCCCCCTACAGGTGTAATACTCTGCAGTACTGGGGCCTCTCCTCCTACAGGTGTAATACTCTGCAGTACTGGGGGTCTCTCCCCCTACAGGTGTAATACTCTGCAGTACTGGGGGCCTCTCCCCCTACAGGTGTAATACTCTGCAGTACTGGGGGCCTCTCCTCCTACAGGTGTAATACTCTGCAGTACTGGGGTCTCTCCTCCTAGAGGTGTAATACTCTGCAGTACTGGGGGCCTCCTACAGGTGTAATACTCTGCAGTACTGGGGCCTCTCCCCCTACAGGTGTAATACTCTGCAGTACTGGGGCCTCTCCTCCTACAGGTGTAATACAGGTGTAATACTCTGCAGTACTGGGAGTCCTCTCCTCCTACAGGTGTAATACTCTGCAGTACTGGGAGTCCTCTCCTCCTACAGGTGTAATACTCTGCAGTACTGGGAGTCCTCTCCTCCTACAGGTGTAATACTCTGCAGTACTGGGCTCTCTCCCCCTACAGGTGTAATACTCTGCAGTACTGGGGGTCTCTCTCCCTACAGGTGTAATACTCTGCAGTACTGGGGGTCTCTCCTCCTACAGGTGTAATACTCTGCAGTACTGGGGGCCTCTCCTCCTACAGGTGTAATACTCTGCAGTACTGGGGGCCTCTCCTTCTACAGGTGTAATACTCTGCAGAACTGGGGCCTCTCCTCCTACAGGTGTAATACTCTACAGTACTGGGGGTCTCTCCCCCTACAGGTGTAATACTCTGCAGTACTGGGGGCCTCTCCCCCTACAGGTGTAATAATCTGCAGTACTGGGGGCCTCTACTCCTACAGGTGTAATACTCTGCAGTACTGGGGTCTCTCCCCCTACAGGTGTAATACTCTGCAGTACTGGGGGCCTCTCCCCCTACAGGTGTAATACTCTGCAGAACTGGGGGCCTCTCCCCCCTACAGGTGTAATACTCTGCAGTACTGGGGCCTCTCCTCCTACAGGTGTAATACTCTGCAGTACTGGGGGTCTCTCCCCCTACAGGTGTAATACTCTGCAGTACTGGGGGCCTCTCCCCCTACAGGTGTAATACTCTGCAGTACTGGGGGCCTCTCCTCCTACAGGTGTAATACTCTGCAGTACTGGGGTCTCTCCCCCTACAGGTGTAATACTCTGCAGTACTGGGGGCCTCTCCTCCTACAGGTGTAATACTCTGCAGTACTGGGGGCCTCTCCTCCTACAGGTGTAATACTCTGCAGTACTGGGGGTCTCTCCTCCTACAGGTGTAATACTCTGCAGTACTGGGGGGCCTCTCCCCCTACAGGTGTAATACCCTGCAGTACTGGGCCTCCTCTCCTCCTACAGGTGTAATACTCTGCAGTACTGGGGTCTCTCTCCCTACAGGTGTAATACTCTGCAGTACTGGGGGGCCTCTCCTCCTACAGGTGTAATACTCTGCAGTACTGGGGGCCTCTCCTCCTACAGGTGTAATACTCTGCAGTACTGGGGTCTCTCCCCCTACAGGTGTAATACTCTGCAGTACTGGGGGCCTCTCCTCCTACAGGTGTAATACCCTGCAGTACTGGGCCTCCTCTCCTCCTACAGGTGTAATACTCTGCAGTACTGGGGGTCTCTCCTCCTTCAGGTGTAATACTCTGCAGTACTGGGGGTCTCTCCTCCTACAGGTGTAATACTCTGCAGTACTGGGGGCCTCTCCTCCTACAGGTGTAATACTCTGCAGTACTGGGGTCTCTCCCCCTACAGGTGTAATACTCTGCAGAACTGGGGGCCTCTCCCACCTACAGGTGTAATACTCTGCAGTACTGGGGCCTCTCCTCCTACAGGTGTAATACTCTGCAGTACTGGGGGTCTCTCCCCCTACAGGTGTAATACTCTGCAGTACTGGGGGCCTCTCCTCCTACAGGTGTAATACCCTGCAGTACTGGGGTCTCTCCCCCTACAGGTGTAATACTCTGCAGTACTGGGGGCCTCTCCTCCTACAGGTGTAATACTCTGCAGTACTGGGGGCCTCTCCTCCTACAGGTGTAATACTCTGCAGTACTGGGAGCCTCTCCCCCTACAGGTGTAATACTCTGCAGTACTGGGGGCCTCTCCCCCTACAGGTGTAATACTCTGCAGTACTGGGGTCTCTCCTCCTACAGTGCAATACTCTGCAGTACTGGGGGCCTCTCCTCCTACAGGTGTAATACTCTGCAGTACTGGGGCCTCTCCTCCTACAGGTGTAATACTCTGCAGTACTGGGGCCTCTCCTCCTACAGGTGTAATACTCTGCAGTACTGGGGGGCCTCTCCTCCTACAGGTGTAATACTCTGCAGTACTGGGGGGCCTCTCCTCCTACAGGTGTAATACTCTGCAGTACTGGGGGCCTCTCCTCCTACAGGTGTAATACTCTGCAGTACTGGGGGCCTCTCCTCCTACAGTGCAATACTCTGCAGTACTGGGTGTCTCTCCTACAGGTGTAATGCTCTGCAGTACTGGGGGCCTCTCCTCCTACAGGTGTAATACTCTGCAGTACTGGGGGTCTCTCCTCCTACAGGTGTAATACTCTGCAGTACTGGGGGTCTCTCCTCCTACAGGTGTAATACTCTGCAGTACTGGGGGCCTCTCCTCCTACAGGTGTAATACTCTGCAGTACTGGGGGGCCTCTCCTCCTACAGGTGTAATACGCTGCAGTACTGGGGGGTCTCTCCCCCTACAGTGCAATACTCTGCAGTACTGGGGGCGTCTTCTCCTACAGGTACAATGCTCTGCAGTTCGTGGAGCCCTCTCCTCCTACTGCAGAGTATTACACCTGAAGGAGGAGAGACCCCCAATACTGCAGAGTATTACACCTGTAGGAGGAGAGGCCCCAGTACTGCAGAGTATTGCACTGTAGGGGGGAGAGGCCCCCTGTACTGCAGAGTATTACACCTGTAGGAGAAGAGGCCCCCAGTACTGCAGAGTATTACACCTGTAGGAGGAGAGACCCCCAGTACTGCAGAGTATTACACCTGTAGGAGGAGAGACCCCCAGTACTGCAGAGTATTACACCTGTAAGAGGAGAGGCCCCAGTACTGCAGAGTATTGCACTGTAGGGGGGAGAGGCCCCCAGTACTGCAGAGTATTACACCTGTAGGAGAAGAGGACCCCCAGTGCTGCAGAGTATTACACCTGTAGAAGGAGAGGACCCCCAGTACTGCAGGGTATTACACCTGTAGAAGGAGAGACCCCCAGTACTGCAGAGTATTACACCTGTAGGAGGAGAGACCCCCAGTACTGCAGGGTATTACACCTGTAGGGGGAGAGACCCCCAGTACTGCAGAGTATTACACCTGTAGGAGAAGAGGACCCCCAGTGCTGCAGAGTATTACACCTGTAGAAGGAGAGGACCCCCAGTACTGCAGAGTATTACACCTGTAGGAGGAGAGGCCCCCAGTACTGCAGAGTATTACACCTGTAGGAGGAGAGGCCCCAGTACTGCAGAGTATTACACCTGTAGGAGGAGAGGCCCCCAGTACTGCAGAGTATTACACCTGTAGGAGGAGAGGCCCCCAGTACTGCAGAGTATTACACCTGTAGGAGGCCCCCAGTACTGCAGAGTATTACACCTGTAGGAGGAGAGGCCCCAGTACTGCAGAGTATTACACCTGTAGGGGGAGAGGCCCCCAGTACTGCAGAGTATTACACCTGTAGGAGGAGAGGCCCCCAGTACTGCAGAGTATTACACCTGTAGGAGGCCCCCAGTACTGCAGAGTATTACACCTGTAGGAGGAGAGGCCCCAGTACTGCAGAGTATTACACCTGTAGGGGGAGAGGCCCCCAGTACTGCAGAGTATTACACCTGTAGGAGGAGAGGCCCCCAGTACTGCAGAGTATTACACCTGTAGGAGGAGAGGCCCCAGTACTGCAGAGTATTACAGCTGTAGGAGGAGAGGCCTCCAGTACTGCAGAGTATTACACCTGTAGGGGGAGAGACCCCCAGTACTGCAGAGTATTACACCTTTAGGAGGAGAGGCCCCCAGTACTGCAGAGTATTACACCTGTAGGGGGAGAGACCCCCAGTACTGCAGAGTATTACACCTTTAGGAGGAGAGGCCCCCAGTACTGCAGAGTATTACACCTGTAGGGGGAGAGACCCCCAGTACTGCAGAGTATTACACCTGTAGGAGGAGAGGCCCCCAGTACTGCAGAGTATTACACCTGTAGGAGGAGAGGCCCCCAGTACTGCAGAGTATTACACCTGTAGGAGGAGAGACCCCCAGTACTGCAGAGTATTACACCTGTAGGAGGAGAGACTCCAGTACTGCAGAGTATTACACCTGTAGGAGGAGAGGCCCCCAGTACTGCAGAGTATTACACCTGTAGGGAGAGAGACCCCCAGTACTGCAGAGTATTACACCTGTAGGAGGAGAGGCCACAGTACTGCAGAGTATTAAACCTGTAGGAGGAGAGGCCCCAGTACTGCAGAGTATTACACCTGTAGGAGGAGAGGCCCCCAGTACTGCAGAGTATTACACCTGTAGGAGGAGAGGCCCCAGTACTGCAGAGTATTACACCTGTAGGAGGAGAGGCCCCCAGCACTGCAGAGTATTACACCTGTAGGAGGAGAGGCCCCCAGTACCGCAGAGTATTACACCTGTAGGAGGAGAGACCCCCAGTACTGCAGAGTATTACACCTGTAGGAGGAGAGACCCCCAGTACTGCAGAGTATTACACCTGTAGGAAGAGAGACCCCAGTACTGCAGAGTATTACACCTGTAGTAGGAGGGGCCCCCAGTACTGCAGAGTATTACACCTGTAGGGGGAGAGAGCCCAGTACTGCAGAGTATTACACCTGTAGGAGGAGAGACCCCCAGTACTGCAGAGTATTACACCTGTAGGAGGAGAGGCCCCCAGTACTGCAGAGTTTTACACCTGTAGGAGGAGAGGCCCCCAGTACTGCAGAGTATTACACCTGTAGGAGGAGAGGCCCCCAGTACTGCAGAGTATTACACCTGTAGGAGGAGAGACCCCCAGTACTGCAGAGTATTACACCTGTAGGGAGAGAGACCCCCAGTACTGCAGAGTATTACACCTGTAGGGGGAGAGAGCCCAGTACTGCAGAGTATTACACCTGTAGGAGGAGAGGACTCCCAGTACTGCAGAGTATTACACCTGTAGGAGGAGAGGACTCCCAGTACTGCAGAGTATTACACCTGTAGGAGGAGAGGCCCCAGTACTGCAGAGTATTACACCTGTAGGAGGCCCCCAGTACTGCAGAGTATTACACCTGTAGGAGGCCCCCAGTACTGCAGAGTATTACACCTCTAGGAGGCCGCCAGTACTGCAGAGTATTACACCTGTAGGAGAGACCCCAGTACTGCAGAGTATTACACCTGTAGGAGGAGAGACCCCCAGTACTGCAGACTATTACAGCTGGAGGAGGAGAGGCCTCCAGTACTGCAGAGTATTACACCTGTAGGGGGAGAGACCCCCAGTACTGCAGAGTATTACACCTGTAGGAGGAGAGGCCCCCAGTACTGCAGAGTATTACACCTGTAGGGGGAGAGACCCCCAGTACTGCAGAGTATTACACCTGTAGGAGGAGAGGCCGCAGTACTGCAGAGTATTACGCCTGCAGTAGGAGGGGCCCCCAGTACTGCAGAGTATTACACCTGTAGTAGGAGGAGAGGCCCCCAGTACTGCAGAGTATTACACCTGTAGCAGGAGAGGCCCCAGTACTGCAGAGTATTACACCTGTAGGAGGAGAGGCCCCCAGTACTGCACTGTATTACACCTGTAGGAGAGACCCCCAGTACTGCAGAGTATTACACCTGTAGGGGAGAGACCCCCAGTACTGCAGAGTATTACACCTGTAGGAGGAGAGGCCCCCAGTACTGCAGAATATTACACCTGTTGGAGGAGAGGCCCCCAGTACTGCAGAGTATTACACCTGTAGGGGGAGAGACCCCCAGTACTGCAGAATATTACACCTGTAGGGGGAGAGGCCCCCAGTACTGCAGAGTATTATACTTGTAGTAGGAGAGGACCCCCAGTACTGCAGAGTATTGCACCTGTAGGAGGAGAGACCCCCAGTACTGCAGAGTATTACACCTGTAGTAGGAGGGGCCCCCAGTACTGCAGAGTATTACACCTGTAGTAGGAGGGGCCCCCAGTACTGCAGAGTATTACACCTGAAGTAGGAGGGGCCCCCAGTACTGCAGAGTATTACACCTGTAGTAGGAGGGGCCCCCAGTACTGCAGAGTATTACACCTGTAGTAGGAGGGGCCCCCAGTACTGCAGAATATTACACCTGTAGGAGGAGAGACCCCCAGTACTGCAGAGTATTACACCTGTAGTAGGAGGGGCCCCCAGTACTGCAGAGTATTACACCTGTAGTAGGAGGGCCCCCCAGTACTGCAGAGTATTACACCTGAAGTAGGAGGGGCCCCCAGTACTGCAGAGTATTACACCTGTAGTAGGAGGGGCCCCCAGTACTGCAGAGTATTACACCTGTAGTAGGAGGGGCCCCCAGTACTGCAGAGTATTACAACTGTAGTAGGAGGGGCCCCCAGTACTGCAGAGTATTACACCTGTAGGAGGAGAGCCACCCAGTACTGCAGAGTATTACACCTGTAGGGGGAAGAGGACCCCCAGTACTGCAGAGTATTACACCTGTAGGAGGAGAGACCCCCAGTACTGCAGAGTATTACACCTGTAGGGGGAGAGAGCCCAGTACTGCAGAGTATTACACCTGTAGGGGGAGAGGCCCCCAGTACTGCAGAGTATTACACCTGTAGGAGAAGAGGACTCCCAGTACTGCAGAGTATTACACCTGTAGGAGGAGAGGCCCCAGTACTGCAGAGTATTACACCTGTAGGAGGAGAGGCCCCCAGTACTGCAGAGTATTACACCTGTAGGAGGCCCCCAGTACTGCAGAGTATTACACCTGTAGGAGGAGAGGCCCCCAGTACTGCAGAGTATTACACACACCTCTAGGAGGCCCCCAGTACTGCAGAGTATTACACCTGTAGGAGGAGAGGCCCCCAGTACTGCAGAGTATTACACCTGTAGGAGGAGAGGCCACAGTACTGCAGAGTATTACACCTGTAGGGGGAGAGACCCCCAGTACTGCAGAGTATTACACCTGTAGGAGGAGAGACCCCCAGTACTGCAGAGTATTACACCTGTAGGAGGAGAGGACCCCAGTACTGCAGAGTATTACACCTGTAGGAGGAGAGGCCCCCAGTACTGCAGAGTATTACACCTGTAGGAGGAGAGACCCCCCAGTACTGCAGAGTATTACACCTGTAGGAGGAGAGGCCCCAGTACTGCAGAGTATTACACCTGTAGGAGGCGAGGCCCCCAGTACTGCAGAGTATTACACCTGTAGGAGGCGAGGCCCCCAGTACTGCAGACTATTACACCTGTAGGAGGAGAGGCCCCCAGTACTGCAGAGTATTACACCTGTAGGAGGAGAGGCCCCCAGTACTGCAGAGTATTACACCTGTAGGAGGAGACGCCCCCAGTACTGCAGAGTATTACACCTGTAGGAGGATAGACCCCCAGTACTGCAGAGTATTACACCTGTAGGAGGATAGACCCCCAGTACTGCAGAGTATTACACCTGTAGGAGGATAGACCCCCAGTACTGCAGAGTATTACACCTGTAGGAGGAGGGGCCCCCAGTACTGCAGAGTATTACACCTGTAGGAGAGGACTCCCAGTACTGCAGAGTATTACACCTGTAGGAGGAGGGGCCCCCAGTACTGCAGAGTATTACACCTGTAGGAGGAGAGGCCCCCCAGTACTGCAGAGTATTACACCTGTAGGAGGAGAGGCCCCCAGTACTGCAGAGTATTACACCTGTAGGAGGATAGACCCCCAGTACTGCAGAGTATTACACCTGTAGGAGGAGGGGCCCCCAGTACTGCACAGTATTACACCTGTAGGAGGAGAGACCCCCAGTACTGCAGAGTATTACACCTGTAGGGGGAGAGGACCCCAGTACTGCAGAGTATTACACCTGTAGGAGGAGAGGACTCCCAGTACTGCAGAGTATTACACCTGTAGGGGGAGAGGCCCAAGTACTGCAGAGTATTACACCTGTAGGAGGCCCCCAGTACTGCAGAGTATTACACCTGTAGGAGGCCCCCAGTACTGCAGAGTATTACACCTCTAGGAGGCCGCCAGTACTGCAGAGTATTACACCTGTAGGAGGAGAGGCCCCCAGTACTGCAGAGTATTACACCTGTAGGAGGAGAGGCCCCCAGTACTGCAGAGTATTACACCTGTAGGAAGCCCCCAGTACTGCAGAGTATTACACCTGTAGGAGGAGAGGCCCCCAGTACTGCAGAGTATTACACCTGTAGGAGGCCCCCAGTACTGCAGAGTATTACACCTGTAGGAGGCCCCCAGTACTGCAGAGTATTACACCTGTAGGAGGAGAGACCCCCAGTACTGCAGAGTATTACACCTGTAGGAGGAGAGACCCCCAGTACTGCAGAGTATTACACCTGTAGGGGGGAGACCCCCAGGACTGCAGAGTATTACACCTGTAGGAGGAGAGACCCCCAGTACTGCAGAGTATTACACCTGCAGGAGGAGAGGCCCCCAGTACTGCAGGGTATTACACCTGTAGGAGGAGAGACCCCCAGTACTGCAGAGTATTACACCTGTAGGAGGAGAGACCCCCAGTACTGCAGAGTATTACACCTGTAGGAGGAGAGGCCCCCAGTACTGCAGTGTATTACACCTGTAGGAGAGACCCCCAGTACTGCAGAGTATTACACCTGTAGGAGGAGAGGCCCCCAGTACTGCAGAGTATTACACCTGTAGGAGGAGAGGCCCCCAGTACTGCAGTGTATTACACCTGTAGGAGAGACCCCCAGTACTGCAGAGTATTACACCTGTAGGGGAGAGACCCCCAGTACTGCAGAGTATTACACCTGTAGGACGAAAGACCCCCAGTACTTCAGAGTATTATACCTGTAGGAGGAGAGGCCCCCAGTACTGCAGAGTATTACACCTGTAGGAGGAGAAGCCCCCAGTACTGCAGAGTATTACACCTGTAGGAGGAGAGACCCCCAGTACTGCAGAGTATTACACCTGTAGGAGGAGAGGCCCCCAGTACTGCAGAGTATTACACCTGTAGGAGGAGAGACCCCCAGTACTGCAGAGTATTACACCTGTAGGAGGAGAGACCCCCAGTGCTGCAGAGTATTACACCTGTAGGAGGAGAGGCCCCCAGTACTGCAGTGTATTACACCTGTAGAAGGAGAGGACCCCCAGTACTGCAGGGTATTACACCTGTAGAAGGAGAGACCCCCAGTACTGCAGAGTATTACACCTGTAGGAGGAGAGACCCCCAGTACTGCAGGGTATTACACCTGTAGGGGGAGAGACCCCCAGTACTGCAGAGTATTACACCTGTAGGAGAAGAGGACCCCCAGTGCTGCAGAGTATTACACCTGTAGAAGGAGAGGACCCCCAGTACTGCAGAGTATTACACCTGTAGGAGGAGAGGCCCCCAGTACTGCAGAGTATTACACCTGTAGGAGGAGAGGCCCCAGTACTGCAGAGTATTACACCTGTAGGAGGAGAGGCCCCCAGTACTGCAGAGTATTACACCTGTAGGAGGAGAGGCCCCCAGTACTGCAGAGTATTACACCTGTAGGAGGCGAGGCCCCCAGTACTGCAGAGTATTACACCTGTAGGAGGCCCCCAGTACTGCAGAGTATTACACCTGTAGGAGGAGAGGCCCCAGTACTGCAGAGTATTACACCTGTAGGGGGAGAGGCCCCCAGTACTGCAGAGTATTACACCTGTAGGAGGAGAGGCCCCCAGTACTGCAGAGTATTACACCTGTAGGAGGCCCCCAGTACTGCAGAGTATTACACCTGTAGGAGGAGAGGCCCCAGTACTGCAGAGTATTACACCTGTAGGGGGAGAGGCCCCCAGTACTGCAGAGTATTACACCTGTAGGAGGAGAGGCCCCCAGTACTGCAGAGTATTACACCTGTAGGAGGAGAGGCCCCAGTACTGCAGAGTATTACAGCTGTAGGAGGAGAGGCCTCCAGTACTGCAGAGTATTACACCTGTAGGGGGAGAGACCCCCAGTACTGCAGAGTATTACACCTTTAGGAGGAGAGGCCCCCAGTACTGCAGAGTATTACACCTGTAGGGGGAGAGACCCCCAGTACTGCAGAGTATTACACCTTTAGGAGGAGAGGCCCCCAGTACTGCAGAGTATTACACCTGTAGGGGGAGAGACCCCCAGTACTGCAGAGTATTACACCTGTAGGAGGAGAGGCCCCCAGTACTGCAGAGTATTACACCTGTAGGAGGAGAGGCCCCCAGTACTGCAGAGTATTACACCTGTAGGAGGAGAGACCCCCAGTACTGCAGAGTATTACACCTGTAGGAGGAGAGACTCCAGTACTGCAGAGTATTACACCTGTAGGAGGAGAGGCCCCCAGTACTGCAGAGTATTACACCTGTAGGGAGAGAGACCCCCAGTACTGCAGAGTATTACACCTGTAGGAGGAGAGGCCACAGTACTGCAGAGTATTAAACCTGTAGGAGGAGAGGCCCCAGTACTGCAGAGTATTACACCTGTAGGAGGAGAGGCCCCCAGTACTGCAGAGTATTACACCTGTAGGAGGAGAGGCCCCAGTACTGCAGAGTATTACACCTGTAGGAGGAGAGGCCCCCAGCACTGCAGAGTATTACACCTGTAGGAGGAGAGGCCCCCAGTACCGCAGAGTATTACACCTGTAGGAGGAGAGACCCCCAGTACTGCAGAGTATTACACCTGTAGGAGGAGAGACCCCCAGTACTGCAGAGTATTACACCTGTAGGAAGAGAGACCCCAGTACTGCAGAGTATTACACCTGTAGTAGGAGGGGCCCCCAGTACTGCAGAGTATTACACCTGTAGGGGGAGAGAGCCCAGTACTGCAGAGTATTACACCTGTAGGAGGAGAGACCCCCAGTACTGCAGAGTATTACACCTGTAGGAGGAGAGGCCCCCAGTACTGCAGAGTTTTACACCTGTAGGAGGAGAGGCCCCCAGTACTGCAGAGTATTACACCTGTAGGAGGAGAGGCCCCCAGTACTGCAGAGTATTACACCTGTAGGAGGAGAGACCCCCAGTACTGCAGAGTATTACACCTGTAGGGAGAGAGACCCCCAGTACTGCAGAGTATTACACCTGTAGGGGGAGAGAGCCCAGTACTGCAGAGTATTACACCTGTAGGAGGAGAGGACTCCCAGTACTGCAGAGTATTACACCTGTAGGAGGAGAGGACTCCCAGTACTGCAGAGTATTACACCTGTAGGAGGAGAGGCCCCAGTACTGCAGAGTATTACACCTGTAGGAGGCCCCCAGTACTGCAGAGTATTACACCTGTAGGAGGCCCCCAGTACTGCAGAGTATTACACCTCTAGGAGGCCGCCAGTACTGCAGAGTATTACACCTGTAGGAGAGACCCCAGTACTGCAGAGTATTACACCTGTAGGAGGAGAGACCCCCAGTACTGCAGACTATTACAGCTGGAGGAGGAGAGGCCTCCAGTACTGCAGAGTATTACACCTGTAGGGGGAGAGACCCCCAGTACTGCAGAGTATTACACCTGTAGGAGGAGAGGCCCCGAGTACTGCAGAGTATTACACCTGTAGGGGGAGAGACCCCCAGTACTGCAGAGTATTACACCTGTAGGAGGAGAGGCCGCAGTACTGCAGAGTATTACGCCTGCAGTAGGAGGGGCCCCCAGTACTGCAGAGTATTACACCTGTAGTAGGAGGAGAGGCCCCCAGTACTGCAGAGTATTACACCTGTAGCAGGAGAGGCCCCAGTACTGCAGAGTATTACACCTGTAGGAGGAGAGGCCCCCAGTACTGCACTGTATTACACCTGTAGGAGAGACCCCCAGTACTGCAGAGTATTACACCTGTAGGGGAGAGACCCCCAGTACTGCAGAGTATTACACCTGTAGGAGGAGAGGCCCCCAGTACTGCAGAATATTACACCTGTTGGAGGAGAGGCCCCCAGTACTGCAGAGTATTACACCTGTAGGGGGAGAGACCCCCAGTACTGCAGAATATTACACCTGTAGGGGGAGAGGCCCCCAGTACTGCAGAGTATTATACTTGTAGTAGGAGAGGACCCCCAGTACTGCAGAGTATTGCACCTGTAGGAGGAGAGACCCCCAGTACTGCAGAGTATTACACCTGTAGTAGGAGGGGCCCCCAGTACTGCAGAGTATTACACCTGTAGTAGGAGGGGCCCCCAGTACTGCAGAGTATTACACCTGAAGTAGGAGGGGCCCCCAGTACTGCAGAGTATTACACCTGTAGTAGGAGGGGCCCCCAGTACTGCAGAGTATTACACCTGTAGTAGGAGGGGCCCCCAGTACTGCAGAATATTACACCTGTAGGAGGAGAGACCCCCAGTACTGCAGAGTATTACACCTGTAGTAGGAGGGGCCCCCAGTACTGCAGAGTATTACACCTGTAGTAGGAGGGGCCCCCAGTACTGCAGAGTATTACACCTGAAGTAGGAGGGGCCCCCAGTACTGCAGAGTATTACACCTGTAGTAGGAGGGGCCCCCAGTACTGCAGAGTATTACACCTGTAGTAGGAGGGGCCCCCAGTACTGCAGAGTATTACAACTGTAGTAGGAGGGGCCCCCAGTACTGCAGAGTATTACACCTGTAGGAGGAGAGCCACCCAGTACTGCAGAGTATTACACCTGTAGGGGGAAGAGGACCCCCAGTACTGCAGAGTATTACACCTGTAGGAGGAGAGACCCCCAGTACTGCAGAGTATTACACCTGTAGGGGGAGAGAGCCCAGTACTGCAGAGTATTACACCTGTAGGGGGAGAGGCCCCCAGTACTGCAGAGTATTACACCTGTAGGAGAAGAGGACTCCCAGTACTGCAGAGTATTACACCTGTAGGAGGAGAGGCCCCAGTACTGCAGAGTATTACACCTGTAGGAGGAGAGGCCCCCAGTACTGCAGAGTATTACACCTGTAGGAGGCCCCCAGTACTGCAGAGTATTACACCTGTAGGAGGAGAGGCCCCCAGTACTGCAGAGTATTACACACACCTCTAGGAGGCCCCCAGTACTGCAGAGTATTACACCTGTAGGAGGAGAGGCCCCCAGTACTGCAGAGTATTACACCTGTAGGAGGAGAGGCCACAGTACTGCAGAGTATTACACCTGTAGGGGGAGAGACCCCCAGTACTGCAGAGTATTACACCTGTAGGAGGAGAGACCCCCAGTACTGCAGAGTATTACACCTGTAGGAGGAGAGGACCCCAGTACTGCAGAGTATTACACCTGTAGGAGGAGAGGCCCCCAGTACTGCAGAGTATTACACCTGTAGGAGGAGAGACCCCCCAGTACTGCAGAGTATTACACCTGTAGGAGGAGAGGCCCCAGTACTGCAGAGTATTACACCTGTAGGAGGCGAGGCCCCCAGTACTGCAGAGTATTACACCTGTAGGAGGCGAGGCCCCCAGTACTGCAGACTATTACACCTGTAGGAGGAGAGGCCCCCAGTACTGCAGAGTATTACACCTGTAGGAGGAGAGGCCCCCAGTACTGCAGAGTATTACACCTGTAGGAGGAGACGCCCCCAGTACTGCAGAGTATTACACCTGTAGGAGGATAGACCCCCAGTACTGCAGAGTATTACACCTGTAGGAGGATAGACCCCCAGTACTGCAGAGTATTACACCTGTAGGAGGATAGACCCCCAGTACTGCAGAGTATTACACCTGTAGGAGGAGGGGCCCCCAGTACTGCAGAGTATTACACCTGTAGGAGAGGACTCCCAGTACTGCAGAGTATTACACCTGTAGGAGGAGGGGCCCCCAGTACTGCAGAGTATTACACCTGTAGGAGGAGAGGCCCCCCAGTACTGCAGAGTATTACACCTGTAGGAGGAGAGGCCCCCAGTACTGCAGAGTATTACACCTGTAGGAGGAGGGGCCCCCAGTACTGCACAGTATTACACCTGTAGGAGGAGAGACCCCCAGTACTGCAGAGTATTACACCTGTAGGGGGAGAGGACCCCAGTACTGCAGAGTATTACACCTGTAGGAGGAGAGGACTCCCAGTACTGCAGAGTATTACACCTGTAGGGGGAGAGGCCCCAGTACTGCAGAGTATTACACCTGTAGGAGGCCCCCAGTACTGCAGAGTATTACACCTGTAGGAGGCCCCCAGTACTGCAGAGTATTACACCTCTAGGAGGCCGCCAGTACTGCAGAGTATTACACCTGTAGGAGGAGAGGCCCCCAGTACTGCAGAGTATTACACCTGTAGGAGGAGAGGCCTCCAGTACTGCAGAGTATTACACCTGTAGGAAGCCCCCAGTACTGCAGAGTATTACACCTGTAGGAGGAGAGGCCCCCAGTACTGCAGAGTATTACACCTGTAGGAGGCCCCCAGTACTGCAGAGTATTACACCTGTAGGAGGCCCCCAGTACTGCAGAGTATTACACCTGTAGGAGGAGAGACCCCCAGTACTGCAGAGTATTACACCTGTAGGAGGAGAGACCCCCAGTACTGCAGAGTATTACACCTGTAGGGGGGAGACCCCCAGGACTGCAGAGTATTACACCTGTAGGAGGAGAGACCCCCAGTACTGCAAAGTATTACACCTGCAGGAGGAGAGGCCCCCAGTACTGCAGGGTATTACACCTGTAGGAGGAGAGACCCCCAGTACTGCAGAGTATTACACCTGTAGGAGGAGAGACCCCCAGTACTGCAGAGTATTACACCTGTAGGAGGAGAGGCCCCCAGTACTGCAGTGTATTACACCTGTAGGAGAGACCCCCAGTACTGCAGAGTATTACACCTGTAGGAGGAGAGGCCCCCAGTACTGCAGAGTATTACACCTGTAGGAGGAGAGGCCCCCAGTACTGCAGTGTATTACACCTGTAGGAGAGACCCCCAGTACTGCAGAGTATTACACCTGTAGGGGAGAGACCCCCAGTACTGCAGAGTATTACACCTGTAGGACGAAAGACCCCCAGTACTGCAGAGTATTATACCTGTAGGAGGAGAGGCCCCCAGTACTGCAGAGTATTACACCTGTAGGAGGAGAAGCCCCCAGTACTGCAGAGTATTACACCTGTAGGAGGAGAGACCCCCAGTACTGCAGAGTATTACACCTGTAGGAGGAGAGGCCCCCAGTACTGCAGAGTATTACACCTGTAGGAGGAGAGACCCCCAGTACTGCAGAGTATTACACCTGCAGGAGGAGAGACCCCCAGTGCTGCAGAGTATTACACCTGTAGGAGGAGAGGCCCCCAGTACTGCAGAGTATTACACCTGTAGGAGGAGAGACCCCCAGTACTGCAGAGTATTACACCTGTAGGAGGAGAGGCCCCCAGTACTGCAGAGTATTACACACACCTCTAGGAGGCCCCCAGTACTGCAGAGTATTACACCTGTAGGAGGAGAGGCCCCCAGTACTGCAGAGTATTACACACACCTCTAGGAGGCCCCCAGTACTGCAGAGTATTACACCTGTAGGAGGAGAGGCCCCCAGTACTGCAGAGTATTACACCTGTAGGAGGAGGCCCCCAGTACTGCAGAGTATTACACCTGTAGGGGGAGAGACCCCCAGTACTGCAGAGTATTACACCTGTAGGAGGAGAGACCCCCAGTACTGCAGAGTATTACACCTGTAGGAGGCCCCCAGTACTGCAGAGTATTACACCTGTAGGAGGAGAGGCCCCAGTACTGCAGAGTATTACACCTGTAGGAGGAGAGGCCCCCAGTACTGCAGAGTATTACACCTGTAGGAGGAGAGGCCCCCAGTACTGCAGAGTATTACACCTGTAGGAGGAGAGGCCCCCAGTACTGCAGAGTATTACACCTGTAGGTGGATAGACCCCCAGTACTGCAGAGTATTACACCTGTAGGAGGCCCCCAGTACTGCAGAGTATTACACCTGTAGGAGGAGAGGCCCCAGTACTGCAGAGTATTACACCTGTAGGAGGAGAGGCCCCCAGTACTGCAGAGTATTACACCTGTAGGAGGAGAGGCCCCAGTACTGCCGAGTATTACACCTGTAGGAGGAGAGGCCCCTAGTACTGCAGTGTATTACACCTGTAGGAGGAGAGACCCCCCAGTACTGCAGAGTATTACAGCTGTAGGAGGAGAGGCCCCAGTACTGCAGAGTATTACACCTGTAGTAGGAGGAGAGGCCCCCAGTACTGCAGAGTATTACACCTGTAGTAGGAGGAGAGGCCCCCAGTACTGCAGAGTATTACACCTGTAGTAGGAGGAGAGGCCCCCAGTACTGCAGAGTATTACACCTGTAGGAGGAGAGGCCCCCAGTACTGCAGAGTATTACACCTGTAGGGGGAGAGGCCCCCAGTACTGCAGAGCATTACACCTGTAGGAGGAGAGGCCCCCAGTACTGCAGAGCATTACACCTGTAGGAGGAGAGGCCCCCAGTACTGCAGAGCATTACACCTGTAGGAGGAGGCCCCCAGTACTGCAGAATATTACACCTGTAGGGCGAGAGGCCCCCAGTACTGCAGAGTATTATACTTGTAGTAGGAGGAGGCCCCCAGTACTGCAGAGTATTACACCTGTAGGAGGCGAGACCCCCAGTACTGCAGAGTATTACACCTGAAGGAGGAGAGGCCCCCAGTACTGCAGAGTATTACACCTGTAGGGGGAGAGACCCCCAGTACTGCAGAGTATTACACCTGTAGGAGGCGAGGCCCCCAGTACTGCAGAGTATTACACCTGTAGGGGGAAGAGGACCCCCAGTACTGCAGAGTATTACACCTGTAGGAGGAGAGACCCCCAGTACTGCAGAGTATTACACCTGTAGGGGGAGAGAGCCCAGTACTGCAGAGTATTACACCTGTAGGAGGCCCCCAGTACTGCAGAGTATTACACCTGTAGGAGGAGAGGACTCCCAGTACTGCAGAGTATTACACCTGTAGGAGGAGAGGCCCCCAGTACTGCAGAGTATTACACCTGTAGGAGGAGAGGCCCCAGTACTGCAGAGTATTACACCTGTAGGAGGCGAGGCCCCCAGTACTGCAGAGTATTACACCTGTAGGAGGAGAGGCCCCCAGTACTGCAGAGTATTTCACCTGCAGGAGGAGAGGCCCCCAGTACTGCAGAGTATTACACCTGTAGGGAGAGAGACCCCCAGTACTGCAGAGTATTACACCTGTAGGAAAGGACCCCCAGCACTGCAGAGTATTACACCTGTAGGAGAAGAGGACCCCAGTACTGCAGAGTATTACACCTGTAGGAGGAGACACCCCCAGTACTGCAGAGTATTACACCTGTAGGAGGATAGACCCCCAGTACTGCAGAGTATTACACCTGTAGGAGGAGGGGCCCCCAGTACTGCAGAGTATTACACCTGTAGGAGAGGACTCCCAGTACTGCAGAGTATTACACCTGTAGGAGGAGGGGCCCCCAGTACTGCAGAGTATTACACCTGTAGGAGGAGAGGCCCCCCAGTACTGCAGAGTATTACACCTGTAGGAGGAGAGGCCCCCAGTACTGCAGAGTATTACACCTGTAGGAGGATAGACCCCCAGTACTGCAGAGTATTACACCTGTAGGAGGAGGGGCCCCCAGTACTGCACAGTATTACACCTGTA
Source organism: Eleutherodactylus coqui (assembly GCF_035609145.1). Lineage (NCBI taxonomy): Eukaryota > Metazoa > Chordata > Amphibia > Anura > Eleutherodactylidae > Eleutherodactylus > Eleutherodactylus coqui. The sequence continues at coordinate 1,675,738 of NC_089843.1, read as the reverse complement.
GGAGGAGAGACCCCCAGTACTGCAGAGTATTACACCTGTAGGGGGAGAGGACCCCAGTACTGCAGAGTATTACACCTGTAGGAGGAGAGGACTCCCAGTACTGCAGAGTATTACACCTGTAGGGGGAGAGGCCCCAGTACTGCAGAGTATTACACCTGTAGGAGGCCCCCAGTACTGCAGAGTATTACACCTGTAGGAGGCCCCCAGTACTGCAGAGTATTACACCTCTAGGAGGCCGCCAGTACTGCAGAGTATTACACCTGTAGGAGGAGAGGCCCCCAGTACTGCAGAGTATTACACCTGTAGGAGGAGAGGCCCCCAGTACAGCAGAGTATTACACCTGTAGGAAGCCCCCAGTACTGCAGAGTATTACACCTGTAGGAGGAGAGGCCCCCAGTACTGCAGAGTATTACACCTGTAGGAGGCCCCCAGTACTGCAGAGTATTACACCTGTAGGAGGCCCCCAGTACTGCAGAGTATTACACCTGTAGGAGGAGAGACCCCCAGTACTGCAGAGTATTACACCTGTAGGAGGAGAGACCCCCAGTACTGCAGAGTATTACACCTGTAGGGGGGAGACCCCCAGGACTGCAGAGTATTACACCTGTAGGAGGAGAGACCCCCAGTACTGCAGAGTATTACACCTGCAGGAGGAGAGGCCCCCAGTACTGCAGGGTATTACACCTGTAGGAGGAGAGACCCCCAGTACTGCAGAGTATTACACCTGTAGGAGGAGAGACCCCCAGTACTGCAGAGTATTACACCTGTAGGAGGAGAGGCCCCCAGTACTGCAGTGTATTACACCTGTAGGAGAGACCCCCAGTACTGCAGAGTATTACACCTGTAGGAGGAGAGGCCCCCAGTACTGCAGAGTATTACACCTGTAGGAGGAGAGGCCCCCAGTACTGCAGTGTATTACACCTGTAGGAGAGACCCCCAGTACTGCAGAGTATTACACCTGTAGGGGAGAGACCCCCAGTACTGCAGAGTATTACACCTGTAGGACGAAAGACCCCCAGTACTGCAGAGTATTATACCTGTAGGAGGAGAGGCCCCCAGTACTGCAGAGTATTACACCTGTAGGAGGAGAAGCCCCCAGTACTGCAGAGTATTACACCTGTAGGAGGAGAGACCCCCAGTACTGCAGAGTATTACAACTGTAGGAGGAGAGGCCCCCAGTACTGCAGAGTATTACACCTGTAGGAGGAGAGACCCCCAGTACTGCAGAGTATTACACCTGTAGGAGGAGAGACCCCCAGTGCTGCAGAGTATTACACCTGTAGGAGGAGAGGCCCCCAGTACTGCAGAGTATTACACCTGTAGGAGGAGAGACCCCCAGTACTGCAGAGTATTACACCTGTAGGGGGAGAGGCCCCAGTACTGCAGAGTATTACACCTGTAGGAGGAGAGGCCCCCAGTACTGCAGAGTATTACACCTGTAGGAGGAGAGGCCCCCAGTACTGCAGAGTATTAGACCTGTAGGAGGCCCCCAGTATTGCAGAGTATTACACCTGTAGGAGGAGAGGCCCCCAGTACTGCAGAGTATTACACCTGTAGGAGGAGAGACCCCCAGTACTGCAGAGTATTACACCTGTAGGAGGAGAGACCCCCAGTACTGCAGAGTATTACACCTGTAGGGGGAGAGACACCCAGTACTGCAGAGTATTACACCTGTAGGAGGAGAGGCCCCCAGTACTGCAGAGTATTACACCTGTAGGGCGAGAGGCCCCCAGTACTGCAGAGTATTATACTTGTAGTAGGAGGAGGCCCCCAGTACTGCAGAGTATTACACCTGTAGGAGGCGAGACCCCCAGTACTGCAGAGTATTACACCTGTAGGGGGAGAGACCCCCAGTACTGCAGAGTATTAAACCTGTAGGAGGCGAGGCCCCCAGTACTGCAGAGTATTACACCTGTAGGGGGAAGAGGACCCCCAGTACTGCAGAGTATTACACCTGTAGGAGGAGAGACCCCCAGTACTGCAGAGTATTACACCTGTAGGGGGAGAGAGCCCAGTACTGCAGAGTATTACACCTGTAGGAGGCCCCCAGTACTGCAGAGTATTACACCTGTAGGAGGAGAGGACTCCCAGTACTGCAGAGTATTACACCTGTAGGAGGAGAGGCCCCCAGTACTGCAGAGTATTACACCTGTAGGAGGAGAGGCCCCAGTACTGCAGAGTATTACACCTGTAGGAGGCGAGGCCCCCAGTACTGCAGAGTATTACACCTGTAGGAGGAGAGGCCCCCAGTACTGCAGAGTATTTCACCTGCAGGAGGAGAGGCCCCCAGTACTGCAGAGTATTACACCTGTAGGGAGAGAGACCCCCAGTACTGCAGAGTATTACACCTGTAGGAGAGGACCCCCAGCACTGCAGAGTATTACACCTGTAGGAGAAGAGGACCCCAGTACTGCAGAGTATTACACCTGTAGGAGGAGACACCCCCAGTACTGCAGAGTATTACACCTGTAGGAGGATAGACCCCCAGTACTGCAGAGTATTACACCTGTAGGAGGATAGACCCCCAGTACTGCAGAGTATTACACCTGTAGGAGGAGAGGCCCCCAGTACTACAGAGTATTACACCTGTAGGAGGAGGGACCCCCAGTACTGCAGAGTATTACACCTGTAGGAGGCGGGACCCCAATACTGCAGAGTATTACACCTGTAGGAGGAGAGGCCCCCAGTACTGCAGAGTATTACACCTGTAGGAGGAGAGGCCCCCAGTACTGCAGAGTATTACACCTGTAGGAGGCCCCCAGTACTGCAGAGTATTACACCTGTAGGAGGAGAGGCCCCCAGTACTGCAGAGTATTACACCTGTAGGAGGAGGGACCCCAGTACTGCAGAGTATTACACCTGTAGGAGGAGAGGCCCCCAGTACTGCAGAGTATTACACCTGTAGGAGGAGAGGCCCCCAGTACTGCAGAGTATTACACCTGTAGGAGGAGAGGCCCCAGTACTGCCGAGTATTACACCTGTAGGAGGAGAGGCCCCCAGTACTGCAGTGTATTACACCTGTAGGAGGAGAGACCCCCCAGTACTGCAGAGTATTACACCTGTAGGAGGAGAGGCCCCCAGTACTGCAGAGTATTACACCTGTAGGAGGCGAGGCCCCCAGTACTGCAGAGTATTACACCTGTAGGAGGAGAGGCCCCCAGTAGTGCAGAGTATTACACCTGTAGGAGGAGAGGCCCCAGTACTGCAGAGTATTACACCTGTAGGAGGAGAGACCCCCAGTAATGCAGAGTATTACACGTGTAGGAGGAGAGGACCCCAGTACTGCAGAGTATTACACCTGTAGGAGGAGAGGACCCCCAGTACTGCAGAGTATTACACCTGTAGGAGGAGAGGCCCCCAGTACTGCAGAGTATTACACGTGTAGGAGGAGAGGACCCCAGGACTGCAGAGTATTACACCTGTAGGAGGAGAGGACCCCCAGTACTGCAGAGTATTACACCTGTAGGAGGAGAGGCCCCCAGTACTGCAGAGTATTACACCTGTAGGAGGAGAGGCCCCCAGTACTGCAGAGTATTACACCTGTAGGAGGAGAGGCCCCCAGTACTGCAGAGTATTACACCTGTAGGGAGAGAGACCCCCAGTACTGCAGAGTATTACACCTATAGGAGGAGAGGCCCCCAGTACTGCAGAGTATTACACCTGTAGGAGGAGACACCCCCAGTACTGCAGAGTATTACACCTGTAGGAGGCGGGACCCCCAGTACTGCAGAGTATTACACCTGTAGGAGGAGAGGCCCCCAGTACTGCAGAGTATTACACCTGTAGGAGGAGAGGCCCCCAGTACTGCAGAGTATTACACCTGTAGGAGGATAGACCCCCAGTACTGCAGAGTATTACACCTGTAGGAGGAGGGGCCCCCAGTACTGCAGAGTATTACACCTGTAGGAGGATAGACCCCCAGTACTGCAGAGTATTACACCTGTAGGAGGATAGACCCCCAGTACTGCAGAGTATTACACCTGTAGTAGGAGGAGAGGCCCCCAGTAGTGCAGAGTATTACACCTGTAGGAGGAGAGACCCCCAGTACTGCAGAGTATTACACCTGTAGGAGGAGAGGCCCCCAGTACTGCAGAGTATTACACCTGTAGGAGGAGAGACCCCCAGTACTGCAGAGTATTACACCTGTAGGAGGAGAGACCCCCAGTGCTGCAGAGTATTACACCTGTAGGAGGAGAGACCCCCAGTGCTGCAGAGTATTACACCTGTAGAAGGAGAGACCCCCAGTACTGCAGAGTATTACACCTGTAGAAGGAGAGACCCCCAGTACTGCAGAGTATTACACCTGTAGTAGGAGGAGACGCCCCCAGTACTGCAGAGTATTACACCTGTAGAAGGAGAGACCCCCAGTACTGCAGAGTATTACACCTGTAGTAGGAGGGGCCCCCAGTACTGCAGAGTATTACACCTGTAGGAGGAGAGACCCCCAGTACTGCAGAGTATTACACCTGTAGGAGGAGAGGCCCCCAGTACTGCAGAGTATTACACCTGTAGTAGGAGGGGCCCCCAGTACTGCAGAGTATTACACCTGTAGGAGGCCCCCAGTACTGCAGAGTATTACACCTGTAGGAGGAGAGGCCCCAGTACTGCAGAGTATTACACCTGTAGGAGGAGAGGCCCCCAGTACTGCACAGTATTACACCTGTAGGAGGAGAGACCCCAGTACTGCAGAGTATTACACCTGTAGGAGGATAGACCCCCATTACTGCAGAGTATTACACCTGTAGGAGGAGAGACCCCCTGTACTGCAGAGTATTACACCTGTAGGAGGAGAGGCACCCAGTACTGCAGAGTATTACACCTGTAGGAGGAGAGGAGGCCCAGTACTGCAGGGTATTACACCTGTAGGAGGAGAGGCCCCAGTACTGCAGAGTATTACACCTGTAGGAGGAGAGGCCCCCAGTACTGCAGAGTATTACACCTGTAGGAGGGGAGGATCCAGTACTGCAGAGTATTACACCTGTAGGAGGAGAGACCCCCAGTACTGCAGAGTATTACACCTGTAGGGGGAGAGACCCCCTGTACTGCAGAGTATTACACCTGTAGGAGGAGAGGCCCCAGTACTGCAGAGTATTACAGCTGTAGGAGGAGACCCCAGTACTGCAGAGTATTACACCTGTAGGAGGAGAGACCCCAGTACTGCAGAGTATTACACCTGTAGGAGAAGAGGACTCCCAGTACTGCAGAGTATTACACCTGTAGGAGGAGAGGCCCCCAGTACTGCAGAGTATTACACCTGTAGGAGGCCCCCAGTACTGCAGAGTATTACACCTGTAGGAGGAGAGGCCCCCAGTACTGCAAAGTATTACACACACCTCTAGGAGGCCCCCAGTACTGCAGAGTATTACACCTGTAGGAGGAGAGGCCCCCAGTACTGCAGAGTATTAAACCTGTAGGAGGAGAGGCCACAGTACTGTAGAGTATTACACCTGTTGGGGGAGAGACCCCCAGTACTGCAGAGTATTACACCTGTAGGAGGAGAGACCCCCAGTACTGGAGTATTACACCTGTAGGAGGAGAGGACCCCAGTACTGCAGAGTATTACACCTGTAGGAGGAGAGGCCCCCAGTACTGCAGAGTATTACACCTGTAGGAGGAGAGACCCCCCAGTACTGCAGAGTATTACACCTGTAGGAGGAGAGGCCCCAGTACTGCAGAGTATTACACCTGTAGGAGGCGAGGCCCCCAGTACTGCAGAGTATTACACCTGTAGGAGGCGAGGCCCCCAGTACTGCAGACTATTACACCTGTAGGAGGAGAGGCCCCCAGTACTGCAGAGTATTACACCTGTAGGAGGAGAGGCCCCCAGTACTGCAGAGTATTACACCTGTAGGAGGAGACGCCCCCAGTACTGCAGAGTATTACACCTGTAGGAGGAGAGGACCCCAGTACTGCAGAGTATTACACCTGTAGGAGGAGAGGCCCCCAGTACTGCAGAGTATTACACCTGTAGGAGGATAGACCCCCAGTACTGCAGAGTATTACACCTGTAGGAGGATAGACCCCCAGTACTGCAGAGTATTACACCTGTAGGAGGAGGGGCCCCCAGTACTGCAGAGTATTACACCTGTAGGAGAGGACTCCCAGTACTGCAGAGTATTACACCTGTAGGAGGAGAGGACTCCCAGTACTGCAGAGTATTACACCTGTAGGGGGAGAGGCCCCAGTACTGCAGAGTATTACACCTGTAGGAGGAGAGGCCCCCCAGTACTGCAGAGTATTACACCTGTAGGAGGAGAGGCCCCCAGTACTGCAGAGTATAACACCTGTAGGAGGATAGACCCCCAGTACTGCAGAGTATTACACCTGTAGGAGGAGGGGCCCCCAGTACTGCACAGTATTACACCTGTAGGAGGAGAGGACTCCCAGTACTGCAGAGTATTACACCTGTAGGAGGAGAGGACTCCCAGTACTGCAGAGTATTACACCTGTAGGGGGAGAGGCCCCAGTACTGCAGAGTATTACACCTGTAGGAGGCCCCCAGTACTGCAGAGTATTACACCTGTAGGAGGCCCCCAGTACTGCAGAGTATTACACCTCTAGGAGGCCGCCAGTACTGCAGAGTATTACACCTGAAGGAGGAGAGGCCCCCAGTACTGCAGAGTATTACACCTGTAGGAGGAGAGGCCCCCAGTACTGCAGAGTATTACACCTGTAGGAAGCCCCCAGTACTGCAGAGTATTACACCTGTAGGAGGAGAGGCCCCCAGTACTGCAGAGTATTACACCTGTAGGAGGCCCCCAGTACTGCAGAGTATTACACCTGTAGGAGGCCCCCAGTACTGCAGAGTATTACACCTGTAGGAGGAGAGGCCCCCAGTACTGCAGAGTATTACACCTGTAGGAGGAGAGGCCCCCAGTACTGCAGAGTATTACACCTGTAGGAAGCCCCCAGTACTGCAGAGTATTACACCTGTAGGAGGAGAGACCCCCAGTACTGCAGAGTATTACACCTGTAGGAGGAGAGACCCCCAGTACTGCAGAGTATTACACCTGTAGGGGGGAGACCCCCAGGACTGCAGAGTATTACACCTGTAGGAGGAGAGACCCCCAGTACTGCAGAGTATTACACCTGCAGGAGGAGATTCCCCCAGTACTGCAGGGTATTACACCTGTAGGAGGAGAGACCCCCAGTACTGCAGAGTATTACACCTGTAGGAGGAGAGACTCCCAGTACTGCAGAGTATTACACCTGTAGGAGGAGAGGCCCCCAGTACTGCAGTGTATTACACCTGTAGGAGAGACCCCCAGTACTGCAGAGTATTACACCTGTAGGAGGAGAGGCCCCCAGTACTGCAGAGTATTACACCTGTAGGAGGAGAGGCCCCCAGTACTGCAGTGTATTACACCTGTAGGAGAGACCCCCAGTACTGCAGAGTATTACACCTGTAGGGGAGAGACCCCCAGTACTGCAGAGTATTACACCTGTAGGACGAAAGACCCCCAGTACTGCAGAGTATTATACCTGTAGGAGGAGAGGCCCCCAGTACTGCAGAGTATTACACCTGTAGGAGGAGAAGCCCCCAGTACTGCAGAGTATTACACCTGTAGGAGGAGAGACCCCCAGTACTGCAGAGTATTACACCTGTAGGAGGAGAGGCCCCCAGTACTGCAGAGTATTACACCTGTAGGAGGAGAGACCCCCAGTACTGCAGAGTATTACACCTGTAGGAGGAGAGACCCCCAGTGCTGCAGAGTATTACACCTGTAGGAGGAGAGGCCCCAGTACTGCAGAGTATTACACCTGTAGGAGGAGAGGCCCCCAGTACTGCAGAGTATTACACACACCTCTAGGAGGCCCCCAGTACTGCAGAGTATTACACCTGTAGGAGGAGAGGCCCCCAGTACTGCAGAGTATTACACCTGTAGGAGGAGGCCCCCAGTACTGCAGAGTATTACACCTGTAGGGGGAGAGACCCCCAGTACTGCAGAGTATTACACCTGTAGGAGGAGAGACCCCCAGTACTGCAGAGTATTACACCTGTAGGAGGCCCCCAGTACTGCAGAGTATTACACCTGTAGGAGGAGAGGCCCCAGTACTGCAGAGTATTACACCTGTAGGAGGAGAGGCCCCCAGTACTGCAGAGTATTACACCTGTAGGAGGAGAGGCCCCCAGTACTGCAGAGTATTACACCTGTAGGAGGAGAGGCCCCCAGTACTGCAGAGTATTACACCTGTAGGTGGAGAGACCCCCAGTACTGCAGAGTATTACACCTGTAGGAGGCCCCCAGTACTGCAGAGTATTACACCTGTAGGAGGAGAGGCCCCAGTACTGCAGAGTATTACACCTGTAGGAGGAGAGGCCCCCAGTACTGCAGAGTATTACACCTGTAGGAGGAGAGGCCCCAGTACTGCAGTGTATTACACCTGTAGGAGGAGAGACCCCCCAGTACTGCAGAGTATTACAGCTGTAGGAGGAGAGGCCCCAGTACTGCAGAGTATTACACCTGTAGTAGGAGGAGAGGCCCCCAGTACTGCAGAGTATTACACCTGTAGGAGGAGAGGCCCCCAGTACTGCAGAGTATTACACCTGTAGGGGGAGAGGCCCCCAGTACTGCAGAGCATTACACCTGTAGGAGGAGAGGCCCCCAGTACTGCAGAGTATTACACCTGTAGGAGGAGAGGCCCCCAGTACTGCAGAGCATTACACCTGTAGGAGGAGGCCCCCAGTACTGCAGAATATTACACCTGTAGGGCGAGAGGCCCCCAGTACTGCAGAGTATTATACTTGTAGTAGGAGGAGGCCCCCAGTACTGCAGAGTATTACACCTGAAGGAGGAGAGGCCCCCAGTACTGCAGAGTATTACACCTGTAGGGGGAGAGACCCCCAGTACTGCAGAGTATTACACCTGTAGGAGGCGAGGCCCCCAGTATTGCAGAGTATTAAACCTGTAGGGGGAAGAGGACCCCCAGTACTGCAGAGTATTACACCTGTAGGAGGAGAGACCCCCAGTACTGCAGAGTATTACACCTGTAGGGGGAGAGAGCCCAGTACTGCAGAGTATTACACCTGTAGGAGGCCCCCAGTACTGCAGAGTATTACACCTGTAGGAGGAGAGGACTCCCAGTACTGCAGAGTATTACACCTGTAGGAGGAGAGGCCCCCAGTACTGCAGAGTATTACACCTGTAGGAGGAGAGGCCCCAGTACTGCAGAGTATTACACCTGTAGGAGGCGAGGCCCCCAGTACTGCAGAGTATTACACCTGTAGGAGGAGAGGCCCCCAGTACTGCAGAGTATTTCACCTGCAGGAGGAGAGGCCCCCAGTACTGCAGAGTATTACACCTGTAGGGAGAGAGACCCCCAGTACTGCAGAGTATTACACCTGTAGGAGAGGACCCCCAGCACTGCAGAGTATTACACCTGTAGGAGAAGAGGACCCCAGTACTGCAGAGTATTACACCTGTAGGAGGAGACACCCCCAGTACTGCAGAGTATTACACCTGTAGGAGGATAGACCCCCAGTACTGCAGAGTATTACACCTGTAGGAGGAGGGACCCCCAGTACTGCAGAGTATTACACCTGTAGGAGGCGGGACCCCAATACTGCAGAGTATTACACCTGTAGGAGGAGAGGCCCCCAGTACTGCAGAGTATTACACCTGTAGGAGGAGAGGCCCCCAGTACTGCAGAGTATTACACCTGTAGGAGGCCGCCAGTACTGCAGAGTATTACACCTGTAGGAGGAGAGGCCCCCAGTACTGCAGAGTATTACACCTGTAGGAGGAGGGACCCCAGTACTGCAGAGTATTACACCTGTAGGAGGAGAGGCCCCAGTACTGCCGAGTATTACACCTGTAGGAGGAGAGGCCCCCAGTACTGCAGAGTATTACACCTGTAGGAGGAGAGGCCCCAGTACTGCAGAGTATTACACCTGTAGGAGGAGGGGCCCCCAGTACTGCAGAGTATTACACCTGTAGGAGGAGAGGCCCCAGTACTGCAGAGTATTACACCTGTAGGAGGCGAGGCCCCCAGTACTGCAGAGTATTACACCTGTAGGAGGCGAGGCCCCCAGTACTGCAGAGTATTACACCTGTAGGAGGAGAGACCCCCAGTACTGCAGAGTATTACACCTGTAGGGGGAGAGGCCCCCAGTACTGCAGTGTATTACACCTGTAGGAGGAGAGACCCCCCAGTACTGCAGAGTATTACACCTGTAGGAGGAGAGGCCCCCAGTACTGCAGAGTATTACACCTGTAGGAGGCGAGGCCCCCAGTACTGCAGAGTATTACACCTGTAGGAGGAGAGGCCCCCAGTAGTGCAGAGTATTACACCTGTAGGAGGAGAGGCCCCAGTACTGCAGAGTATTACACGTGTAGGAGGAGAGGACCCCAGTACTGCAGAGTATTACACCTGTAGGAGGAGAGGACCCCCAGTACTGCAGAGTATTACACCTGTAGGAGGAGAGGCCCCCAGTACTGCAGAGTATTACACCTGTAGGAGGAGAGACCCCAGGACTGCAGAGTATTACACCTGTAGGAGGAGAGACCCCAGGACTGCAGAGTATTACACCTGTAGGAGGAGAGGACCCCAGGACTGCAGAGTATTACACCTGTAGGAGGAGAGGACCCCCAGTACTGCAGAGTATTACACCTGTAGGAGGAGAGGCCCCCAGTACTGCAGAGTATTACACCTGTAGGAGGAGAGGCCCCCAGTACTGCAGAGTATTACACCTGTAGGAGGAGAGGCCCCCAGTACTGCAGAGTATTACACCTGTAGGGAGAGAGACCCCCAGTACTGCAGAGTATTACACCTATAGGAGGAGAGGCCCCCAGTACTGCAGAGTATTACACCTGTAGGAGGAGACACCCCCAGTACTGCAGAGTATTACACCTGTAGGAGGCGGGACCCCCAGTACTGCAGAGTATTACACCTGTAGGAGGAGAGGCCCCCAGTACTGCAGAGTATTACACCTGTAGGAGGAGAGGCCCCCAGTACTGCAGAGTATTACACCTGTAGGAGGATAGACCCCCAGTACTGCAGAGTATTACACCTGTAGGAGGAGGGGCCCCCAGTACTGCAGAGTATTACACCTGTAGGGGGATAGACCCCCAGTACTGCAGAGTATTACACCTGTAGGAGGATAGACCCCCAGTACTGCAGAGTATTACACCTGTAGTAGGAGGAGAGGCCCCCAGTAGTGCAGAGTATTACACCTGTAGGAGGAGAGACCCCCAGTACTGCAGAGTATTACACCTGTAGGAGGAGAGGCCCCCAGTACTGCAGAGTATTACACCTGTAGGAGGAGAGACCCCCAGTACTGCAGAGTATTACACCTGTAGGAGGAGAGACCCCCAGTGCTGCAGAGTATTACACCTGTAGAAGGAGAGACCCCCAGTACTGCAGAGTATTACACCTGTAGAAGGAGAGGCCCCCAGTACTGCAGAGTATTACACCTGTAGTAGGAGGAGAGGCCCCCAGTACTGCAGAGTATTACACCTGTAGAAGGAGAGGACCCCAGGACTGCAGAGTATTACACCTGTAGGAGGAGAGGACCCCCAGTACTGCAGAGTATTACACCTGTAGGAGGAGAGGCCCCCAGTACTGCAGAGTATTACACCTGTAGGAGGAGAGGCCCCCAGTACTGCAGAGTATTACACCTGTAGGGAGAGAGACCCCCAGTACTGCAGAGTATTACACCTATAGGAGGAGAGGCCCCCAGTACTGCAGAGTATTACACCTGTAGGAGGAGACACCCCCAGTACTGCAGAGTATTACACCTGTAGGAGGCGGGACCCCCAGTACTGCAGAGTATTACACCTGTAGGAGGAGAGGCCCCCAGTACTGCAGAGTATTACACCTGTAGGAGGAGAGGCCCCCAGTACTGCAGAGTATTACACCTGTAGGAGGAGAGGCCCCCAGTACTGCAGAGTATTACACCTGTAGGAGGATAGACCCCCAGTACTGCAGAGTATTACACCTGTAGGAGGAGGGGCCCCCAGTACTGCAGAGTATTACACCTGTAGGGGGATAGACCCCCAGTACTGCAGAGTATTACACCTGTAGGAGGATAGACCCCCAGTACTGCAGAGTATTACACCTGTAGTAGGAGGAGAGGCCCCCAGTAGTGCAGAGTATTACACCTGTAGGAGGAGAGACCCCCAGTACTGCAGAGTATTACACCTGTAGGAGGAGAGGCCCCCAGTACTGCAGAGTATTACACCTGTAGGAGGAGAGACCCCCAGTACTGCAGAGTATTACACCTGTAGGAGGAGAGACCCCCAGTGCTGCAGAGTATTACACCTGTAGAAGGAGAGACCCCCAGTACTGCAGAGTATTACACCTGTAGAAGGAGAGACCCCCAGTACTGCAGAGTATTACACCTGTAGTAGGAGGAGAGGCCCCCAGTACTGCAGAGTATTACACCTGTAGAAGGAGAGACCCCCAGTACTGCAGAGTATTACACCTGTAGGAGGAGAGACCCCCAGTACTGCAGAGTATTACACCTGTAGGAGGAGAGGCCCCCAGTACTGCAGAGTATTACACCTGTAGAAGGAGAGACCCCCAGTACTGCAGAGTATTACACCTGTAGTAGGAGGAGAGGCCCCCAGTACTGCAGAGTATTACACCTGTAGGAGGAGAGACCCCCAGTACTGCAGAGTATTACACCTGTAGTAGGAGGGGCCCCCAGTACTGCAGAGTATTACACCTGTAGGAGGCCCCCAGTACTGCAGAGTATTACACCTGTAGGAGGAGAGGCCCCCAGTACTGCAGAGTATTACACCTGTAGGAGGAGAGGCCCCCAGTACTGCACAGTATTACACCTGTAGGAGGAGAGACCCCAGTACTGCAGAGTATTACACCTGTAGGAGGATAGACCCCCATTACTGCAGAGTATTACACCTGTAGGAGGAGAGACCCCAGTACTGCAGAGTATTACACCTGTAGGAGGAGAGGCCCCCAGTACTGCAGAGTATTACACCTGTAGGAGGAGAGACCCCCTGTACTGCAGAGTATTACACCTGTAGGAGGAGAGGCACCCAGTACTGCAGAGTATTACACCTGTAGGAGGAGAGGAGGCCCAGTACTGCAGGGTATTACACCTGTAGGAGGAGAGGCCTTAGTACTGCAGAGTATTACACCTGTAGGAGGAGAGGCCCCCAGTACTGCAGAGTATTACACCTGTAGGAGGGGAGGACCCAGTACTGCAGAGTATTACACCTGTAGGAGGAGAGACCCCCAGTACTGCAGAGTATTACACCTGTAGGGGGAGAGACCCCCTGTACTGCAGAGTATTACACCTGTAGGAGGAGAGGCCCCAGTACTGCAGAGTATTACACCTGTAGAAGGAGAGACCCCCAGTACTGCAGAGTATTACAGCTGTAGGAGGAGACCCCAGTACTGCAGAGTATTACACCTGTAGGAGGAGAGACCCCAGTACTGCAGAGTATTACACCTGTAGGAGGAGAGGACCCCCAGTACTGCAGAGTATTACACCTGTAGGAGGAGAGGACCCCCAGTACTGCAGAGTATTACACCTGTAGGAGGAGAGACCCCCAGTACTGCAGAGTATTACACCTGTAGGGGGAGAGGCCCCCAGTAGTGCAGAGTATTACACCTCTAGGAGGCCGCCAGTACTGCAGAGTATTACAGCTGTAGGAGGAGAGGCCCCAGTACTGCAGAGTATTACACCTGTAGGAGGAGAGGCCCCCAGTACTGTAGAGTATTACACCTGTAGGAGGAGAGGCCCCCAGTACTGCAGAGTATTACACCTGTAGGAGGAGAGGCCTCCAGTACTGCAGAGTATTACACCTGTAGGAGGAGAGGCCCCCAGTACTGCAGAGTATTACACCTGTAGGGGGAGACACCCCCAGTACTGCAGAGTATTACACCTGTGGGGGAGAGGCCCCCAGTACTGCAGAGTATTACACCTGTAGGAGGAGAGGCCCCAGTACTGCAGAGTATTACACCTGTAGGAGGAGAGGACCCCAGGACTGCAGAGTATTACACCTGTAGGAGGAGAGACCCCCAGTACTGCAGAGTATTACACCTGTAGGGGGCCCCAGTACTGCAGAGTATTACACCTGTAGGGGGAGAGGCCCCCAGTACTGCAGAGTATTACACCTGTGGGGGAGAGGCCCCAGTACTGCAGAGTATTACACCTGTAGGAGGAGAGGCCCCCCGTACTGCAGAGTATTACACCTGTAGGAGGAGAGACCCCCAGTACTGCAGAGTATTACACCTGTAGGAGGAGAGGCCCCAGTACTGCAGAGTATTACACCTGTAGGAGGAGAGGCCCCCAGTACTGCAGAGTATTACACCTGTAGGAGGAGAGGGCCCCAGTACTGCAGAGTATTACACCTGTAGGAGGAGAGGCCCCAGTACTGCAGAGTATTACACCTGTAGGAGGAGAGGCCCCCAGTACTGTAGAGTATTACACCTGTAGGAGGAGAGGCCCCCAGTACTGCAGAGTATTACACCTGTAGGAGGAGAGCCCTCCAGTACTGCAGAGTATTACACCTGTAGGAGGAGAGGCCCCCAGTACTGCAGAGTATTACACCTGTAGGGGGAGACACCCCCAGTACTGCAGAGTATTACACCTGTGGGGGAGAGGCCCCCAGTACTGCAGAGTATTACACCTGTAGGAGGAGAGGCCCCAGTACTGCAGAGTATTACACCTGTAGGAGGAGAGGACCCCAGGACTGCAGAGTATTACACCTGTAGGAGGAGAGACCCCCAGTACTGCAGAGTATTACACCTGTAGGGGGCCCCAGTACTGCAGAGTATTACACCTGTAGGGGGAGAGGCCCCCAGTACTGCAGAGTATTACACCTGTAGGGGGAGACACCCCCAGTACTGCAGAGTATTACACCTGTGGGGGAGAGGCCCCAGTACTGCAGAGTATTACACCTGTAGGAGGAGAGGCCCCCAGTACTGCAGAGTATTACACCTGTAGGGGGAGAGGCCCCCAGTACTGCAGAGTATTACACCTGTAGGAGGAGAGACCCCCAGTACTGCAGAGTATTACACCTGTAGGAGGAGAGGCCCCAGTACTGCAGAGTATTACACCTGTAGGGGGCCCCAGTACTGCAGAGTATTACACCTGCTCTATAATGTGTCCTCAGCTCCCGTTTGCTGGATTTGCTGAAGTTGGGCTGAAAGCCCATAGCTCCTCCCACAACAGAGTCACATGTCTGGTCACATGTCTGTGATGTCACGCAGGTCCTGCAGCCTCCGGAGGTAAGTTATCAGTCCTGCCGCGGCTCGCGGTGATCCCAGCCGGTGTTGTAGAGCTCCGGAGCCGTCACACCGATCAGCGGGTGATTAGACGCTTCTCTCTGCATGCAGGAGCCCGGGGCAGCTGGGTACAGATCAGCCCGTATTGTAACGATGCTTGTACCCCTGGATGGTGGGTCGTAGCGGTGAGGGCGCTCGGAGTCACCCCCCCCCCCCCCCCCCTACCCGAAAAGTACATGGTGGTGGCAACAAAACTCAGATGCTTCATTCCGCCATGAAAAGGTTGAAAGATGACAGTTGGGCCTCGCAGGGTAATCATCAGCTCCTACATCAGAGACCACCCAGCCGCCACCAGTCCCAGCCCACCCAGAGACCCCGGCCAGCCGCCACCAGTCCGAGCCCACCCAGAGCCCACACCCAGCCACCGCTACTCCTAGCCCACCCAGAGACCCACCCGCCGCTAGTCCTAGCCCGCCCAGAGACCGCCCCACCCGGCCGCCGCTAGTCCTAGCTCGCCCAGAGACACCCCCCCCCCCCTACCCCCACCCGGCCGCCGCTAGTCCTAGCCCGCCCAGAGACCCCGGCCGCCGCTAGTCCTAGCCCGCCCAGAGACCCCGGCCGCCGCTAGTCCTAGCCCGCCCAGAGACCCCGGCCGCCGCTAGTCCTAGCCCGCCCAGAGACCCCGGCCGCCGCTAGTCCTAGCCCGCCCAGAGACCCCGGCCGCCGCTAGTCCTAGCCCGCCCAGAGACCCCGGCCGCCGCTAGTCCTAGCCCGCCCAGAGACCCCGGCCGCCGCTAGTCCTAGCCCGCCCAGAGACCCCGGCCGCCGCTAGTCCTAGCCCGCCCAGAGACCCCGGCCGCCGCTAGTCCTAGCCCGCCCAGAGACCCCCCCACCCGGCCGCCGCTAGTCCTAGCTCGCCCAGAGACACCCCCCCCCCACCCGGCCGCCGCTAGTCCTAGCTCGCCCAGAGACACCCCCCCCCCCACCCGGCCGCCGCTAGTCCTAGCTCGCCCAGAGACACCCCCCCCCCCCCCCCACCCGGCCGCCGCTAGTCCTAGCCCGCCCAGAGACCCCGGCCGCCGCTAGTCCTAGCCCGCCCAGAGACCCCCCCCACCCGGCCGCCGCTAGTCCTAGCTCGCCCAGAGACACCCCCCCCCCCACCCGGCCGCCGCTAGTCCTAGCTCGCCCAGAGACACCCCCCACCCGGCCGCCGCTAGTCCTAGCTCGCCCAGAGACCCCCCACCCCCCCACCCGGCCGCCGCTAGTCCTAGCTCGCCCAGAGACCCCCCACCCGGCCGCCGCTAGTCCTAGCTCGCCCAGAGACACCCCCCACCCGGCCGCCGCTAGTCCTAGCTCGCCCAGAGACACCCCCCCCGCCACCCGGCCGCCGCTAGTCCTAGCTCGCCCAGAGACACCCCCCCCCCCGCCACCCGGCCGCCGCTAGTCCTAGCTCGCCCAGAGACACACCCCCCCCCCCGCCACCCGGCCGCCGCTAGTCCTAGCTCGCCCAGAGACACCCCCCACCCCCCCACCCGGCCGCCGCTAGTCCTAGCTCGCCCAGAAACACCCCCCCCCCCCCCACCCGGCCGCCGCTAGTCCTAGCTCGCCCAGAGACACCCCCCCCCCCCCCCACCCGGCCGCCGCTAGTCCTAGCTCGCCCAGAGACACCCCCCCCCCCCCCCCACCCGGCCGCCGCTAGTCCTAGCTCGCCCAGAGACACCCCCCCCCCCCCCCCGGCCGCCGCTAGTCCTAGCTCGCCCAGAGACACCCCCCACCCCCCACCCGGCCGCCGCTAGTCCTAGCTCGCCCAGAGACACCCCCCACCCCCCACCCGGCCGCCGCTAGTCCTAGCCCGCCCAGAGACCCCGGCCGCCGCTAGTCCTAGCCCGCCCAGAGACCCCGGCCGCCGCTAGTCCTAGCCCGCCCAGAGACCCCGGCCGCCGCTAGTCCTAGCCCGCCCAGAGACCCCCCCACCCGGCCGCCGCTAGTCCTAGCTCGCCCAGAGACACCCCCCCCCCACCCGGCCGCCGCTAGTCCTAGCTCGCCCAGAGACACCCCCCCCCCCCCCCCCCACCCGGCCGCCGCTAGTCCTAGCCCGCCCAGAGACCCCGGCCGCCGCTAGTCCTAGCTCGCCCAGAGACACCCCCCCCCACCCGGCCGCCGCTAGTCCTAGCTCGCCCAGAGACACCCCCCACCACCCGGCCGCCGCTAGTCCTAGCTCGCCCAGAGACACCCCCCCCCCCACCCGGCCGCCGCTAGTCCTAGCTCGCCCAGAGACACACCCCCCCCCCACCCGGCCGCCGCTAGTCCTAGCTCGCCCAGAGACACCCCCCCCCCCCCCACCCGGCCGCCGCTAGTCCTAGCTCGCCCAGAGACACCCCCCACCCCCCACCCGGGCGCCGCTAGTCCTAGCTCGCCCAGAGACCCCCCCCCCCCCCACCCGGCCGCCGCTAGTCCTAGCTCGCCCAGAGACCCCCCCCCCACCCGGCCGCCGCTAGTCCTAGCTCGCCCAGAGACCCCCCCCCACCCGGCCGCCGCTAGTCCTAGCTCGCCCAGAGACACCCCCCACCCGGCCGCCGCTAGTCCTAGCCCGCCCAGAGACCCCGGCCGCCGCTAGTCCTAGCCCGCCCAGAGACCCCGGCCGCCGCTAGTCCTAGCCCGCCCAGAGACCCCGGCCGCCGCTAGTCCTAGCCCGCCCAGAGACCCCGGCCGCCGCTAGTCCTAGCCCGCCCAGAGACCCCGGCCGCCGCTAGTCCTAGCCCGCCCAGAGACCCCGGCCGCCGCTAGTCCTAGCCCGCCCAGAGACCCCCCCACCCCGGCCGCCGCTAGTCCTAGCTCGCCCAGAGACACCCCCCCCCGCCACCCGGCCGCCGCTAGTCCTAGCTCGCCCAGAGACACCCCCCCCCCCCGCCACCCCGGCCGCCGCTAGTCCTAGCTCGCCCAGAGACCCCCCCCCCCGCCACCCGGCCGCCGCTTGTCCTAGCTCGCCCAGAGACACACCCCCCCCCCCCACCCGGCCGCCGCTAGTCCTAGCTCGCCCAGAGACCCCCCCCCCCCCCCACCCGGCCGCCGCTAGTCCTAGCTCGCCCAGAGACACCCCCCCCCCCCCCCACCCGGCCGCCGCTAGTCCTAGCTCGCCCAGAGACCCCCCCCCCCCCCCCCCCACCCGGCCGCCGCTAGTCCTAGCTCGCCCAGAGACACCCCCCCCCCCCCCCCCCCCCCCCGGCCGCCGCTAGTCCTAGCTCGCCCAGAGACACCCCCCCCCCCCCCCCCCCGGCCGCCGCTAGTCCTAGCTCGCCCAGAGACCCCGGCCGCCGCTAGTCCTAGCCCGCCCAGAGACCCCGGCCGCCGCTAGTCCTAGCCCGCCCAGAGACCCCGGCCGCCGCTAGTCCTAGCCCGCCCAGAGACCCCGCCTCCCGGCCGCCGCTAGTCCTAGCTCGCCCAGAGACACCCCCCCCGCCTCCCGGCCGCCGCTAGTCCTAGCTCGCCCAGAGACACCCCCCCCCGCCTCCCGGCCGCCGCTAGTCCTAGCTCGCCCAGAGACACCCCCCCCCGCCACCCGGCCGCCGCTAGTCCTAGCTCGCCCAGAGACACCCCCCCCCCCCACCCGGCCGCCGCTAGTCCTAGCTCGCCCAGAGACAACCCCCCCCCCCCCCCCACCCGGCCGCCGCTAGTCCTAGCTCGCCCAGAGACACCCCCCCCCCCCCCCCCCCCACCCGGCCGCCGCTAGTCCTAGCTCGCCCAGAGACACCCCCCCCCACCCGGCCGCCGCTAGTCCTAGCTCGCCCAGAGACACCCCCCCCCACCCCCCACCCGGCCGCCGCTAGTCCTAGCCCGCCCAGAGACCCCGGCCGCCGCTAGTCCTAGCCCGCCCAGAGACCCCGGCCGCCGCTAGTCCTAGCCCGCCCAGAGACCCCGGCCGCCGCTAGTCCTAGCCCGCCCAGAGACCCCGGCCGCCGCTAGTCCTAGCCCGCCCAGAGACCCCGGCCGCCGCTAGTCCTAGCCCGCCCAGAGACCCCGGCCGCCGCTAGTCCTAGCCCGCCCAGAGACCCCGGCCGCCGCTAGTCCTAGCCCGCCCAGAGACACAACCGTTACGTTCTTGTGTGTAAATAAGCAGAGGGCCCCCACAAATGTGCCCAAAGACGGGAATATAACACACACACAGGGACCTATAACGGATTACAGACTGGACGGGCTGATGGAAACACCAACTGGATAGAGAACTGCAGACTGGACTGATGGACAGACATAACATAGGGACTGTCAAATGAGCAAAGCGCTCACCCTCATACCGGTACAAGTATGCTGAGGATAAGCTAGAGAAGTACAAGGTATTGGCCAAATACTTAAGCCCACAAGCCACAATCAAGGCGCCTCGTTGTTTTGCGGTCCCTACACTAGCAGGACAACATGTACTAAAGGGCCACCATAGTCCAGATATGGCAAACAAACTCAGCAGGACCAAGCAGACACAAACAGACAAGAACCAGCAAGACACCAAACACACAGCAAGCTGCACCAGCCATGGACACATGATTACTCACCCTGGACACCAAACAGACACTGCCAGGAGCTGGGTATATATGTGAGCAGAGACCCCGGGGATTGGCTAGCAGGAGATCACCACACCCAGCCAGCACAATCATACCACACCTGTGGGGCTGTGCTGCAAGAGACCATAGTACTACAGGTCCCAGCAGCACAACCTAAGAGGACCTCCCCTTTAAAAAAGGGCCTCTGGACCATTTAAGCATTAAAAAAAAATTCTGCAACTCCTCCAAACTGCAGACATGTCCAGGATTTATCTATAAAGGCCCCGACACCGAGGCAAAGCTGGCAAAATGGGAGAGCGTAAGAAATAGTGCCCCTAAAACAAGGACCGTCGCGCCTTACACAAGCGGGCACAGTCACAGGAGCCTGCCAGGCACAGTGCAGCAGTCCAGAGGCCCGTCCTAGTGCGGACGCCAGCCAGGCAGCAGGAGAAGGGAACGGCTCAGGTACATACAATACAGGGGTCTACAGCAAATGGAGAGGCTGCACATTCATTATGTCCGCCGGGCGCACATCACCACAGCACGGACATCGGGACAGAATGGGAGACTGACCCTAGGCTGCAGGGAGGATGGCAAGGCCCTAGCTATAGGCGGAGCGATCGCCTCGATAAAGGTGGCCCCGCGCTCGAACCTCAACCCTGAACATCCCTGAAAGGGAGGTACACAGAACCAGGCGCCTTAGTGGACAAACTCTAGCTATAATGCAACACTCTGCATACCTGTTCATTCATATACTGCGCCTGCATGGACATACTCTCACTGTAATACACTCTACATACATGCTCATTCATATACTGTGCCTACATGGACATACTCTCACTGTAATACACTCTACATACATGCTCATTCATATACTGTGCCTGCATGGACATACACTCACTGTAATACACTCTGCATACCTGTTCATTCATATACTGTGCCTGCATGGACATACTCTCACTGTAATACACTCTACATACATGCTCATTCATATACTGTGCCTGCATGGACATACACTCACTGTAATACACTCTGCATACCTGTTCATTCATATACTGTGCCTGAATGGACATACTCTCACTGTAATACACTCTGCATACCTGTTCATTCATATACTGTGCCTGCATGGACATACTCTCACTGTAATACACTCTACATACATGCTCATTCATATACTGTGCCTGCATGGACATACTCTCACTGTAATACACTCTGCATACCTGTTCATTCATATACTGTGCCTGTGCGGACATACTCTCACTGTAATACACTCTACATACATGCTCATTCATATACTGTGCCTGTGAGGACATACTCTCACTGTAATACACTCTACATACATGCTCATTCATATACTGTGCCTGCATGGACATACTCTCACTGTAATACACTCTACATACATGCTCATTCATATACTGTGCCTGCATGGACATACTCTCACTGTAATACACTCTACATACATGCTCATTCATATACTGTGCCTGCATGGACATACTCTCACTGTAATACACTCTGCATACCTGTTCATTCATATACTGTGCCTGCATGGACATACACTCACTGTAATACACTCTGCATACCTGTTCATTCATATACTGTGCCTGCATGGACATACTCTCACTGTAATACCCTCTACATACATGCTCATTCATATACTGCGCCTGTGAAGACATACTCTCACTGTAATACATGTTCATTCATATACTCTGCCTGCATGGACATACTCTCACTGTAATACACTCTATATACATGCTCATTCATATACTGTGCCTGCATGGACATACACTCACTGTAATACACTCTGCATACCTGTTCATTCATATACTGTGCCTGCATGGACATACTCTCACTGTAATACACTCTGCATACCTGTTCATTCATATACTGTGCCTGCATGGATATACTCTCACTGTAATACACTCTGCATACATGCTCATTCATATACTGTGCCTGCATGGACATACTCTCACTGTAATACACTCTGCATACCTGTTCATTCATATACTGTGCCTGCATGGACATACTCTCACTGTAATACACTCTACATACATGTTCATTCATATACTGCGCCTGCATAGACATACTCTCACTGTAATACACTCTACATACATGCTCATTCATATACTGTGCCTGTGCGGACATACTCTCACTGTAATACACTCTACATACATGCTCATTCATATACTGTGCCTGCATGGATATACTCTCACTGTAATACACTCTACATACATGCTCATTCATATACTGTGCCTGCATGGATATACTCTCACTGTAATACACTCTACATACATGCTCATTCATATACTGTGCCTGCATGGATATACTCTCACTGTAATACACTCTACATACATGCTCATTCATATACTGTGCCTGCATGGATATACTCTCACTGTAATACACTGTACATACATGCTCATTCATATACTGTGCCTGCATGGATATACTCTCACTGTAATACACTCTACATACATGCTCATTCATATACTGTGCCTGCATGGATATACTCTCACTGTAATACACTGTACATACATGTTCATTCATATACTATGCCTGCATGGACATACTCTCACTGTAAAACACTCCACATACATGCTCATTCATATACTGCGCCTGCATAGACATACTGTCACTGTAATACACTCTACATATATGTTCATTTATATACTGTGCCTTTGTGGACATACCCTCGGTGTAATACACTCTACATACATGCTCATTCATATACTGTGCCTGCATGGACATACTCTCACTGTAATGCACTCTACATACATGCTCCTTCATATACTGTGCCTGCATGGACATACTCTCACTGTAATACACTCTACATACATGCTCATTCATATACTGCGCCTGCATGGACATACACTCACTGTAATACACTCTACATACATGCTCATTCATATACTGTGCCTGCATGGACATACTCTCACTGTAATACACTCTACATACATGCTCATTCATATACTGTGCCTGCATGGACATACACTCACGGTAGTACACTCTACATACATGCTCATTCATATACTGTGCCTGCATGGATATACTCTCACTGTAATACACTCTACATACATGCTCATTCATATACTGTGCCTGCATGGACATACTCTCACTGTAATACACTCTACATACATGCTCATTCATATACTGTGCCTGCATGGACATACTCTCACTCTAATACACTCTACATACATGCAGGCACAGTATATGAATGAGCATGAATATACTCTCACTGTAATACACTCCACATACATGCTCTTTCATATACTGCGCCTGTGAGGACATACTCTCACTGTAATACACTCTACATACATGCTCATTCATATACTGTGCCTGCATGGATATACTCTCACTGTAATACACTACATACATGCTCATTCATATACTGCGCCTGCATGGACATACTCTCACTGTAATACACTCTACATACATGCTCATTCATATACTGTGCCTGCATGGACATACTCTCCATGTATGTAGTGTGTATTACAGTCTCATTCATATACTGTGCCTGCATGGATATACTCTCACTGTAATACACTCTACATACATGCTCATTCATATACTGTGCCTGCATGGACATACTCTCACTGTAATACACTCTACATACATGTTCATTCATATACTGTGCCTGCATGGACATACTGTCACTGTAATACACTCTACATACCTGCTCATTCATATACTGTGCCTGCATGGACATACTCTCACTGTAATACACTCTACATACATGCTCATTCATATACTGTGCCTGCATGGACATACTCTCACTGTAATACACTCTACATACATGCTCATTCATATACTGTGCCTGTGCGGACATACTCTCACTGTAATACACTCTACATACATGCTCATTCATATACTGCGCCTTAGTGGACATACTCTCACTGTAATACACTCTACATACATGCTCATTCATATACTGTGCCTGCATGGACATACTCTCACTGTAATACACACTACATACATGCTCAGTCATATACTGTACCTGCATGGACATACACTCACTGTAATACACACTACATACATGTTCATTCATATACTGTGCCTGCATGGACATACTGTCACTGTAATACACTCCACATACCTGCTCATTCATATACTGCGCCTGCATGGACATACTCTCACTGTAATACACTCCACATACATGCTCATTCATATACTGTGCCTGCATGGACATACTCTCACTGTAATACACTCCACATACATGCTCATTCATATACTGTGCCTGCATGGACATGCACTCACTGTAATACACTCTACATGCGTGCTCATTCATATACTTCGCCTGTGAGGACATACTGTCACTGTAATACACTCTACATACATGCTCATTCATATACTGTGCCTGCATGGACATACTCTCACTGTAATACACTCTACATACATGCTCATTCATATACTGTGCCTGCATGGACATACTCTCACTTTAATACACTCCACATACGTGCTCATTCATATACTGTGCCTGCATGGACATACTCTCACTGTAATACACTCTACATACATGCTCATTCATATACTGTGCCTGCATGGACATACTCTCACTGTAATACACTCTACCTACATGCTCATTCATATACTGTGCCTGCATGGACATACTCTCACTGTAATACACTCTACATACATGCTCATTCATATACTGTACCTGCATGGACATACTCTCACTGTAATACACTCTACATGCGTGCTCATTCATATACTGCGCCTGTGAGGACATACTCTCACTGTAATACACTCTACATGCGTGCTCATTCATATACTGCGCCTGTGAGGACATACTGTCACTGTAATACACTCTACATGCGTGCTCATTCATATACTGTGCCTGCATGGACATACTCTCACTGTAATACACTCTACATACATGCTCATTCATATACTGTACCTGCATGGACATACTCTCACTGTAATACACACTACATACATGTTCATTCATATACTGTGCCTGCATGGACATACTCTCACTGTAATACACTCTACATACCTGCTCATTCATATACTGTGCCTGCATGGACATACACTCACTGTAATACACACTACATACATGCTCATTCATATACTGTACCTGCATGGACATACTCTCACTGTAATACACACTACATACATGTTCATTCATATACTGTGCCTGCATGGACATACTCTCACTGTAATACACTCTACATACATGCTCATTCATATACTGTGCCTGCATGGACATACTCTCACTGTAATACACTCTACATACATGCTCATTCATATACTGTACCTGCATGGACATACTCTCACTGTAATACACTCTACATGCGTGCTCATTCATATACTGCGCCTGTGAGGACATACTGTCACTGTAATACACTCTACATACATGCTCATTCATATACTGTGCCTGCATGGACATACTCTCACTGTAATACACACTACATACATGCTCAGTCATATACTGTACCTGCATGGACATACACTCACTGTAATACACACTACATACATGTTCATTCATATACTGTGCCTGCATGGACATACTGTCACTGTAATACACTCCACATACCTGCTCATTCATATACTGCGCCTGCATGGACATACTCTCACTGTAATACACTCCACATACATGCTCATTCATATACTGTGCCTGCATGGACATACTCTCACTGTAATACACTCCACATACATGCTCATTCATATACTGTGCCTGCATGGACATGCACTCACTGTAATACACTCTACATGCGTGCTCATTCATATACTGCGCCTGTGAGGACATACTGTCACTGTAATACACTCTACATACATGCTCATTCATATACTGTGCCTGCATGGACATACTCTCACTGTAATACACTCTACATACATGCTCATTCATATACTGTGCCTGCATGGACATACTCTCACTTTAATACACTCCACATACGTGCTCATTCATATACTGTGCCTGCATGGACATACTCTCACTGTAATACACTCTACATACATGCTCATTCATATACTGTGCCTGTGAGGACATACTGTCACTGTAATACACTCTACATACATGCTCATTCATATACTGTGCCTGCATGGACATACTCTCACTTTAATACACTCCACATACGTGCTCATTCATATACTGTGCCTGCATGGACATGCACTCACTGTAATACACTCTACATGCGTGCTCATTCATATACTGCGCCTGTGAGGACATACTGTCACTGTAATACACTCTACATACATGCTCATTCATATACTGTGCCTGCATGGACATACTCTCACTGTAATACACTCCACATACATGCTCATTCATATACTGTGCCTGCATGGACATACTCTCACTGTAATACACTCCACATACATGCTCATTCATATACTGTGCATGTGCGGACATACACTCACTGTAATACACTCTACATACATGCTCATTCATATACTGCGCCTGCATGGACATACTCTCACTGTAATACACTCTGCATACATGCTCATTCATATACTGTGCCTGCATGGATATACTCTCACTGTAATACATTCCATATACAAGCTCATTCATATACTGTGCCTGCATGGACATACTCTCACTGTAATACACTCTACATACATGCTCATTCATATACTGTGCCTGCATGGACATACTCTCACTGTAATACACTCTACATACATGCTCATTCATATACTGTGCCTGCATGGACATACTCTCACTGTAATACACTCTACATACATGCTCATTCATATACTGTGCCTGCATGGATATACTCTCACTGTAATACATTCCATATACAAGCTCATTCATATACTGTGCCTGCATGGACATACTCTCACTGTAATACACTCTACATACATGCTCATTCATATACTGCGCCTGCATGGAC
Source organism: Eleutherodactylus coqui (assembly GCF_035609145.1). Classification (NCBI taxonomy): domain Eukaryota; kingdom Metazoa; phylum Chordata; class Amphibia; order Anura; family Eleutherodactylidae; genus Eleutherodactylus; species Eleutherodactylus coqui. The sequence continues at coordinate 1,649,193 of NC_089843.1, read as the reverse complement.
ATACTCTCACTTTAATACACTCTACATACATGCTCATTCATATACTGTGCCTGCATGGATATACTCTCACTGTAATGCATTCCATATACAAGCTCATTCATATACTGTGCCTGCATGGACATACTCTCACTGTAATACACTCTACATACATGCTCATTCATATACTGTGCCTGCATGGACATACTCTCACTGTAATACACTCTACATACATGCTCATTCATATACTGTGCCTGCATGGACATACTGTCACTGTAATACACTCTACATACATGCTCATTCATATACTGTGCCTGCATGGACATACTCTCACTGTAATACACTCTACATACATGCATATTCATATACTGTGCCTGCATGGATATACTCTCACTGTAATACATTCCATATACAAGCTCATTCATATACTGTGCCTGCATGGACATACTCTCACTGTAATACACTCTACATACATGCTCATTCATATACTGTGCCTGCATGGATATACTCTCACTGTAATACATTCCATATACAAGCTCATTCATATACTGTGCCTGCATGGACATACTCTCACTGTAATACACTCTACATACATGCTCATTCATATACTGTGCCTGCATGGATATACTCTCACTGTAATACATTCCATATACAAGCTCATTCATATACTGTGCCTGCATGGACATACTCTCACTGTAATACACTCTACATACATGCTCATTCATATACTGTGCCTACATGGACATACACTCACTGTAATACACTCTACATACATGCTCATTCATATACTGTGCCTGCATGGATATACTCTCAGTCTAATACTCTCTACCTACATGCTCATCTGGTACTCCTCACATATTAGGACTAGCCGGGTATCTTCTCCTATCTTGTGTTATACTGCCTGTACTTGTCTCTAGTTCTGCCACCGCTTGTGTAGTATAAAGGTTTATACTTTACCAGTCTACCTGAGCGCTTCATTGGATCCGTAACTCCGAAGTGTGCCGATGTTTTAAAGCGCTGGAGTCGGCAGACCAACCGGGGGGTGATTTGAAATGTCGTTCTGCATGCTGGCTGAAGCCTGGCAAAGCTGGGTACAAATCCAACTAACAACTCTGTGCTTGCAACCCCACTAGAGTGATCGATCGAGGCTCTGCCATGACACGTTGTTGGTCGGTCGGGGGGAGGTATGTGTGACCGCTGGCGTCGGTCGGGGGGAGGTATGTGTGACCGCTGGCGTCGGTCGGGGGAGGTCTCTGTGACCGCTGGCGTCGGTCGGTCGGGGCGAGGTCTCTGTGACCGCTGGCGTCGGTCGGTCGGGGCGAGGTCTCTGTGACCGCTGGCGTCGGTCGGTCGGGGCGAGGTCTCTGTGACCGCGGTATCGGTCGGTCGGGGCGAGGTCTCTGTGACCGCTGGCGTCGGTCGGTCGGTCGGGGCGAGGTCTCTGTGACCGCTGGCGTCGGTCGGTCGGTCGGGGCGAGGTCTCTGTGACCGCTGGCGTCGGTCGGTCGCTCGGGGCGAGGTCTCTGTGACCGCTGGCGTCGCTCGGGGCGAGGTCTCTGTGACCGCTGGCGTCGCTCGGGGCGAGGTCTCTGTGACCGCTGGCGTCGGTCGGTCGGGGCGAGGTCTCTGTGACCGCTGGCGTCGGTCGGTCGGGGCGAGGTCTCTGTGACCGCTGGCGTCGGTCGGTCGGTCGGGGCGAGGTCTCTGTGACCGCTGGCGTCGGTCGGTCGGTCGGGGCGAGGTCTCTGTGACCGCTGGCGTCGGTCGGTCGGTCGGGGCGAGGTCTCTGTGACCGCTGGCGTCGGTCGGTCGGTCGGGGCGAGGTCTCTGTGACCGCTGGCGTCGGTCGGTCGGTCGGGGCGAGGTCTCTGTGACCGCTGGCGTCGGTCGGTCGCTCGGGGCGAGGTCTCTGTGACCGCTGGCGTCGGTCGGTCGCTCGGGGCGAGGTCTCTGTGACCGCTGGCGTCGCTCGGGGCGAGGTCTCTGTGACCGCTGGCGTCGGTCGGGGCGAGCTCTCTGTGACCGCTGGCGTCGGTCGGTCGGTCGGGGCGAGGTCTCTGTGATTGTTGTCGTCGGGAGGGGAGGTCTGTGTGACCGGTGTCGTTGGTTTGGGGGGAGGTGTGGATAGCTGAGTGCTCCCGGGGTCTCCAGACCTCCTCTCTCAGCTCCCATGATTACTGTGGATAGTGGCTATGGTTGGTTACTCTCCCCGGCGGTCAGACTGCACTAACAACCTGATTACCCATCCTTTACTGCCAAGACAGCAGCAGATATAAAGTTATAATCTCCGAGTTCCAAGACTGATACTTTATCAGACCATCTGTTTTATGTGACCTCCTCATTTAGAGCCCACCCTACAACTCCTAGGTCAGGCATTCCAAGCTGGTTGGCTTCAAACACCATGAAGTCCGTTGGTCCAGCTCTGAGTCTGTTAATTCCTGACCTGACAGGAACCAGAGTGTGTCTGAGATCACTACAAGGGGATTTCTAGACACTCTTACCCAAATATACGACTACATGGGACCAGGAACCGCTGCTGACTTTCTGTAGTACCTTCTTGGGAGCAGAAGATTCTTTTAGAGCTTCAGGGATAAAGCCAGCGTTGTCTATTGGCCCATATATACATATATCCTCTCCGTTACACGCTATCAGTAGTCCTCTAGAATCCCCAGTTAGTGACTAGACTTCAGGGAAGATGTCCTTCCAAATGTGATTTTACATCCAGTCCTCCTCGTTCTCTCCCAGGTGCCGGAGGGGCTGGACTCTCACAGCTGAAGTCTCCTTTGAGGAAGGATGGTCTTACTAGATGACCCACCAGGGATCGACAAGGACAGAAGGAACATGGCTGCGGGGATATTAGACCTCACTCTAAACCTGATTGACCTGATAACCGGAGAGGTGAGTGCTCCACATGATATCCCTCCTCTCTGCTAGTAAAGCAGGTAATGACTGAAGGATTCTTGGCCTCCATGTAGTGATCAGTGTGTTATCATCCACAGGAGTACACAGTAGTGAAGACAGCGGCTGTGACTCCCATCATCCATCTCCAGGAGTCAGGAGGGTGGAGCTCCATCACAGCTCCTCCCCCTCACTCCCTGATCCAGAAGGTCCTAGACCTCACCAACAAGATGACGGAGCTGCTGACAGGAGAGGTGACTGCGGGGAATGTGGGGGGACATTATACAGGGGGACTCTGGCTGATGACTGGATATTGTGTTGTCAGGTTCCTATAAGGTTTCATGATGTGGCCGTCTATTTCTCCATGGAGGAGTGGGAGTATTTAGAGGGACACTGGGATCGGTACAAGGACATCATAATGGAGGACCACCTGCCTCGTACATCTCTGGGTAAGAGCAGACCTTCCTGATTATAGAGGAGAGCGGTGATGAGTGTCACCTAGACTCACCCATCATCATATATACAATGTATTCAGTCTCTGGTTATTACCTATAGATGGATCTAGGGGGAGATCCCCAGCAGAGAGATGTCCCAGCCATCTGTATTCCCAGGACCGTCCAGAGGAAGATGTCCCGGAGAACCAGCAGGTAGATGGCTGAGATTCTACAAATCCTCTATAGGTTGATGTAATGCAGCTTTCTACTACACTCCTCCGGCCGCCTGCAGTAGACGCTCTAGTCCATCTTGTTGTTGTTGATAGATGATGCTCCTTCTCATCGATGACCAACCAGGGATGGACAAGGATAGAAGGAACATGGCTGCGGGGATATTGGACCTCACCCTAGACATGATCCATCTGATAACCGGAGAGGTGAGAGCTCCACATGATATCACTCTTCCTTACGTGGTAGAACTGTTGGGCACCTAAGAGCCTGTCGGCTGCCCCAGCGGCTATGTCTCCTATGCTTTCACGGACTGTTGGAGAATGCATAAAAAAGTGGCTTAGAATCTCAGCAAGGGTCATAAATGACTTAAAGTGATAAACCATAAGCCAAAGCCATAAACCCCGGGGCTGAGTGCCCGAAATCTAACTGTTACTAGATATAAAAATCACAGAGGTGAGAGAAAAAAAATGTACAAAGACAACTCACAGAAAAAAAGCCAAAAATGCCCGATCTGATGAACTGCAGGGCGGCTCAATCACCGTAGACCCCAGTGGAATGTAGAAGGCCAGACTGCATCATGAGCGAGCTAAATGTTCAGTGCCGACTAGTCTACAGCCACCCGGCTCACGCAGCCCTGGTTGGGGAGGGGTGACTGCTAATAAACAGTCTGCACATGTGAACTGTTACCAAGGATGTCCGCCATAGATAGGTGTGCCACACCATACTGGAGTACAACGGCTACTGGCAGAGCAGTGGATTATCCTGTATCACCACAACGTGTGTGAGGATTGGCACATACATATACGTGCGTGAGAGCCGATTGTTCTCTATGGATACGTGCGTTCATACACACATCTTAATTTGTATAGTGCTAACTTATTCCGCGGGGGAAGGGGGGCTGATAAGGACGTAGAGGGGCAGAAGATGTATACCATAGGTAAGGTGGAAGGCGTAGGGAGCCATAGGGAGGCAGCGGGCATGTTGCGGGGGCTGGGGATTGGATCAGGAGGCTTGGTAGGGGTCCCTGAAGAGGTGCGTTTTGAAGACACATCTGAAGTTCCGTGCGTCGGGGATTGTTTGGATGCCTTGGGGTAGAGAATTCCAGAGGATGGGTGCAGCTCTAGAGAAGTCCTGGAGGCGAGCGTGTGAGGTTCGTATTACAGGGGTGTTTAGTCTAAGTGTCTTAGCCGATGGGAGTGAGCGGGCTGGGTGATGGACAGACAGGAGAGAGGTGATGTACGGTGGCATGGCGCCATGGAGAGCTCTGTGGGTGATGAGTATGAATCTTGTTCTGTAGTGGATGGGCAGCCAGTGCAGCGACTGGCATAGTGCAGGGGCATCTGAGAAGCGTCTGGATAGGTAGATGAGTCTGGCTTCCACATTTAGTATGGCTTGGAGTGGAGCGAGTCTGGTGCGGGGAGGCCAATGAGCAGGGAGTTGCAGTAGTTGAGTCAGGAGTGGATAAGGGCGACCACGAGTGCCATTGCGTGTCCGTGGTGAGGAAAGGCTGGATATTAGCAATATTTCTGAGGTGCATGTGGCATGTTTGGGCCAGAGATTGGATATGGGGGGTAAAGGAGAGGTCAGAGTCTAATGTGACTCTAAGGCAGCGGGGCGTGCTGTCAGGGGGTTATGATGGTGCCAGACACTGATATGGAGATATTGGGGGGAGGTCGGCTGGAAGGCGGAAAGACAAGGAGGTCAGTTTTAGAGAGGTTTAGTTTGAGAAAAAGGGAGGACATAGTGTTAGAGACAGCGGACAGACAGTCGGTGATATTTTGAAGAATGGTACTAAAATGTCCTAGAACCCCATTGTATATTGTGTAGAAACCTTTCCTCTAGATGTAGAGAGCGCCCCCTTATTACAGTCCTGGGTATATTACATGATGAGAGATCTCTGTACAATGTATATGTATCAGATATGTATAATGATATATGTATCAGCTCCCTGATATATTATACATAGTTATTAGAGCGCCCCCCTGTTACACTCCTGGGTATAATAGATGATGGGAGAGATCTCTGTACTGACCCCTGATATATCTATATATAGTTATTAGAGCGCCCCCTTGTTACAGTCCTGGGTATAATAGATGATGGGAGAGATCTCTGTACTGACCCCTGATATATCTATATATAGTTATTAGAGTGCCCCTTGTTACAGTCCTGGGTATAATAGATGATGGGAGAGCTCTCTGTACTGACCACTGATATATTATACATAGTTATTAAAGCGCCCCCTTGTTACAGTCCTGGGTATAATACATGATGAGAGATATCTCTGAACTGACCCCAGATATATCTATATATAGTAATTAAAGCGCCCCCTTGTTACAGTCCTGGGTATAATAGATAATAGGAGAGATCTCTGTACTGACCCCTGATATATCTATACATAGTTATTAGAGCGCCCCCTTATTATAGTCCTGGGTATAATAGATGATGGGAGAGATCTCTGTACTGACTCCTGATATAGCTATACATAGTTATTAGAGCGCCCCCTTGTTACAGTCCTGGGTATAATAGATGATGGGAGAGATCTCTGTACTGACCCCTGATTTATCTATACATAGTTATTAGAGCGCCCCCTTGTTACAGTCCTGGGTATAATAGATGATGGGAGAGATCTCTGTACTGACCTCTGATATATCTATACATAGTTATTAGAGCACCCCCTTGTTACAGTCCTGGGTATAATAGATGATGGCAGAGATCTCTGTACTGACCTCTGATATATCTATACATAGTTATTAGAGCACCCCCTTGTTACAATTCTGGGTATAATAGATGATGGGAGAGATCTCTGTACTGACCCCTGATATATCTATATATAGTTAATAAAGCGCTCCCTCGTTACAGTCCTGGGTATAATACATGATGGGAGAGATCTCCTATACTGACCCCTGATATATCTATACATAGTTATTAGAGCGCCCCCTTGTTACAGTCCTGGGTATAATAGATGATGGGAGAGATCTCTGTACTGACCCCTGATATATTATACATAGTTATTAGAGCACCCCCTTGTTACAGTCCTGGGTATAAGAGATGATGGGAGAGATCTCTGTAGTGACCCCTGATATATCTATATATAGTTATTAGAGTGCCCCCTTGTTACAGTCCTAGTATAATAGATTGTGCGAGAGAGTTCTCTGTACTGACCTCTGATATATCTATACATAGTTATTAGAGCGCCCCCTTGTTACAGTCCTGGGTATAATAGATGATGGGAGAGATCTCTGTACTGACCCCTGATATATTATGCATAGTTATTAGAGCGCTCCCTTGTTACAGTCCTGGCTATAATAGATGATGGGAGAGATCTCTGTACTGACCCCTGATATATCTATACATAGTTATTAGAGCGCCCCCTTGTTACAGTCCTGGGTATAATAGATGATGGCAGAGATCTCTGTACTGACCCCTGATATATTATACATAGTTATTAGAGCGCCCCCTTGTTACAGTCCTGGGTATAATAGATGATGGGAGAGAGCTCTGTAGTGACCCCTGATATATCTATACATAGTTATTAGACCGCCCCCTTGTTACAGTCCTGGGTATAATAGATGATGGCAGAGATCCCTGTACTGACCCCGATATATTATACATAGTTATTAGAGCGCCCCCTTGTTACAGTCCTAGTATAATAGATTATGCGAGAGAGATCTCTGTACTGACCCCTTATATATCTATACATAGTTATTAGAGCGCCCCCTTGTTACAGTCCTGGGTATAATAGATGATAGGAGAGATCTCTGTACTGGCCCCTGATATATCTATATAGTTATTAGAGCGACCCTTGTTACAGTTCGGGGTATAATAGATGATGGGAGAGATCTCTGTACTGACCCCTGGTATATTATACATAGTTATTAGAGCACCCCTTTATTACAGTCCTGGGTATAATAGATGATGGGAGAGATCTCTGTACTGACCCCTGATATATCATACATAGTTATTAGAGCACCCCTTTATTACAGTCCTGGGTATAATAGATGATGGGAGAGATCTCTGTACTGACCCCTGATGTATCTACACATAGTTATTAGAACGCCCCCTTGTTACAGTCCTGGGTATAATAGATGATGGTAGAGATCTCTGTACTGACCCCTGATATATTATACATAGTTATTAGAGCAGCCCTTGTTACAGTCCTGGGTATAATAGATGATGGGAGAGATCTCTGTACTGACCCCTGATATATCTATACATAGTTATTAGAGCGCACCCTTGTTACAGTCCTGGGTATAATAGATTATGGGAGAGATCTCTGTACTGACCCCTGATATATCTATACATAGTTATTAGAGCGCACCCTTGTTACAGTCCTGGGTATAATAGATGATGGGAGAGATCTCTGTACTGACCCCTGATATATTATACATAGTTATTAGAGCGCCCCCTTGTTACAGTCCTGGGTATAATAGATGATGGAAGAGATCTCTGTACTGACCCCAGATATAGCCATACATAGTTATTAGAGCACCTCCTTGTTACAGTCCTGGGTATAATAGATGATGGGAGAGATCTCTGTACTGACCCCTGATATATCCATTAGTAGTTATTAGAGCGCCCCCTTGTTACAGTCCTGGGTATAATAGATGATGGGAGAGATCTCTGTACTGACCCCGGATATATTATACATAGTTATTAGAGCAGCCCTTGTTACAGTCCTGGGTATAATAGATTATGGGAGAGATCTCTGTACTGACCCCTGATATATCTATACATAGTTATTAGAGCGCACCCTTGTTACAGTCCTGGGTATAATAGATGATGGGAGAGATCTCTGTACTGACCCCTGATATATTATACATAGTTATTAGAGCGCCCCCTTGTTACAGTCCTGGGTATAATAGATGATGGAAGAGATCTCTGTACTGACCCCAGATATAGCCATACATAGTTATTAGAGCGCCCCCTTGTTACAGTCCTGGGTATAATAGATGATGGGAGAGATCTCTGTACTGTCCTCTGATATATCTATACATAGTTATTAGAGCGCCCCCTTGTTACAGTCCTGGGTATAATAGATGATGGGAGAGATCTCTGTACTGACCCATGATATATTATACATAGTTATTAGAGCGCCCCCTTGTTACAGCCCTGGGTATAATAGATGATGGGAGAGATCTCTGTAACTCTATTTTATTAGAAAAATGAAAAACATAACAAAACAAGCCTTTTGGACTAAGCCAAGAAAACGACAGAAATGTCCAAGACAACATAAACAGGTTTGCTTCAAACTGTATCCATCGGACCTCCAGTATGCGCCCACTTCAGACTTCCCTGTAAGCCAGATCTTTTCCGGTTACAGACCTTTTCTTCGGACTCCAGGTGTTCCTCAGGTATTTACCGTCCGTCCGGAAACAGAATAGAAAAGGATGCAATTACTAACGAGGTCATACCCCACCAAGACCGATGCCGCACCGACCCATCTCTCTTACAGCGTGAATATATACATCATTCTTCATTAGTGATAATTATACTCTCCATAATACAGTTTACCATACGCAATATATATACACACACGCAGGTTTTTTTTACCCCCTCTTCTTTTCTCCCCCATGTGGCCTAAATATAAACCTAAAAACAAAACCATATCTCAAAAAGAAAACATAACCCAAATACCCGCCTACAGACATAATGGACAGAAATATAAACCTTTTTTTTTTTTTTTTTTAAATAATATACATACATTTTTTTAAATTAATTTTTTAAATTTTTTAAATTTTTTTTTTTTATACTTTCTTCTTCTTAGTTTATACTAATACGACACCTTATACCCTACACACCGCACACCTTATACCCTACACACCGCACACCTTATACCCTACATACCACACACCTTATACCCTACATACCACACACCTTATACCCTACATACCGCACACCTTATACCCTACATACCACACACCTTATACCCTACATACCACACACCTTATACCCTACATACCACACACCTTATACCCTACACACCACACACCTTATACCCTACACACCACACACCTTATACCCTACATACCACACACCTTATACCCTACACACCGCACACCTTATACCCTACACACCGCACACCTTATACCCTACATACCACACACCTTATACCCTACATACCACACACCTTATACCCTACATACCGCACACCTTATACCCTACATACCACACACCTTATACCCTACATACCACACACCTTATACCCTACATACCGCACACCTTATACCCTACATACCACACACCTTATACCCTACATACCACACACCTTATACCCTACATACCACACACCTTATACCCTACACACCACACACCTTATACCCTACACACCACACACCTTATACCCTACATACCACACACCTTATACCCTACATACCGCACACCTTATACCCTACATACCGCACACCTTATACCCTACACACCGCACACCTTATACCCTACATACCACACACCTTATACCCTACATACCGCACACCTTATACCCTACATACCACACACCTTATACCCTACATACCATACACCTTATACCCTACACACCGCACACCTTATACCCTACATACCACACACCTTATACCCTACATACCACACACCTTATACCCTACACACCACACACCTTATACCCTACACACCACACACCTTATACCCTACATACCACACACCTTATACCCTACATACCGCACACCTTATACCCTACACACCGCACACCTTATACCCTACACACCACACACCTTATACCCTACATACCACACACCTTATACCCTACATACCGCACACCTTATACCCTACATACCACACACCTTATACCCTACATACCATACACCTTATACCCTACATACCACACACCTTATACCCTACACACCACACACCTTATACCCTACACACCACACACCTTATACCCTACATACCACACACCTTATACCCTACATACCGCACACCTTATACCCTACACACCGCACACCTTATACCCTACATACCACACACCTTATACCCTACACACCACACACCTTATACCCTACATACCACACACCTTATACCCTACACACCACACACCTTATACCCTACACACCACACACCTTATACCCTACACACCACACACCTTATACCCTACATACCACACACCTTATACCCTACATACCGCACACCTTATACCCTACACACCGCACACCTTATACCCTACATACCACACACCTTATACCCTACACACCACACACCTTATACCCTACATACCACACACCTTATACCCTACACACCACACACCTTATACCCTACATACCGCACACCTTATACCCTACATACCACACACCTTATACCCTACATACCACACACCTTATACCCTACATACCACACACCTTATACCCTACATACCGCACACCTTATACCCTACATACCACACACCTTATACCCTACATACCACACACCTTATACCCTACATACCACACACCTTATACCCTACATACCGCACACCTTATACCCTACATACCACACACCTTATACCCTACATACCATACACCTTATACCCTACATACCGCACACCTTATACCCTACATACCGCACACCTTATACCCTACATACCGCACACCTTATACCCTACATACCACACACCTTATACCCTACATACCGCACACCTTATACCCTACATACCACACACCTTATACCCTACATACCACACACCTTATACCCTACATACCACACACCTTATACCCTACATACCGCACACCTTATACCCTACATACCGCACACCTTATACCCTACACACCACACACCTTATACCCTACATACCACACACCTTATACCCTACACACCACACACCTTATACCCTACACACCACACACCTTATACCCTACATACCACACACCTTATACCCTACACACCACACACCTTATACCCTACATACCACACACCTTATACCCTACATACCACACACCTTATACCCTACATACCATACACCTTATACCCTACATACCACACACCTTATACCCTACATACCACACACCTTATACCCTACATACCGCACACCTTATACCCTACACACCGCACACCTTATACCCTACATACCACACACCTTATACCCTACATACCACACACCTTATACCCTACATACCACACACCTTATACCCTACATACCACACACCTTATACCCTACATACCACACACCTTATACCCTACATACCACACACCTTATACCATTAAGAAGCTCAAGTTCAGTGCTTACAAGCCCTCTTTTCTTCCTCTATTTACTAAAACAAAAAGCTATCAAGTGAATAGAATAAAATTAGCCCATCACCGGGAAAGGAGACCCCAGGCTAGGGCACTCCAAAAGAAAGACCCCTCCATAGGCGAGAGGCCCTGAGTGCACCCAACCTGTTGAACTCCAAAGAACGCACCTTCACCAGGTCACCAAGGATGTCCCTACACACCACATCCACAGGGAGGATTTTTTGACGTGTCGAAACTGAACACCGCGCGTGCCACGTGTAGTACCTAACCACTAGACTAACTAGATATAATGTGCCCCTGTCCCGTCAACCCAGATCTCTGAATGCCCCATAGGCCCACTCAGGATAGGAGAGGACAGCCAGCCTAGGCCAACCGATGGAAGCCCCTACCCTTCTGTAGACCTCTGTATTAAAGGGACACTGAAGTAAGAAATGCTCCATAGTTTCCACTACCGAGCCACACTCCTCCCGGGGACAGTCCCTCTCCTCCACCTTTCTGTACTTCAAGTTATCCCTCACATACAACTTACCATGGAAAGAGCGCCAGGCCAAATCCCAAAACTTCAATGGGACCCTTACTGAATTTAACAAAACTAACCCTACCTCTAGGTCCTGACCTGGGCAGTCCCTGAGGGCCAGTGGATTTTGGAAGCGGGTGACCAGAACCCTATTGTCAAGGAACCTCCTTGACAGAGTCCTAATCTCCTCAGCCCCCAAGCCCCAGCGACGAATAACTTTCAGAACCGGCGCAATGTAAGCCGGGAGATGTCCATGGGTTGAACGAAAATCTTTCACACACCCTCCTGTCTCCCATTCCTGGAAGAAAGGCTGAAACCATGCCTTAGAGGAGACTACCCACAGAGGAGCCCTTCCTGTATTCCAGAAGTTTGCTATATTGGTTTTAAGAAAGGTATTCACTTGGAATACCACAAGGTTGACCATACACAACCCCCCTAGTCTCCTTGTGCGGTATGTGACCTCCCGCTTTACTAGGTTTAGTCGGTTCCCCCACAACAGCTGGAAGAACAGACTATAGACCTGTGTCCAGAGAGGCTCCGGCAAGATACATACGCTGCCCAAATAGATTAACAACGGGAGCAGGAAAGTCTTGATAAGGCTAACCCTTTCTCTCAGGGACAAAGACCATCCCTTCCACTGGTCAGCCTTCTGACTGGCATCTTTCAGTTTACCGTCCCAATTTCTCCCTGGGTAATCACCCTGGCCAAATTGGATGCCTAAAACTTTTGCAAATTCTTGAGGCTCCGGGAGAGTGTCTGGGAGACTGAAATCAGGATCTCCTCCCCCCAGCCAGAGACTTTCACACTTGTCCCTATTGACTCGGGATCCAGAAGCCTCCGAATACCTAACCACCTCTGACATCACCCATCCAGCCTCCTCCTTGGACGAGACAAAGACAGTGACATCATCAGCGTAGGCCACCACCCTAAGTGCAGACTCCGGCCCCTCCAGGCCCATCCCGACCCCCGCCAATGGTCCGCCACTCAACCGCCTTAAAAAGGGGTCAATTGCGAACACATATAGCAATGGGCTCAAAGGACAACCCTGGCGGACACCGGACCCCACCTCAAAGGGGCGCCCGACCCAACTGTTCACCAGCGGGAAACTCTCAGCCCCTGCATACAAAACTTTAAGCCAATCGATAAACCCTATTGGTAAACCGAATCTCAGAAGGACTGACCAGAGGTACTCATGGTCAACCCTATCAAAGGCCTTGGCCTGATCCAAGGACAGCAAGAAGCCTTTCCAATTACCGGCCCTACCCTGTTCCACAGCCTCCCGGACACCCAGTACAGCACTGAAAGTACTTCGGCCAGGAACAGAGCAGTGCTGGTCCCCCGAAAGTAGTTTGGGTGCAAAATGCACCAGTCTGTTAAAAATGATCTTTGCAAGAACCTTCCGGTCCGTATTGAGAAGCGCTATGGGACGCCAATTCTCAATCCGGGATGGATCTTTACCCTTTGACAAAATGATCAGGGCCGACCTCCTCATTGACTCTGGCAGAATGCCCGAGGATAGACATTCATTAAATATCTCGGTCAACAGGGGAGCCAACAGCTCCTTAAAGGTCTTATAAAATTCGGATGTTAAGCCATCCGGACCTGGCGTTTTCTTGAGCGCAAGCCCATCAAAGGCCAGTCTCACTTCCTCTTCCCTGATGGGTTCCGTCAAAACGTCAAGCGACGACGCCACCCCCTGCTCAGGGATGGTATCAGCCAGGAAAGCCGACATCTTGACTCGATCTAGGTCCTTCTGTTAGGACAGTGTCCGGGATATGGGGGTCCCTGAGAAATCCCGCAACCCCTGTCCCTGCCTACTTGCCCCCCTGGGCTAACCCCCAGGGCGACAACTGGGCGGCGGTCCCTACCCTCACTAGGGAAGCGGGACACTGGAAGACAAACAGACACTGAAGACAAACAAACGGTAGCGTGGTCAGACAATCCGGGTCGGCAACAGGAGGGTACGCAGTACAGAGGGGTCAGGCAAAAACGAAGTCAAGGTCCAAAAGCAGAAGTAAGGAAAGCCGGGGGCAAAAAGAGCAGTCAAAAATAACGCGGGTGCAGCTGGAGAACCAAACTAACACTGGCAAGGGCTGGAAGGAAAACACACACTTTTAAATGCTGTCAGAGCTCCCGCCCCAGCAGCTGATTGGGGCGGGGAGTCTGACAGCAGCAGGGCAATCAGGGAGGTGCTGGGGACACGCCCGCAGCCTTGCAGAACAGACCGTTACCAGGGAAGCCAGCTAGGTAGTCAAGTAACTAGAGAAGCACCTGCTGCCTCGCTAGCAACCCGGCGGTGACCAGTTTTACAGCGGCCCGGGGAGATTACTAGAAGCGGGGCTCCCCTTTGCCGCACTCCTGTAACCCGGGTGGCATGACTGGTGGTGTGGGCACGGCGGCCGCTAGAATTGCTGGTTCTGACACCTTCCTTGCCAAATGGTGTGAGTAGAAAGATCCGACGACCTCCAGGATCCCTGAACTGGACCTTTTCAGAGATCCTGTACTATCAACCAGACCCGTTACCAACCTACTATTCACTGACAACTTACAGTTTCTGTAGGGGTCGGGCAAGCAGAATTTCCCGAAATCCCTCTCAAAAACTAAAGATGTGTGCATATCATACCAACATCCCTTCAGCAAGGCTTTCACCCTGGAGGCCTCCTCACGGCTGCCCCCAGTCGAGACAATTTGCTTGAGTTTCCTCCTCAAAGCTTGATATAAACGGTACTGGGTCAAACTTCTGAGGTTTGAGAGCTCACGGAAATATTTTGTAACCCGTTTCTTGAAGATCTCCCACCACTCTGACTTACTGTTACAAAGGCCCATCAGTGGAAGCTGGCTCTGCAGAAAATCCTCAAAGGACTGTCTTATTTCCTCCTCCTCCAGGAGTGCCGAATTTAACTTCCATAAACCTCTTCCCATCCGAGGGATTTCTGAAACATTCAGAGAAAACATAATTAAACAGTGATCGGAGAATTCCACCTCCACCACCAGAATTGGTGAGGAGACAGCCTCCTCCTTTAAATAAAACCTATCTATTCTAGATCTACAACTACCTCGATAAAAAGTGAACCCCGTGTCGCCTGTGGTGTGCCGAACATGGACATCCACCAGGCGAGCCTCACTCACTATATTATTCAAAGCGACGCTGTCGTAAGCCAACTTGTCTCTGGCACCTCCCCTATCACAGAGCCTCGAGACATTATTGAAGTCTCCGCCAAAGATCACCAGTCGACTCGTAAAAAGAAAGGGCTTGATCCTTATGAAGAGGTCCTTCCTCTCGTTCTTTCTCTGAGGACCATAAATATTTATGAGCCGAAGCTCTTGACCTCTCATAAGGACGTCCAAGACCAAGCACCTCCCCATTTCCACCTCGATTACCCGTCTGCATTCAACCGCTGCGGTTTTAAAAAGAACCGCCACCCCGCTATATGGTTCGGCCGCAAGAGACCAATAGGAGGGCCCATGAGTCCACTCCCTCTTTGCTTTATACTGGCCAGGTCTGTTAGCCTGGTCTCTTGCAAAAACAAAATATCAGCTTCATTCCGGCTGAAAAAATCAAAGGCCATAAAGCGAGCCATATCAGACTTAATGCTAGCGACATTAATGGTCGCCAACGTCAACGGGGTGAGTGCCGCCATCAAGGGTGATCGAGTTGGACAGCTCTCTTCTTTACATTACCCGATTTCCCCCACCAGAATCCCTACCACCCCTTTTTAAACACTCTGACATGTCCATTTCTACAATATTTATATTTTTTACATGATTGTTTATTTCTTTTTGCGAACCCCCCTCCAGATTCGGAGAGGAGCCCTCACCTTTGTCCCGTGGCACTGAGTCTCCCCTAACCCCCGGAGGAACTTGTGGCCCCCCAGGAGGGAGGGGAGCGAAGTCCCCCACCGGCACTACTCTATTCCTTGGCTCCTCCTCCTCCTCCTCTAATGAGGAGGATTCAGGGTCGCCTCCTTCCAGAGTCTGAAAGCGGTTTGTTAAGATGACCAGAGGGGAGCCGGTTTGGCCCTCCTTTAGAATCTGACCTGGAGGGGGAGAAGATTTCTTTTTCCCCTTCTCTTTATTCTGTTTACCCTTCTTACGTTTTCCTTTTGCCATTCCCTACTCTCCTCATCCACACTGTCTTCTGGATGGGAACTTGATAGGGAACTGGACCTTTCGTCCTCCTCTCTCGCCAGTCTCCTGACCTCTTCCTCCAAATCACTGCCCCTTATGTCCTCAGAGGTGGTCACTGGCCCTTGGGAAACAGGGACCAGGGTCATCCTACTGGATCCCCCCCCCTTCCCCTGCCTCCTTTCGGGACATCTGCTGTCTGGTCTTACTCACTCTTCCACCTTTTTCCATCACCGTACCTCCAGACCCCCTACTTCCGCCCTCCCCCTCTCCAGCTGAGGCCCCGCTGCCCCGGGGTACCCCAGTCAGATCAGGAGCAACATCAGCACGGGCACGCTGAGGACAGCGACTGAAGGGGTGTCCTAGGACACCACACAGGTTGCAGCGAATGTCTGTACACGAGGCGGCATGGTGACCCTCTCCCCCACACAATGTATACATCAGTTTGGTACATGCCGCACTGAAATGTGTGGGGTCACCGCACTTGTGACATACCTTCGGCTGCCCCTGGTAAAAGGCCAGGATCCTATCTCTTCCCAAGAAAGCAGAGGAAGGAATGTGGGTAACAGAGTTTCCGGACTGCCTCAATTTCACCAGGAAAGTCCAGGCTCCAGACCAGATGCCGTACTCGTCACGGTTCTTTGTGGGGTTGCCCTGCACCTCCCCGTAACGAGATATCCAGGTCATGATGTCAATGAACGACAGTGACTCATTACGGGTTAAAACGGTCACTGACTTCACCGTGTCCTGGCGGGAAACGGGAATCACCTCGAAATCTCGCCAGTCGGGCCTAGTCTGAACCAGCTCATAATTCGACCAGAAAAGTTCAAGACCTTCTGACCGAACAAAGCTGATATCAAACTCCGAGGTGCCAAACGGATGGATCAGGGCAAAGATGTCATATGCCCTGAAGCCCATATTCAGCAGGAGCTCAACCACCTTCCCCCGTTTTGGGCATGTATCTCTGCTACCTATATGCCGAAGACGGACTACATTCCTTCTGGCCCCCGATGGCCCGCTTGTTGGGAGCGACCAATTCTCTCGGAAGGCCCCAAGTCCATGCCGCTGGATCCAGAACTCGAGGTTAACCTGCTCACCCTCTATATTGGCCGTCTTTTCTCCCCCGCCTCAGACGCCGCTGTAAATTTCCCTGTCCAGCCCCACGGGAAAAAGGCCTCTCTGCCCCCCCGGTAACCGCTCCAGCATAACTTTTGGGGCCAGGCACCACCGGGAGGGGAGATGGGTCAGACACAGCCCCCACCGCAACCCCCACTACGGCAACATCAGCCCTGGCCTGTTCCTGGGCACCAGTCCTATTATCTGTAGATAATGCAGCATATCCACCAAAACCATCTGAAGACGCAGCACCACTAACCATAGCCCCAGATGGGTGGGCAATCATCCCCACAGCATCCCTTTCTGGACAAACCGCCCTCCCATCCCTAGACTCCGGCTGTTGTACGTCGGCAGAGGAGGTGACCAGGTTTTGAGCCTCTCCCCACAATCTAGTACCAACTACACCCTGCATGGACCCCCCGGTCACCATTATAATGGCCGGGCTAGTCTGCATAGCCGGACACCCTCCTGACTTTCCTAATTCAGAAGAAACACTCTTTATATCACTCACGGTTTCCCATCCCACTGCACCTGCCACTACCATCCCAGACATCCTCTCCTCCCCTCCTGTGACTCCGGATCCACTACCATCCTCAGTGCTCCTACCAGCATTCCTACTACCACCCTCCTCCTCTGCAACCACAGTAGATATGCTACACCCACCCTTATGTAGCCCCTTCCCCTGGACCTCCTTCGCACTTTCACGTCCCACCACCTGCATCCCTGTTGACACTAGTACCCCTGAAACAGGAGAAGCCTTCTTCACTCCAACTGCTATTTGACCTCCATGACCAGATGTCACCGATTTTGCCACTGTAACGTCACTAGGCTCTGCCCCCTTCCTAGATGCCGGCACCGCCGCCGATGCCCTGGTGTCCCGTGCTGCCGGAGCAGCTGCGATCCCGCGCCCAGACTCTGACACCGCCGCTGATGTCTGCCTGCTTCGGGCATCAGGATTCACCTCTGACAAGGTGATAGCCTGCACCCCCTCCCCGGATGCCTGCGTGCTCCGGAGGGCGGGGTCTATCTCGGAAGACGGCACGCCACCCGCGAGTGTGCAGTCCATGGGAGTCTCAACACCCACCGCAGGTGCCTGACTTACAACGGATGCCATACCTTTCCCTCCCTGCTCAGCATCCAACACCATTACTGGTACTGGGGTCAGCTGAGCAGGGGGGTCTTTCCCATCCTCCCCCTGGGTGCCGCTGGGAAAGATTCTCTCCCTCTGATCCATTCCCGGGACCACCACAGATGCCGAGTCTGTTTGACCAGAGGGGCTAGGAAATGATACAAAACGGGTGCATACGACCTGTAATTGCTTCTTCTTCTTGTTTTTCTTCTGCTTGCCTTTTCCTGATCTTTCTTTGCCCTCCTCAGGTAGGTCGTCCCCAAAAGAAAGATTAGACATATTAGTGGGGGATTCCATTCTTTTAATTTCTGCCATTAAATAACCACCTTCTCCCTCCCTTTCCTCCTCATCTGAGGAGTAAGAAGCACTCAGCCTTGGGCTGGGCTGCCTTGGGGGCATGGGCTGGGAAATCTTCACAGGTGATAAATCAGGAGACGCCCTGCAGGACATCACACCTGGAGACATTACACCTGCTTCATCCTCCTCACTGTCAGACACTGAGGTCACTGCTCACTCCTTCCCAGAGAGGTTCCTCATGCTGTCCAATCTCTCTTGGTTGCTCAGTCTTTCCTTAAATCCGACAGCATTCTGTAAAATATACTCTTTTCTTGTGGGATGAAGCTTAATGGCCTCTCTCACTTTCCCCATGTCTTCTGATGTAGTGTCGCGGTCCTTTCTCCTTGTAGCAGTCTCTGCCCGAGCCTTCAAAGATTTCCGCTCCATCTGCAGCTTTTTAAGCTTCTGACCGCATGCCTCAAATTCATTAGTACATAGATGAATTCTGGTACTATACTTGGTGGTGGTCTCCCCGGGACGGCGCTCACCCCACCCCTTGTACTGGATAAGGGAATCGCCACCATCCTGTCCTTGGGAAGACTCACCTTTCTTTCCAGGATGGCCTGCACTCTCCATGGAGTCTTGCTGCATCAGCCTCTGGGGTCTTCTTAGTCGCTCTCCTCCTGAGACCAGTAACACACCGTCATTCCCCGCTGGTCTCACCCGGGGAATGGTGGAGGATGTGCTAGGTTGCACACTCATGGAGGCCCTCTCACCTCTCCAGGGAGAGGGAAAGGGCTCCAGACACGTCTGCTCAGTAGCTCAGCTCTGCTCAGACTGCAAGGCTCCACCTACTCCAGCCCCCTTGTTGCAGTCCTGGGTAGAATAGATGATGGGAGAGATCTCTGTACTGACCCTGATATATCTATACATAGTTATTAGAGCACTCCCTTGTTACAGTCACAGTCCTGGGTATAATAGATGATGGGAGAGATCTCTGTACTGACCCCTGATATATCTATACATAGTTATTAGAGCACCCCCTTGTTACAGTCACAGTCCTGGGTATAATAGATGATGGGAGAGATCTCTGTACTGACCTCTGATATAGCTATACATAGTTATTAGAGCACCCCCTTGTTACAGTCCTGTGTATAATAGATGATGGGAGAGATCTCTGTACTGACCCTGATATATCTATACATAGTTATTAGAGCGCTCCTTTGTTACAGTCACAGTCCTGGGTATAATAGATGATGGGAGAGATCTCTGTACTGACCTCTGATATAGCTATACATAGTTATTAGAGCACCCCCTTGTTACAGTCCTGTGTATAATAGATGATGGGAGAGATCTCTGTACTGACCCTGATATATCTATACATAGTTATTAGAGCGCCCCCTTGTTACAGTCACAGTCCTGGGTATAATAGATGATGGGAGAGATCTCTGTACTGACCCTGATATATCTATACATAGTTATTAGAGCGCCCCCTTGTTACAGTCCTGGGTATAATAGATGATGGGAGAGATCTCTGTACTGACCCTGATATATCTATACATAGTTATTAGAGCACCCCTTTATTACAGTCCTTAGTATTATAGATGATGGGAGAGATCTCTGTACTGACCCTGATATATCCATTAGTAGTTATTAGAGCGCCCTCTTGTTACAGTCCTGGGTATAATAGATGATGGGAGAGATCTCTGTACTGACCCTGATATATCTATACATAGTTATTAGAGCGCCCCCTTGTTACAGTCACAGTCCTGGGTATAATAGATGATGGGAGAGATCTCTGTACTGACCTCTGATATATTATACATAGTTATTAGAGTGCCCCTTTGTTACAGTCCTGGGTATAATAGATCATGGGAGAGATCTCTGTACTGACCCTGATATATCTATACATAGTTATTAGAGCACCTCCTTGTTACAGTCCTGGGTATAATAGATGATGGGAGAGATCTCTGTACTGACCTCTGATATATCTATACATAGTTATCAGAGCGCCCCCTTGTTACAGTCACAGTCCTGGGTATAATAGATGATGGAAGAGATCTCTGTACTGACCCCTGATATATTATACATAGTTATTAGAGCACCCCCTTGTTACAGTCACAGTCTTAGGTATAATAGATGATGGGAGAGATATCTGTACTGACCCCTGATATACATAGTTATTAGAGCGCCATCTTGTTACAGTCCTGGGTATAATAGATGATGGGAGAGATCTCTGTACTGACCCTGATATATCTATACATAGTTATTAGAGCGCCCCCTTGTTAGTCCTGGGTATAATAGATGATAGGAGAGATCTCTGTACTGACCCCTGATATATCTATACATAGTTATTAGAGCGCCCCCTTGTTACAGTCCTGGGTATAATAGATGATAGGAGAGATCTCTGTACTGACCCCTGATATATTATACATAGTTATTAGAGTGCCCCCTTGTTACAGTCCTGGGTATAAGAGATGATGGGAGAGATCTCTGTACTGACCCCTGATATATCTATACATAGTTGTTCTGTTTAAACAGATTTTTTGGCATTAAGTAACAGAATTATGCAGTAAGTTTCAGTTTTAACCAGCTATCTACTGTTACAACACATGTGTAATGTTCACAGCACATCAGTTGTACATTTGAGATGAAATGGCAGTCCTTAAGGTTCCATCAGTTACACATGTAACAAGTATTAACACAAACATTGTATCATGTAAGAATAACACAGATGATACAAACATTTGGTAATGACCTATATATATATATATACTAGCTGATATACCCGGCTTCGCCCGAGTTAATTTGGTACTGGTGTTTATCTGGTGTTCACACGGAAAATCTTATGAAGTCGTGGTTACTTTAGAGATACCGGAAAAACATATGTTCACCATTTTGCATAGTTCTCTGCGTTACCCAGGAAACACCACGTGGAGGTAACCATGTGACGTTTCCTTTATATAAAATGACATCAGGAAGTGAGAGAATTAGATTACGTACATAAAATTTGGACACATTCTTTTGCGCATAGAATTGAATAATGGAGTTGGGACCCATTAGCTTTTCCTATCTATGACATAATCAATGCTCGTGCCAAATTTCCTGTTTCTATGACACCGGAAAGTGAAAAAATTACATTCCGTACGTAATATTTCGACGCCGATTCTTTTGCGCATAGAATTGAATAATCGAGTTGGGACCCATTAGCTTTTCCTATGTATGACATATTCAATGCTCGTGCCAAATTTCCCGTTTCTATGACACCAGAAAGTGATAAAATTACATTCCGTACGTAAAATTTCGACGCCAATTCTTTTGCGCTAGAATTGAATAATCGAGTTGGGACCTATGAACTTTTCCTATTTATGACATAATCAATGCTCGTGCCAAATTTCCTGTTTCTATGACACCGGAAAGTGAGAAAATTACATTCCGCACGTAATATTTCGACGCTATTTCTTTTGCGCATAGAATTGAATAATCGAGTTGGGACCTATTGGCTTTTCCTATTTATGTCATAATCAATGCCCGTGCCAAATTTTAAGTTTCTATGGCATTGGGAAGTGACAGATTTAGATTATGTACGTAAAATTTCGACGCCAATTCTTTTGCGCTAGAATTGAATAATCGAGTTGGGACCCAATTTCTTTTCCTATTTTGGAGATAATCTATGCTCTTGCCAAAATTCATGTTTCTACGATATCGGGAAGTTGGAGAACTTTTGGCGAGTCAGTCAGTGAGGGCTTTCGTCTTTATATATATATACTAGCTGATATACCCGGCTTCGCCCGAGTTAATTTGGTACTGGTGTTTATCTGGTGTTCACATGGAAATCTTATGAAGTGGTGGTTACTTTAGAGATACCGGAAAAACATATGTTCACCATTTTGCATAGTTCTCTGTGTTACCCAGAAAACACCACGTGGAGGTACCCATGCGACGTTTCCTATATATAAAATGACATCAGGAAGTGAGAGAATTAGATTCCATGCGTAAAATGTGGACGCTAATTCTTTTGCGCTTAGAATTGAACAATCGAGGTGGGACCCATTCGCTTCTCCTATTTATGACATAATCAATGCTCGTGCCAAATTTCACGTTTCTATGACACAGGAAAGTGAAGAAATTACATTCCGTACGTAAAATTTGGACGCTAATTCTTTTGCGCATAGAATTGAATAATGGAGTTGGGACCCATTAGCTTTACCTATTTATGACATAATCAATGCTCGTGCCAAATTTCACGTTTCTATGACACCGGAAAGTGAGAAAAATACATTCCGTACGTAAAATTTGGACGCTAATTCTTTTGCGCATAGAATTGAATAATCGAGTCGGGACCCATTAGCGTTTCCTATTTATGACATAATCAATGCTCGTGCCAAATTTCACGTTTCTATGACACCGGAAAGTGAAGAAATTACATTCCGTACGTAAAATTTGGACGCTAATTCTTTT
Source organism: Eleutherodactylus coqui (assembly GCF_035609145.1). NCBI lineage: Eukaryota > Metazoa > Chordata > Amphibia > Anura > Eleutherodactylidae > Eleutherodactylus > Eleutherodactylus coqui. The sequence continues at coordinate 1,625,816 of NC_089843.1, read as the reverse complement.
GCGCATAGAATTGAATAATGGAGTTGGGACCCATTAGCTTTACCTATTTATGACATAATCAATGCTCGTGCCAAATTTCACGTTTCTATGACACCGGAAAATGAGAAAAATACATTCCGTACGTAAAATTTGGACGCTAATTCTTTTGCGCATAGAATTGAATAATCGAGTTAGGACCCATTAGCTTTTCTTATTTATGACATAATCAATGCTCGTGCCAAATTTCACGTTTCTATGACACTGGAAAGTGAAAGAATTAGATTCCGTACGTAAAATTTGGACGCTAATTCTTTTGCGCATAGAATTGAATAATCAAGTTGGGACCTATTAACATTTCCTATTTATGACATATCCAATGCTCTTGCCAAGTTTTAAGTTTCTATGACATTGGGAAGTGAGAGATTTAGATTATGTACGTAAAATTTTGACGCCAATTCTTTTGCGCTAGAATTGAATAATCGAGTTGGGACCCATTATCTTTTCCTATTTTGGAGATAATCTATGCTCGTGCCAAAATTCATGTTTCTACGATATCGGGAAGTTGGAGAACTTTTGGCGAGTCAGTCAGTCCTTTCAGCTTTATATATATATATATATATATATATATATATATATATATATATATAGATATATATATATAGATATATATATATAGATATATATATAGATATAGATATATATATATATATATAGATATAGATATATATATATATAGATATATATATAGATAAAGCCGAAAGTCCTCAGTGCCTGACTAAATGACGCACCACTAATTTTCCAACTTCCCGGTGTTGTACGAGCATTCTTTAAGTTCTAAATAGGAAAGGTTAAGGGGTTGCAACTCATTTTATTCAGAGGGATATTGGTACATGCAGCCTGAGGAGAATCTAACGCTCCTCTACGTGTATACAGATTTTTTTCCGGTATCTCTAAAGTAACCACGACTTCATAAAATTTTCCGTGCGAACACCAGATAAACACCAGTACCAAATTAACTCGGGTGAAGGCGGGTATATCAGCTAGTCTATATATAAGGACGAAAGCCCTCACTGACTGGCCAATAATTCCCCAGCTTCCTGTTGTCATACAAACTTGAAATTTCACACAATCATTCTTTAGGTCATAGATAGAAAAAGTAAGGGGTCACAACTTGATTATTCAATGCTAAGTGAAAAGGAAGGAAAAGTAGTCGAAACTTCAATATTCAATTCTGTGTGTGAAAAACAGTTTGAAAATCCACAATATGTGAGGGAGTTCTTTTTACTCAGAAACCATAAAGCTTAGGGCAATGATACTGTATATACTGAGGAGAATCTACCTCCCCTCTGTGTATATGCTGAGGAGAATCTACCTCCCCTCTATGTGTATATACTGAGGAGAATCTACCTCACCTCTATGTGTATATACTGAGGAGAATCTACCTCACCTCTATGTGTATATACTGAGGAGAATCTACCTCACCTCTATGTGTATATACTGAGGAGAATCTACCTCACCTCTATGTGTATATACTGAGGAGAATCTACCTCACCTCTGTGTATATACTGAGGAGAATCTACCTCACCTCTGTGTATATACTGAGGAGAATCTACCTCCCCTCTGTGTATATGCTGAGGAGAATCTACCTCCCCTCTGTGTATATGCTGAGGAGAATCTACCTCCCCTCTATGTGTATATACTGAGGAGAATCTACCTCACCTCTATGTGTATATGCTGAGGAGAATCTACCTTACCTCTATGTGTATATGCTGAGGAGAATCTACCTTACCTCTATGTGTATATACTGAGGAGAATCTACCTCCCCTCTATGTGTATATACTGAGGAGAATCTCCCTCCCCTCTGTGTATATACTGAGGAGAATCTACCTCACCTCTGTGTGTATATACTGAGGAGAATCTACTTCACCTCTATGTGTATATACTGAGGAGAATCTACCTTACCTCTGTGTGTATGTACTGAGGAGAATCTACTTCATCTCTATGTGTATATACTGAGGAGAATCTACTTCACCTCTATGTGTATATACTGAGGAGAATCTACCTCTTCTTTGTGTATATACCGAGGAGATTATACTGAAAGGCTGTGAAGTTTATTAGGTAGCGGCAATGTACAGCAGGGATGGAGCCTTTAAGGCTAAGAAGTGAGGAGAGTGGGAGGGGCGGCATATTCTGCAGAGGGACATCGGTACATGCAGCCTGAGGAGAATCTAACGATCCTCTGTGTATTCAGAATTTGTTTCTCGGTTCTTCTGAAGTAACCACAACTTCAGAAAATTTTCCGTGAGAACAACAGGTAAACATTAGTACCAAATTACCCCAGGCAAAGCCATGTAGTAGCTCGTCGTTGTATAAAGAAGGAAAGTAAAGAAGAAAGAGGTTCAAAGAAAAGGACGGAAGGGGAAGAATGATCTGAGAGCTTTTACGATAATGAACATCTGGTACCCCTCCACCCTCTTCTCCTTTAAGAGGCACTCAGTCACCTTAAAATTTGAGACTGATTTGATCTGCCTACCCTAAGACCTCCTGGATGTCTACCATTGCCTGAAAAAGGGACCATGCTGACTCTTTTCCCAGGGTGTCCTCGCCTTCTAGGTGATCTTCTGCCTTTATTTCCTCCACGTATTTCAGGTGACACAATTCCTGAACAAATTCTATTATCTTAGGGGGGCGAGTGCTCCGCCAGTGCCCAGGGATCACGGCTCTGGCTGCTATGAGAAAGTGACGCAATAGGCCCTTTTTTATCGCTGACAGACTCTCAGGTATGACGGAGAGCAGTGCCAACTGTGGTGATTGGATTACCATTCCATGTGCCACTCTTTCATACAGGCAGAATACCTCATTCCAAAAGGGCTTTAGGGCCCTATATGTGTAGCATCATCCCCACTGCACTGTTACATCGCCTTCACTGGTCTGAGACCGAAGGATATCTGTGGTGGATTAAGATTGGGCACCTATACCATCTAGAGAGTATCTTATAGTTCTCTTTCTGGGCAGCGCATGCCATCGGCAGCTTGTGTGAGAACAAACATGCGGTATCCCATTCAGGGCCTGGTACCGGGATGGCCAACTCCCTCTCCCAAACGAGGACAAAGGAGGGCACTCTTGGGATAACAGTATTCAGTAATATACCATATATCCTAGTTAGGCTATGAAAGGGAATCCTGTATAAATAAATGTTTAATTGCCAGGAGTGTCTCCTAGCTGGAAGGGTTCCCTTTGGGCGGTGAGGAAGGCTGATAGTTGTCTGTATTCGAACCAAGAGAGAATCTTGTCTAGATGGCTAGCCTAGAGTGTTGGCAGTGAGGGTAAACCTCCCCGTGGGGCTACCTCCATCAGTCTTATGTTATTAGATGCCCTCCAGCCTGTGGGTGTGGGTGTGGGTGTGTGTGTGGGTGTGTGGTTTGGGTGGAAATGCCGGGTTGTGGAATAAGGGAGCCAAAGCTTCCTTGCATATGGAAGACTCTTTTTGTCCACCAACCATCCCATACGTCTAGGCCAGTGATGGCGAACCTTTTAGAGACTGAGTGCCCAAACTGCAACCCAATACCCGCTCTAGGTGGGAGCACAGCCTCCTCCATGAGGTAGTAAGAGGTTTCCATATCCTGTCCAGGGGTCCCAAGGGAAGTAGGAATTTCCGCTGGCCAGTCATGCAGTCTCCCAGCTTTAGTAAGGGGCAAGGGGGCAACCTCCGGGACCGAGAGCACAGCGGTGTAGAAAGCTGAGCCAAGAACTGTACAAGGAGCTGTGTTGTCTGGCACTGAGCCAAGTACCGAAGAGGGGGTGCGGCTCTGGCAGTGTTGGGCCCTGGGTTTTTTCTGGTCGCCTATTGTTAGTTTTTCTCTTGTTGTCTGGGGTTTCTCAGTGGTTATTCTGGGACTGGCTGGGAACTCAAGCTAAGTGCTGTTTCTTCCCTCCATAGCCAAGCCAGGCCAAGCCACCTCCATACTTAGTTATCAGAGCACCCATCAGTCATCTTTTTCTTAAACTAAATGACTCCAGTTTTGTTGACCTCTCTGGGTATTGTAGTCCGCCCATGCCATTTTACCCACAATAGAAGTAAGACTTACTAGTCTGTAGTTTCCGGGGTCCGTTTTCGACCCCCTTCTTGAATATCGGCACCACATTGGCTATACGCCAATCCAGTGGCACAGACACTGTAGAGTCCCTAATAACAAAACAAGGGTCTGCGTATCACATTACTTTATTCCCTTAGAACTCGGGGGTGTATGACATCGGGACCCGGCGATTTGTCCATTTTAATCTTTTTAAGACGGCTCTGCACTTCTTTTCAGGGTTAGGCTGGTCACATTTCGAGGAGAGTTTACTTTATCACTCTGCATTTCATTTTTCTTTGTGCATACACAATATAATGTACTGCAAAACTTTTAAGAAATTCTAAGTTGAGTAAAATGAAAAAAAATCCCCTAAATTCCGCCATCTTTCAGTGCGTCTTGTTTCTATGGCGCACAAACTGCAACAAGAATGACCCGATAACTTTCTTCTATGGATCGGTGCAATTACTGCGATACCAAACTTGGATAGGTTTTTTTGCTAAACTACTTTTATTTTTTTTTTCAAAGACATTTAATTTTCTTTAAATTATTTTCCGCCGCCATCTTCTGCGCACAATAACTTTAAAAATTGTTGTCATCATAGTTGTGTGAGGCTTGTTTTTTGTGGGACATCCTGTAGTTTGTATTGGTACAATTTTTGAATATATATATATATATATATATATATATATTACACACAAGTTTTTGATTGCTTTTTATTGTATTTTTTTCTTGGAGACAAAGTGACCAAAAAAGCCCTTTTACCATATTTAGAATAAAAAATCCTAAAACAAAAATATGTACTTGGTATCAATGCATTCGTAAAAGTCAAGTCACTCATAGCAATGCATTGTTTACTCCACACAGTGAATGTCCTCCAGGAAAAAAATGCCAAAAAAACCTTTTATAAGTTGTTGTTTTTTTTAATAATTAGTAAAACTCATCCACCAGCTAAGTAGACTTGTTGGGTTGTGCCAGTTTAGGACTAGCCTCCCTTCTGTCACCCAGCTAGCTGCCTGCTCATCCTGCACTTCCATACTACCGTCCACCCCCACATCTACCCCAGCGAGTGCAGCTCAGTGGGCAGTAAACTCCTTTCCATGGTGCCATCTTTAAATCCAGGATCTGGGCTTCCATGTGTACAACATCTCATACTGACACGAGATGTACATTGGACAGCATTGTCAGTCATGGAGCACGGTCTACACGGGGATTGTACAGCTAGATTAGATCAGAGTAGTGAATGCAGAAATTCAAAAAATAAAGAGTAATTAAATGTAAGTGACTTTTCTCATGTCCCACTGATGAGACGGTACACTTAGACCGCACACACTCAGCTTGCACGCTCACCTAAAGATGGATTGATATAACACTTTGACGAAGGATCCATCTGGCCTCATATTTAATAATTGGGTATCCAGATTTCCTTTTCGTGGACTCGGATACATTTTTTAATGCCCCCAAATTTCGGCGATGCAATCCTGCCCCCGTGTGTCCGTGTGCACTGAGGTCCGACGCTTGCCTCTGCTTCTGCAGGATGGCATAACTCCTTCCGGGATTCTGAACGGCAGCTGCTTTCAGTACAACAGCGCAGTATGAAGTTTCCTCAGTCCTTGTAGATGTCCTATGACAGGGGCCACTAGTTGCCAGGGATGCTCCAAGGTGACCGTGGACAAGTAAATCCTTAAGGTTACGACCCCGACCGAAAGTGATGCTGGGATGTTTACTGATGACCGCGCCTAAGTCTTGGCCTGCCAATAAAATGGGCCAGTACCTTCTCACCAACCTGTCTAGCCATCATATGTGCCAATGCATATGATACTCTCTTTATTGGTTTGTCCAGTATTGGATGGTTCATAAGGTATCGTGGTCCGTCCTCTGTGCTCTGTTCTAGGCCTTTCTGAGACTGGTAGGATAACCCTTCCTCCTAAACCTACTTTGTAATGTCGTACACTCCTTCTCAAGAGAGATGAGATTTGAGCAATTTTTCTTCGCATGTAAATGCTGCCCTACAGACAGGCAGGTTTCAGCTTTTCCAAAGTAGGAAACTATTTGTGGCCGTATCTTTTCGCTAATTCTTCCCTCGTTATCCAGCCAGATGCTTAGATCCATAAATCTGATCACATGATGTGCAGAAGTGAACTTCAGGTTCAAATAATTGTTACTTAGAGATGTTTTAAAATGTTGGACAGAGGAACAGTCACCCTCCAGAAGACCAGCACGTTATCGACATAGAGACCCCACAGCAAGATCCGCCCACTGTGCTCTTCATTATCAGAGAACACAACCATCAATTCTCACCATGCCAAAAAGATTGGCGCAAGTAGGCATATATGCCACGCCCATCACTGTGCCACTCAATAAAAGGAAAAATGTATCATCAAAGATTTTGTGATCAGTGTGCATCAGAACAAAACGCTTATGTGCTTGAGAATGATTGCAACCCCAGGTGATGGCGGATGCTGCTGCAGAGGCTCTCCACATCAATGTTGGCTAATACAATGGGACATCCACTTATTGGAAGTGCACAGAACGTGGCAACCAATGGAGTTGGATTAAACCTAAACTTCTATTTGTCCTTTGAAATAAGATCCATCTCTTCAGCCTCCTGCAACATCTAGAGTGATTGGATCCCGCTGAGTAATCTGATACATTCTTATATCAAGAAGCCTCTCTACCATCCATTCTACGATGGTCTAGCTTATCCATGAGGACAGGATTGCCCCCTTATCAGAAGGTTTGCTTATAATTGTATCATTAGATTGGAATCCATGGAGGGCAGTTACTTCCTCTCTCGCAAGGTTCAAATTTATCCTCTTATTCGGGTTAATCGGCATAATGTCCATCGAGACCATCCTGGTGAAAGTCTTAAATCTTGGCCCTGAATCAAAAACTGCTCCTTCTGTTTCACAGTTTACTAGCATGGAGGCTTTCACCAGGATGGTCTCTAAGGACATTATGCAGATTGCCACGAAGAGGATAAATTCAAACCTTTCTAGAGAAGAAGTAATTGCCCTCCATTGTCTATACAGCCATATGCCCTCACTCTAAATGGGCAAAACTGTACAGGAGTTGTGCAACAGAACTGGCAATCGTTGGAGCTCAGTCCGCATGGGGCAGATACTCCAGCTGCCAGGCACTTGAACACCGGGGGGCAGGATATTTTGAGGAATTAAAAAGGAAATATGGATATAAAATTATTAAATGAGAGGGCAGGCGGATCCTTCATCGAAACACCAAATGGACTCAATGAGGGCATCCTTCATCGAAACACCAAATGGACTCAATGAGGGCATTTTGTTTGGGGACCTTTCCACCTGCTTGGTCAGTTGTAGAATCTACTATAAGAAGGTCATTGACGTGTTTATTACTGTACGTTGGATGTTTACATGGATTAGTCTTCCGGCTCTACAGCGCACAGCGACTGCTAGTGAATATTAGCCATATAAGGACCCCACCACCCTCTTGCAAAACCTCTAGCCTTTTCCTCCCCTTCTTTCCCCTCTTTCCCCGTACTTGCAGTCTACATGACACCACCAGGTTAACATGATTTCAATATGTCCTTTGGATATGTCATTTATAAGTGTTTTTTTGGTATTGGTGGTTAAGTATCCTGGGGTTCCACCTTCCTCTCATTGGATTGGTTATCAGGATGTATGACAGGGTGGGGGTGTTCCAGCCAATCATTGGCCGGGCAGTGTGGTATAGGGTTGGTACTCGTGGTTAAATATACTGGGGTCCCACCTATGTGCGCTCCAACAAGTATTAGTTCCAGCTCTGTATTAGCCTTGGTACCCCCTGAGTACATCCGGGAGCTGGCGGAACATGTTGGGAAGCTGACAGTAGTGTTCCCCACAGTTTGCCCTCTGCCATGAGTCCTTGTTTAATGGTTCCACATGATACCAAGGAGGAAGTTTAAGTTTTCCACACCTGTCCCTGGGAAATAGGGCCCATCTGTCCTTTCATACTAAAGAGTGTTTGTCTCCGGCAGCTGGGAATCCAGATTCTTAACCTTTAACAACTGACTTTACATTTATATCTAATAACAGTTCTAATTAGAGAACTTGGCATCGGGGCTTATGGCTTTGGCATTTCTTTTCACTTTAAGCCAAGAGACTGGAAACAAATCAGGCTGGAGATCTCTTCCTGCAGCCTCCATTCACTGCAAACAGGTAGAGCGAGACATTGTTGTTGTTGAGCTTTAGCCCAATGAAATGGAACAACTAGAGACTACTGAGCGACTTACTGCTCTGTGGCTTATTGGGGGCCATGTGTACATGGGCCAAAAGTTGCTCACAATTGCTTGTTTGAATGATTATTCAGGTGACTATTGACCCGTGTAAAGATACCTTAAAACAGGTAAAGACTGGAAGGTGAAGGATTCTTGGCCTCCATGTAGTGATCCGTGTCTCATCATCCACAGGAATACACAGTAGTGAAGACAGCAGCTGTGACTCCCATCACCCATCTCCAGGAGTCAGGAGGGTGGAGCCCCATCACAGATCCTCCCCCTCACTCCCTGATCCAGAAGGTCCTAGACCTCATCAACAAGATGACGGAGCTGCTGACAGGAGAGGTGACTGCGGGGAATGTGGGGGGACATTATACAGGGGGGCTCTGGCTGATGACTGGATATTGTGTTGTCAGGTTCCTGTAAGGTGTCAGGATGTGGCTGTTTATTTGTCCATGGAGGATTGGGAGTATTTAGAGGGACACCGAGATCTGTACAAGGACATCATGATGGAGGGCCACCGGCCTCGTACATCTCTGGGTAAGAGGAGACCTTCCTGATTATAGAGGAGAGTGGGTATGAGGGTCAACTAGATTCGCCCATCCATCACGTATACAATGTATTCAATCTCTGGTTAATTCCTATAGATGGATCCAGTAGTAGATCCCCACCAGAGAGATGTCCCAGCCGTCTGTATTCCCAGGACCATCCAGAGGAAGATGTCCCGGAGAACCAGCAGGTAGATGATGCTGAAGTCTTACCAGGATCTGACCATAAGGTGGTGGAACCAAAATGCTTGTTACATGTTCTTCTCTGTTTAGGGTGATAATCTGATGGATATTAAGGTTGAGGTTAAAGATGAAGCAGAAGAGTCGGATATAAGGGCTGATCAGCAGGGTAAGCAGGGGAGACTCATTGGGGGTCACCTAGATGCTCCCATCATCTGCTCATCACATGCTGATATCTATTCCATCACCGTGTGCTTCCTATAGATGGATCCAGTAGTAGATCTCCACCAGAGAGATATCCCACCCGTCTGTATTCCCAGGACCGTCCAGAGGAAGATGTGCCGGAGAACCAGAAGGTAGATGACGCTGAGATTCTACAAATCCTCTATAGGTTGATGTAATGCAGCTTTCTACTAGACTCCTCCGGCCACCTACAGTAGACGCTCTAGTCCATCTTGTTGGCTGTGGTCGGTTGGGGTTACACATGGTTCCATCGGTTTGGATATCCAGTGGACAGAGTTGAACAAATGTAGATTTCTGTGTCATGAATCATAGAGTAATGCTACGCTTAGACGGAATGATTATTGTTTCGTTTTGCAGTCAAACACTGAACGAGAGAATGAATGAGAATCATGCGCTTCTCAGTCGTCATTCCTTTTCTACCGGCATGAAAACCAGCGCTGACTTGAGCACTTATCATGCAGTTTAAACACTGAACGATTAGTGTGGCGAGAGTGTGTGTTTAGACCCGACGAGATTATGCCCTTTTTGCATATTCGTGCTCAGAATCATGAAATTCTCGACCCATGTGAAAGGGGCATAACTGCACAATGCCAATCAGCTGCTGCTAAAGCTAACAGTATATTTTCATTGAAAGAGTAATTTACTCAGGTGTTCTATTCAGAGATTTGTAATCAAAATTATTAATCCCCTCTCCTTTCCAATTACAAGTTAAGTTTATTTGCCAAGCTTACAAACTTTCAGCAGTTTTCAAAAAATGCCCAATTTAAATAGCTTAATACAACTAATATAACAAGTGTGTGTGTTTTCCAAATTCACCAGTAAATGCCACTTTTTATAACTACTGCAGTTGAGGAATTATTCAACTCCCTAAACAGAATCCCTCACAAGCCCACAAATCTTGCAGCCCAGGTGTTTTCTCAAACACACCTGATGTAACTGATCAAGGCCTCATTCCTTATATCAGGTGTGCTTCCGATAAAGCACCACAGATGCCTGGACTGGCAAGGGCTTTGTTGTCTGTGATTTGCTAAATACTAGAAATATGGCGGGAGGGATCCAAAGAGTTATAGAAGGGATCATTGCCTTGTACAAAGAAGGAAAAGGATAGAAAAAAAAAAGAAACGTGCTGACTGTTCCTGGAGATACAGCTGGAAGCAGGTCAATACAGCTTGAATCTCTACCCTCTGACAGAATGGTCAAGGCCAACCTCCTCATTGACTTTGAAGAATTATGCCTCCCTCCTTTTGAACATCTCCCACTACTCTGACTTACAGCTACAGAGATCCAGTAATGGCCCTCATCTCTGCAGAAAATCCTCAAAAGACCGTCTTATCTCTACTTCCTTCAGGAGTGACGAATTCTGTCTCCACAAGCCTTTGCCCATCTGGTAGTGGGGGGAGAGGGAGTGGTCTCTGCAACATTCAGAAAAAACTAAATCGGACAGTGGTTGGAGAATTCCACCTCAACAACTGGTGAATAGATGGTATCCTCCTTCAAATAAAACCTGTCTATCCTAGACCTACATCTACCATTATAATAGGTGAACCCCTCGTAGCCTGGGGTTGTGCTGGATGTGGACATCCACTAGGAAAGCTTCACTAGCTATGCCATTAAGTGCAATTCTCTCATTAGCCAGCCTATCTAGGGAGCCTCTCCGGTCATAAGTCCTCGTGACTGGAGAAAAAGAAGTGCTGTTGTGAAGATGAGGAGGAGAGTGGTGGTTGTGGGGATTCCCTATTGACAGGAACCGAGGCCGCAGTTTGCAGACTTGACACCTCATGAGAGGGCCGCTGTATTCCAGGTGCACTAATTACAGATGTGTCTAATAGGCTGTCAAGACTTTTCAGTCCTACAGAACACCACCCATTCCTACTAATACATGTAGGGACAGATGAAACTGCAAAAAACGACGATCTGCAGAGACTTTGAAGACCTCGAAAAGAAGGTGAAGGAACTAGGAGCACAGGAGGTCTTCTCATCCATCCTCCCAGTGGATGGCCATGGAATAAGAAGATGGTATAGGATTCTAGAGAAGAACAACTGGCTACGTCGATGGTGCCGTCAGCAAAGATTTGGATACCTAGACCATGGAGTGAATTACCTATATGATGGACTGCTTGCTAGAGACGGGTTGTACCTTACAGACAGGTAAGCATATATTTGGTGGGCGCCTTGCTTCACTCATCAGGAGAGCTTTAAACTAGAACAATATGGGAAGGGAAGTGAAAGGCAAAAATATACAGCTAATTAATACATTTGAGACCCTCGTTATTAGAAGTGGAAAGAAAGAACAAAGACTAAAAATTCTGAAGGCAAGTAGAGGAACAAGAGACCCCGATCACAAACTAACATGCTTCTACACAAATGGCCAGAGCATGGGAAACAAACAAGGAGAACTGGAGCTCTGAAGACAGGAAGAGAAATATGATGTCATAGGAATCACGGATACGTCGTGGGATGATACACATGATTGGATACAAGACTTGAAGGATACAATGTATTTATAAGAAACAGACCTAATAAAGGGGAGGAGGTGTTGTGTTGTATGTCAGGAAAACATTCATCTCCACAGAGATTGAAGCTTCAGAGCTGGGAGTTCAGTAGAAACTGTTTGGGTAAGAAGACAAGGAGAGAACAACAGAAGGGACACCATTGTAGGCATTTACTATAGGCCACCTGGACAAGCAGAAGATATGGAGGAACTCTTTCTACATCAGATGGCCAAGCTCTCAGAGAAGCCCAATATAGTGATCATGGGAGATTTTACCCATCCAGACATTTGTTGGGAATCTCAGGTAAAAGTAATGGATCCAACAGATTCTTATCCGCTCTTGGTGACAACTTTATCTTCCAGAAGGTAGAAGAGAAAACAAGAGGATCTGCTATCTTGGACCTAATTCTGACCAGCAGTGTTCAACATTTTTATAAATGATCTGGAGGAGGGAATTGAGTGGAAACGGATCAAATTTGTCGATGACACAAAGCTAGGAGGGATAGCAACACTAGGGAAGAAAGAGAGAAGATTTAAAAAGATTTAGAAAAGCTTGAACAGTGGGCGGCGACTAACAGAATGGTATTTAACAAGGAGAAATGCAAAGTCCTACATCTGGGAAAGAAAAATGATGAAAGCACATACAGAATGGGAAGAATTGGGCTAAGGAGCAGCACATGTGAAAAAGACTTGGGTATACTAATAGATCATAGACTGAACATGAGTCAACAATGTGATGCAGCAGCCAAAAAGGCAAACCCAATTCTGGGATGTATTAAGAGAAGCATAGAGTCTAGATCACGTGAGGTATATCACCCTCTGCTCTTCATTAGTCAGACCTCATCTGGAATACTGGGTCCAGTTCTGGGCACCCCACTTTAAAAAAGACATAGACAAACTGGAGCAAGTTCAGAGAAGAGTTACCAAGATGGTGAGCGGTCTGCAAATCATGTCCTATGAGGAACGGTTAAAGGATCTGGGAATGTTTAGCTTGCAGAAGAGAAGGCTGAGAGGAGACTTAAAGGGGTTGTCCCGAGGCAGCAAGTGGGTCTATACACTTCTGTATGGCCATAATAATGCACTTTGTAATGTACATTGTGCATTAATTATGAGCCATACAGAAGTTATAAAAAGTTTTTTACTTACCTGCTCCGTTGCTAGCGTCCTCGTTCCCATGGAGCCCGACTAATTTTCGCCCTCCGATGGCCAAATTAGCCGCGCTTGCGCAGTCCGGGTCTTCTGCAGTCTTCTATGGAGCCGCTCGTGCCAGAGAGCGGCTCCGTGTAGCTCCGCCCCGTCACGTGCCGATTCCAGCCAATCAGGAGGCTGGAATCGGGAATGGACCGCACAGAAGAGCTGCGGTCCACGAAGACAGAGGATCCCGGCGGCCATCTTCAGCGGTAAGTATTGAAGTCACCGGAGCGCGGGGATTAAGGTAAGCGCTCCGGTAAACTTTCTTTACTTCCCTGCATCGGGGTTGTCTCGCGCCGAACGGGGGGGGGGGGGTTGAAAAAAAAAAAAACCCGTTTCGGCGCGGGACAACCCCTTTAATAGCGGTCTACAAATATCTGAAGGGCTGTCACAGTACAGAGGGATCAGCCCTATTCTCATCTGTACAAGGAAAGACTAGAAGCAATGGGATGAACCTGAAATGGAGGAGACACAGATTAGATATTAGACAGTGAGGAGATCAATGAGTGGAACAGGTTACCACGGGAGGTGGGGAGTTATCCTACAATGGAAGTGTTCAGAGGCCGGACAGACATCTGTCTGGGATGATTTAGTGAATCCTGCACTGAGCAGGGGGTTGGACCTGATGACCCCGGAGGGCCTGATGACTCTGGAGGTTCCTTCCAACTCTACCATTCTAGGAGTCTATGACTGTGTTAATGTCACACCAAGAGATCATCTCATAAAGAGATCCCACTTGGTTTTGGAACCATATATGTTAATGAGTTGAAGCCCTTGACCCTCCTTGGGGACGTTTAGGATCAAGCAGGCGCTGCGCTATTTCTGAGTAACTTCTTGGCAGTCAACTTCTGCAGTTAGAAGGACCGCCGTTCTGCGTAATGACTGGGACGTGAAACCAGTAGGATGGTCTAGATCTCCACTCTCTCTTTGCATCATGTATATCTACAAAATTTGGAGCACTGCTCCACTTCAGGAGGACACCCCACAACGCCGGACGTGGATTCCCAGCGAAATACTGAGGAAGGGGCTCTTCTATAATAATGTCTGACTTAAAGCTAGCAACTTTAATTGATGCCAGGGACTCCCTACGGGCATCTTCATAGTCATAGTTTCATTTTATATCCTCTCCTTGTCTGTAACCACCCCAGCTTAGCAGCTCTAACTTCTTTTGTTTTCCCCACTTGGCTGCTTGTCCTCCTTGGCTCCATGTCCTCCAGGGAGATCAGGGTGACATTGTTACTACCCCATCCAAATATTCCTCCCTCCCCCCGACCAAAGCCATAGCGAGCAGGTCTGGAACTCCATAATAGCTTGAAGTTCAGCACCAGCAAGCTTACCTGGGACAAGCTCAGGAACCTCCCCCTTGGAAGGAACCCTCGGGACCTCTTCAGAGCATGTCCACACTCCTCAGGAACCTGCAGTAGACTGCAAGATCTTGGAGTAGCCATCACAGTTGTCTGACTTATAGAAGATCTTTGGGATGTGAAGAAACAGCTGCAGCGCACAAACCCAAGGATACTAGGGACTCTGAGGCCGTTGACCATGAGGATCGGGGTAAGACTCCTCAGGACCGCCATCAGAAGCTGCTGTCTGGCCGTACATCACATCTGCAGCTGGTCAGAACAGCAGGAGGGGCTCCACTAAGTACTAAAGACGCCGGTCACAGAGGGATAATACTAAGACCGCAGCAGTCAGTAAAAGGGGGCGTCTTGTGGTGAATTGGGAGAAACCGCTTGTTATATTAGTTGTGTTCAGCTCTTTATATGGTTCTTGTTTGATTGTTTTCTGCAAACAGCTGATAGTCTGTAAATGTGGTAAATAATAATAATGTGTAATGGGGGAGGGTAACCCTGACTATAAGTGATATCTCCGGCCTTTATATTCGTACGGCCTCCTCTAGAATGTGCCGCTGCGGCCACCAGAGTCGTCTTAGGGCGGACATGATGCATCGGTACAAATAGATACAAGAACACCGTGTGCAGTGAGCTGACCACAAAGGAGGAAAGAAGGTTCAGTCTGCAGCGCTGATAGAAGGTCTTTACTGTAAAAGCCGTGAGGTCGCTGACTGACCTGAGATCTGGGGTTACTGAGCCGTCGTCTCCTCTAGATAGACGGAGACCATTTCATGTAGGAAGACAGAAACCTGGCCAGATGTAGAATCCGTGGCTGGATGTTGGCCCCGTCTGGTCACCACTTAGGGGGATCCTTCTCCTTTAGATTGCTTCATGTCGTTTAGGGCTTTTTGACCTCCATCTGGATAATCTTGTCTTCCTTTGTCTTTCTCCCCGTGTCCTGTGGGATCCTTGTAGGAAAGTTATGGTGGAAGAGCGGATGGACTGGAAGAGCCCATAATGGTGGCGGTGAACGGTAAGAGCCGTCTGTGAATCTGCTGGTTATTCTGTCCTAAACTGTAGACTGAGATGTAAAATGTTCTACCTGCCGCCCAATGGAGGCGACGGATATCATGTAGACACCTGCTGGTCTCCTGCTCCTCCAGTCAGGTGGATCAGTGGGTATTAACAGGTTTACTGGAAGCCTGGGAATAGGATTTGATGGTTTTCTCTTCTCAGCCATTTCAGGCTGGACATACAGTACTGCGAATAGCGTCATCTTTGTACGGAGATCCAGGAGGTTCCCATGTGTCGAGTCCGCCTGCTCAGCATGCCTTCTCCATGCTGGTGGTGTGTGCCACTATATCCCAGCACCGGAGGGGTGACAGGCACCAGTCATTCAGCCGGGACGATCCTCATTCATCGCTCAGTTACTGGCTGGGTTTAGACTGAATGTGATTATTCAGTTTTGCTTGTTTGAAGGATGTTCTGAGCGATAACCGTTCAGTGCAGACGCTCCTCCAAGAGGCTTCCAGACGGAACCATTATTGGTCAAGAAATGTTCAAATGAGCAAAACTTAACACTCATCATTCAGTCTAAACAGCCAGTGAATGAACGACTAACGGGAATCGCGAGGTTCTCACTCATCATTCAGTTTTAGCCGGCATAAAAATCATCGGCGGCTCGTTTACTTAAATGCGGATCTTCATAGGAGTGTGAAACGCTGAGCAACGAATCTGCCGTCTAAGCAGGCCGACGAGAGCGAATGAGCTGGCGATGACGTCATGCGAATGAGAGCGGTCCAGTGTAAACACACCCACATGAGTGTGACGTGTGAGCGCCATGTGATTGTGCTCTGAATGGAGCGCTGCTACATGTTCTTGTGAGTGGGTTTGTGCCGCCTACTGTACTTTTTTGCGCTGCCGTGCCCTCTCACATTCCGCACTTTTTGAATCAGCTGAGCAGCCTGATTAGCCCTCAAGGGTTATTAGTCAGCCCCGTGAAATAGTGCAGTTCCTTGCGCAATTTAGTGCTGACAGGATGCGCATTTGCGCAGCCACATAGACTTATGGTGGCTTGGGTATGCAAATGAGCACAAAAATAGAGCGTGTCACTTATATGCAGAATATGTGGGAATCCATTGAAATCACAAAATGACCCGAATGACCTGACCTGAAGTGCCAGGCGGCAGGTCCTTCCCTGCCCAAGGAAGGTTGGACATAATCGTGATCCCGCAGGCTTGAAGGTTACCCCCCCGGAGAGCATCTCCTTACGGTCTATTAGAAATTTACGGACCAAGGAGATGTTTTGGATATTTAAGTTGAATTCCCTAACCCCGCATGGTTAAACGAAGTGCTGGAGAAATGCTGGGGCCCTTTATCTAGTTATTTATTCCCTTAATATGTAGTTTTTAATAGTTTTATTGGAAATATGGCCGATGTATATCTTAGAGTGATTTTCTGGTAGGGATGCACCCATCTATAGATTTATGGATGGGGGGATAATCTATAAAGTATCTATCGATGTTTTAAAATTGATATGTAGTTTTAGGATATTATATATGGATATTATTGAGATTTTGAAAATAATTTTATGATTGAATAATTTTTTCTGTATATATATAATTTTTTAATGTAGCAGGAATGTGTGTATATGTATGTATATATTCATGTATATATGTGTGTATATATTCATGTATATATGTATATATATATAATCTTTTAATGTAGCAGGAATGTATTGATAGTAATGGGATTCATGGGGTTAATAGTATGGTATATAAGAATTGAGTGATGGAGTTTTGTATAAACGTATAACATTGATATGTATAGGAAGGATGAGAAGGTATATGTCAGTTTGATTTATCTTTATAGTTTTAATATACTTCCCCTGTATATAAGCCATGATGGTTGTACTGAGATAGTTCTGGTGCATGTCGGAGGAATGCGTTCCATTACCATGGTAACACACCCTCCAGACTAGTACTATACGGTTGTATCCTGTGCGTTATGACGTTGGGACGGAGTGTGATCATGTGGCCATAATAGTCACATGACCGGCACGTCCGCACGGCAGGTTGCTGAGAAAAATCTCCATAGAGGTAATCCGGAAGTAGTAACTGTGAACCGGAAGTTCTCTATTCAACCCTCCGTTGGCCAGAAGTTACGAATCGGCGCTTCAGGCTACTACACAGAGGACATGCAGAGATGATTGGGTGGGTAAGGTTCATTATATGTATATAAGGATAAGAGATATATGTACATGTCACTTGAAAAAGTCGCCTTTATGCGACGAAACGCGTCGGACATATTTGTTAATAAAAGTTAGCTTTTTGTTTTTGTAAATCCCTTATTATTTGAGTTTAAAGGGAATCATTCTGGAGCGCTGGATCTTTTTGTTTTTTGCTTACTCCATTTATACTTAGTCGCACCCTGTCACAGGGGTGTGACCGATCCCTGCTTGCTCCATTTGGCATTGGCTTCCTGATCGTTTGATTGGTGAGAGGTGATTGCAGTATTTATACAACGTGTACCAGGACGTGGAGGTGTTAGGTGGAGGGCCCCTTTATAGTGGTCCATCCACCTACACCGGGTAAGTCCCCAGTTTTTTTTACTGTCTACATTTTGGAAATTGTACTCCAGCGGGTGGAGCGCCGTCCCTTATTGTTTTTTCACTATGTTAATTGAAGTTTCCATAAGGGAGACTTAATGGCTACCTCTGGAGATCGTGGTACAACAATGCTGCCATCTGTCAGTGGTCATCTCCAGCTGTAGGTCCGCTTCCCATCCCCTCATAAACATAAGCTTCTCCCCGGGCAGAGGTTGGTTTACCGTATTGTGTATATATATGAGAGCATTCCTCTCTGAGAAGGGTTCCTGGCACAGGAAGCTTCATGTGGGTATAAGTGGCATGGAGGCGGGATCTAAGGAGTGGATGAGGGGGAATATTTGATTAATTCTCAGATATTCCTGGGTAGGTGGTTTAAGTGTGGGTATAAACTGCTGTATAGTGTAAAGTTTAGATTTATTATAAAAATGTCGTAGGGTAGTTATCTGGTTACATGTCCGCCATTTAAAAGGCGCCAAGACTTGGTTTGGTGGAAACTGCAGCTTGGGGAGTATTGGTAGCATGGAGGAGATCCTTGAGGACAAGTTATACTTAAACCGGGCGCTTCTCCATAGCAAGAGGAAGTGGTATGAGAGTGGTCTCATATGTTGTAGTCCTGTAGACCAAGTCAGATATGCTGTGTTGTGTGGATACGTGCGATTTTCCCCTATATCCATCCATAGACTGCCTTTTGGGCCATCAGACCCCACTAGCCATTAGGCTGTTCGGCCACCTTATAACATTTGCCTATATTGGGCACTGACAGACCTCCCCGTCGTTTATGATTACTGTGTGTTTAATCCTCGCTCTCTTGTTGGCCATATAAACCTAAATATGTTGCGTAAAGTAGATCATGGAACGGGTGTTGGCAGACATCCGAAGAGCTACAACATACCTGGCATTAATTCTACCTATCCCATTTAGGCAGTTCAGGCGATAACCTCTTAGTTAGATCTGGGTAGCTCCACTTAGAGGGACTGTATCGAGGTAGTTGGATTAATGCCTGGATATGAGATATAATGAATTTTATGTTGATGTTTAGCAATTTCATTAAAGATTCTGGGTGTTAATAAAAGATTTTTCGGATTTATCAACGTTCACTCGGACGCCCGAGAGCTCGGACCAGGTGTCTGGTGTGGACCTCAGGTCTGGCCGTGATGTTAAGGGCTGGGAAAGGGTCAATAATAGATCGTCTGCAAATAGGCTTATTTCATATTCATTATTCCCCATCCAAATACCTTTTATATTGAGATGAATACGGATTGCCTCTGCCAGTGCTTCGATGGCCAGAGCAAATAGGGCTGGGTGAGAGGGCATCCCCGTCTGGTGCCCCTATTAATTTTTATGGGGGCTACCCTGGTGGATGGAAGTTGGAGTTCCCTCCAACAAGTCAGCCAGGGCTGCTGACCATCTCCGTCTCTGTTTTGGTAAACCTGTCAGGTTTAAGAGCCGTTCTGTCCAATTTCTGGGAGAATGGGAGATTATAATCTCCTGCCCAACTTAATTTTGCCGATGTATATTTTGCTGGTTTGTGGCTAAGGAGGAGCAGCGTGGGCAGAGGGTTTACTGAGGGGGCGTAGACCTTAATAAAGACTATTGGTTGGTCGTACAATGTGCCCAAGACCAGACAAAACCAACCCTCCTTATCTGTGAAACAGTCAGGACCCCTCTGTGTTTTGTAGGAGCAGAAGTGGAATCCAATCTCGTGTATTTAGGATGGAAGTATTTAGGTGAGGAGGACTGATAGAAGTGGATTTCTTGGATACAAATAACATCTGGGCGGCGTGTCCTATGGGATAAGAAGGCCTGTTTTATTTTTCGGGGGAAGTTGAATCCCCGTACATTATGGGAGATAATGTGGACCATGATTAACGGTAAGAGGTGTGATTGACCTAGTAAACCATGGTACGGTAACATCGTTAGGACTCTATTGATGATCTAACTAAGGGGAAATCAAACAAAAACCTGAGATTCGGGTACATTATAAATAAATAACATAGAACTTCAAGGTGGGCTGTAAAAACCCACTGACGATGACTGAAGACCTTCCCCAGTGATGGCTGTTCAGCAGTCATTTTAAGTGTGACAACCCGCGCTGGCCTCTTGCTTATGTCAACTTTGAGGCTTAGTTACATATACCCAGGGAAGAGGTTAGAAATCCCCCCCAACAGGGTATGACCATACTTCACGTCTTTCCCCACAGAACACTTCTAACATGGTAATGGAGCTTCCTGGTCTCAGGCTCCCCCACACCAGCACCCAATAATATACTGTGTTCAGAATACAGTGCCTTACATCGGCCTTCGGTGGCATATGTGCAATGGAATCCCCGGGAGGAGTGTCCACAGAAAGAAGGTCAGCAAGACAATACTTAACACAAACTTGGTTATTATAACATCTGAAAACTTATTCAGGTTCAGGGTTACCCGAGTCAAGTGACCTGTGAGGTTCTTCTCCCAACTCTACTCAGATCAGGTAGCCGTATCTGCTTGGGCCCGAGCATGGGCTGAGGTCGCTCCATTTCTTCTTCTAGCAGAGCCGGTCACAGACCAGGTTCGTCTTGGACGTGGAGGCAGAGCCCTTGGGATGGAAGTCGTTGGTTTTGGGATTTGTGCAATCTCCGCAGCTTGGTATGTCTCTTCCAACGTTTTTACTGAATTAGATCTGCCCTGCTGGTGGAAGAGGAGGGTGATCTGGTCTGATTTTATTGCGTGACTGATCATGACAAGCAGCACTCTTGCCAACCCCAAGGCTATTTTGGCAGGGTGTATATTAAATCGTCACTTTGATGTTTTTTTTTTTTAAGATTTCGAGTCAATCTTCTTGTGTGTCTGGGAAAAGAGAGAGCGAGACACAAATAATGTTCTCTCCCTTCTATGTAGACCGCGACATCTCCAGAAAGACTCCCCAAACCCCTGAAAAGCTTGAATAGGGACAAAACCATTTATTCTCAAATACCTTTACAGATAACGGCCCATTTGCACCCACAGATTATTGCTCAAACCTTGTTCAAACAAGCAAAAGTGAGCGGAAGGAAGCCATCGGGAACTTCCACTTGTCGTTGGTCGCAGAGTTTCAGCCTGCATAGAAATATTCGCTAGTTCGTTTGCTTGTTGTTGGGTTTAAACAGCAGAGTCGCTCAAACAACTTGCGGATCGGGGGGACTGCTTGTCCAGCCAAACACAAGGACTCATTCAAAAGCCAATCCACATGCTGCCTGGGTAGGCAATGTTTTTACTTCACACTAATCTTAAAACCGCCCACCTAGAGATTCATTCAAAAGTCAATCAACATACTTGTGCAACACCAGGGTTTTTCTTGGCATATATTCGCGCACCCACCTGAGCAAACAATCATCCACTTATCTTTACGTGTAAACACTCATCGTTTAAGATGAGAAAAGACTTGGGTCGTTTGTTAGTTCAAATGACAATCGATGCGTGTAAATGGGTCTCCACTTACACAGCTATATGTGACCCACTTATCTTATGCGTGTAAATGGGTCTCCACTCACAAAGCTATATGTGACCCACTTATCTTATGCGTGTAAATGGGTCTCCACTCACACAGCTATATGTGACCCACTTATTTCTTATGTGTGTAAAACGCACAGTAAAATATGTCAGGGTTCGAACCTGGGAACTCCGGTGCTCCAGGCGGCATCTCTCCCTGGTGAGCCGTTCAGATTGCTGGACAGATCCCCTGCCTAACCTTGTGATCCGTCACCATGGTGAAATTCTGCCCATAGAGATACGGCTGCAGTTTCTGCAGGGCCCACAGAATGGCTAAGCACCCTTTTTCTATGGTGGCATATGCACCTCTGTGGGCAGAAGCTTACAGCTCAGATATAGCACCGGGTGCTCCTTCCCGGCAGAGTTAACTTGACTTAGTACAGCACCTGGGCCATATGCGCTTGTGTCGGTCCACACTGCAAACCTACTGGTGAAGTCTGGTGCCTGCAGAACCGGAGAGTGGGACAGAGCAACCTTCAGGGCATGCATAGGAATGTTTACAATCAGTGGTCCAGTTCACTACCTGAGGCGTTTTTTTTCTTGGTCATGGGTATCTGCCAATACATTGGATAAGCATCGGACACCGTGATGGCATTCATCCTCCTGTAGTCCACGCAAAACCGGGTTGTTCGGTCCTCCTTTGGTACCAGGACTACAGGAGAGGCCCATTCTCTATGGGGCTTTTGGAAGATGCCCAGATGCAACATCTCCTCATTGTCCCGCTTCATATCCGCCTGCACCTCTGGGGAGACTTGTTGGTGGGCTGCCTAACGGGGGTGGTCCCCAGTGTTCACATGGTGAACTGTCAACTGGGTCCTCTCCAGTTTCCTTGTGAACGTAGGTATGAAGGGCAGCAGGACCTCTTGTAGCTGGGACCCCTGGTCCCTAGAGAGCTGCAGGTTGAAATATGCATCTTTGTTGGGTCTGCCCTCAAAAGTGGTGGCTAGCAGATCCACCACGGCCTCTCCCTCATCTGATGCAGAGGGTGGTTCCCCCGCAAGGTCCCTTAACACGCCCAGGCTGGCATCCAAATGCACAGTGGCCTGGAACTCCAGCCAGGAGGGAGGACAGGACCCTACGTGGCCCCTCCGGCGCAGGCTCTAAGCTGTTCCCCATCTGGCTTGCCTCTCTGGATGGGGAGGGAGAGGGCCCAGAAGGCAGAGAGGTCCCTGCGTTACGGACACTCTGGCTGCTTGTGAAAGCCAGTATGCCAGCTGGATTCTGGGGAGATAGCACCTCTCCGTATCCAGCCAGACATATTTCTAGTTCAATGTTGCTTACCGGTCGGCCTTCACCTGCCGCATCACATCATACGATGATACGTACAGGCTCTGACAGGACGCAGCTCATATTGCTACCATATCTTGGACCACTGTCCGTACTTATTACCAGGGGCATGGGAGGATCCTCAGTGACATGACACACGGGTGTTACATCACTGAGCTCCGCCATGTCATGAGATACCTCAACGTCATTAGGCTGCAGCAGCTCAGTGAGCTGGAGAGGGGTGCACACTACCTTCTCATTATTGTCGCTACACCCCTCTAGAGCATCACTGACCTCCGCAGGGTCACAGGTCACATTACATTTTTATCTACAGAAACATTGACGTTACCCGTGTACGTATCACCAGATCCTGGGCACTCAGCTGGCTCATACCAAGTCACTAAACGCCCGAGATCTGCCCCAACAATACATTGTAGGCAAGTCTTTATATAGCCCCACCTCCTGCTAACACCTCCTCGCACCCCAATCTAAGTAGACCCAGGCCATGGGCAGAGTGAAGATGGCGTTCCCCACCCCTTTAATGGTCTGGGTTTTCCTTGGGGGATAAGAGTTCAGGGCAGATGAGGGTCGTTTCTGCACCAGTGTCACGCAGCCCCACAGTCAAAGTCTTTCCCACAGTGACCGCTTGCATGTTATCCATGTCCTTACTACCACTGCCCACCTGCCAGGTAAATACCTGCGGCAGACCCAAGGGGCTTGGAAATGATAACAAACTGGTGGTGGCAGTGTGTATTTGTATGAGTATTTTAGAGCACTGGGGTGCGTTAGAACGGCTCAGGTGGATGATTTGAGCTTTCGCTTTACATGCATGCAGAAGCCCGGGAAAGCTGGGTACAAATCAGCCTGTTTTCTAATGACTTCAAGTTTGCAATACCGCTAGAGTGATCGATCGAGGCTCTGCTGTGACGGTTGGTAGCGGTGAGGCGCTTGTAGAGTCGAACAGTGAGTGCAATCAGAGACAGCGTTGGGATCGATAGGTATCGTCCCTTCTCCTCTCCCTCCTGTCTGGTATGTGACAAAATGTATATCCGAGACCTCTGTAGATGTGAGGAAGGAAGGGGGAATTAAAAATATGGAGGAGTTGCTATGGACAGTTGGGCAACACTTTATCAATATCATAATACTACAAGCGTCCTTTAAGAATATCAAGAGATCTCCATGAATATTTAGAAGACCTTTTCATCCCTTGGAAAAAAAGAGAACAAAGATTCAGGAGACATAATGATGAATCTGCGGGTCCAAAGAAGTCCAGCTTCTACCACATACAAATGACTCTAGACAGTAGGCAAACCCCGTTTATGGGGGCCAGATTAACACCTTTTTTGTTTTAGAGCCTGGCAAGAATCCACCACAGATCACGGAGTTCTAGATTATTTCACTGACTTGCACAGAAGCCCTCGGGCATCAGGTGTCCTGGACGAATTTCTGGGAAAAGGTGCTTTAGTGTTAGTCCCTGATCATACTCAAGTAGAAGGCTTCTATTACCAAATCTTTGCTAAACCCAACGAGAGAACAAGTGGTGTCTGATAGATTAAAGGAATCTCAACAAATGTCCTCAGAAGAAGAAATTCCAGATCAAGACCCTCAAGTCTGTAACATCAATTTTAAACCGACTCGTGCCCAAATTAGATTGAAGAAGTGCTTCGCTGCATACGCACATTCACAGATCTCACGGGAAGTTCCAAGGAGCTGCTCACTTCAAGAACAGTCAGATTCACCATCTGCATTTCACAGCCCTGTATTTCACAACGATCTCAGTGATTCTGGTGGCTTTTCTCCGGAAGCAGGGAATTTTTTTCATTCTGTATTTGTTCCTCAAGGCACCCTACCAGACACTTCATCAGAGTCACTTCAGAAGACTTTCAGTTGTCTTCAATAAAACGGGTCTCTGATATATTTCCAGAAACTAGAACTAGCCCCAACAGCATTATTCAAGTTCCTGTGTTCCTACATGGACTCAAGGGCTATGAAGTTGGTCCTGCCCCAAAAGAAGAGACTCTAGATTATGTCTTCAATCAATCAATTGATCCACAATCCCCAAAGGTCACTCGGAGCAATCATAAAAGGTCTGGGGATCCTAACCTCTACAATAAAAGCGGTTCCCTGGGCAAAGGCCCATTTCAAACCATTGCAGCTGTTCCTCCTCAGGGTATGGGAAAAAATATTTCCATCTCTTCCAGTTCACATGAGAAATGCTTTGAAATGGTGGCTTTTGGAAGTCAGCCTTTCTCAGGAAAGATCCTTTGCTCCCAGGAAACATCTTGTACCAACCATGGTTACTTCCAGATTTTGGCTCTGCTGCAGGGACACTGGGCTCAGGGTCTTTGGTCCAAAGGAGAGAGAATATTGTCCTTAAATACCCTGGAACACAGAGTCATCAGATTGACTTTAAGACTTTCACAGGAGTCTACAGAATGCTTTGATCAGAGTCCAGTCAGACAATCTAGTGTAAGTTTTCTATCTGAATAAGCAAAGACAAACAAGTCATGCCAGACCAGAGCCAGCATGGGTTTGCAACAAACAAGTCATGCCAGACGGATCTAATGTCCTTCTATGACAGAATCACCGACTGGGTTGATCAGGGAAATGCGGTGGATATAGTTTATCTTGACTTTAGTAAAGCATTTGACAAAGTATCTCATACTATATTTATTGAAAAAATGACCAAATCTGGGATTGACAAGACAACTGTTAGGTGGATTCACAACGGGCTGAGTGATCGTACTCAAAGAGCGGTCATAAATGGCTGCACATCCAAGTGAAGAATGTATCAAGTGGGACCACAAGGCTCTGTCCTAGGCCCAGTGGTGGTCAACATTGTTATAAATGATCTGGAGGAGGGAATTGTGGGAAACTGATCAAATGTGCCGATGACACAAAGCTAGGAGGGATAGCTAACACTAGGGAAGAGAGAGGGAGGATTCAAAAGCTTCAACTGTAGTCGGTAACTAACAGAATGGTATTTAACAAGGAAAAATACAAAGTCCTACATCTGGGCAAAAAAAGTGAAAAAAGCGCATACAGAATAGGAGGAATTGGGCTAAGCAGCAGCACATGTGAAAAAGACTTGGGTATACTAATAGATCATAGACTGAACATGAGTCAACAATGTGATGCAGCAGCCAAAAAGGCAAACACAATTCTGGGATGTATTAAGAGAAGCATAGAGTCTAGATCACGTGAGGTCATTATCCCCCTCTACTCTTCCTTAGTCAGACCTCATCTGGAATACTGCGTCCAGTTCTGGGCACCCCACTTTATAAAAAGACATAGACAAACTGGAGCAAGTCCAGAGAAGAGTCACCAAGATGGTGAGCGGTCTGCAAATCAGGCTAGAAGCAATGGGATGAAACTAAGAGGGGGGAGACACAGATTAGATATTAGACAGTAAGGGTGATCAATGAGTGGAACAGGTTACCATGGGAGGTGGGGAGTTCTCCTTCAATGGAAGTGTTCAAACAAAGGCATGGTCAAATATCTGTCTGGGATGATTTAGTGACTCCTGCACTGAGCAGGGGGTTGGACCCGATGACCCCGGAGGTCCTTTCCAACTCTACCATTCTATGATATCTTGGATATTTCTCAGGAGCTCTGAGGTGGTGATAACTGAGCTTTGTTAGGATTATATGGATCTCATCAGTGATTGTGGGCTCCAATTCCTGCATTGGGGAGGAAGTAGAGGCCTGCATAGAAAGGGCTGCAGTCCCAAGTATTTTCTGTCATTGATCAGTAATTTCCGGCCTGGGTTGGCAAATGTAACCTTTGGTCTTTTGATCTGGTCATTCTTAAATCTTGTAAAGTAAAAGCCAAAGTTCTAACAACAGCGCAGAATAACCAATATGCCATTTCACGCACCAGCCTTTACTCCGCTCAGCTGGACATGTTTATCAGGCTCAGCCTCACCAGTATGTCTCCCAGTTGTGACTATTCATGCCAGGAGGGACATTGTTGTAGCCGAGAGCTGAGAGGCAATCCTGAGAAATTGGGACTGTACCCTTGAAAAAACAACAAATGTTTCCCCGTGTGCTGCAGGAAGTTTATGGGAACTCAATCTGAGGATAAAGATAGGGAACAGCTTCATGATCAGTGGGGGGTCTGACCGTTGGAACCCCACTGCTCTTGAGAATGGGGTTCCTGTTGCGATAAAACGCCTTGGCTCCATTCATCTTAATTACAGTGCTAAAGACTGCCACGCTCTCATACTCAGCAGTGTCCTGCATTCGTATTGAAACTCAGGGAGCACTGGCCTGCTTGCATGACCACTGCTTCATGTGGAGGAACTTCAGGACCCCTGTTACAATTAGTGGGGGTCCTAGCAGTCAGACTCACAGTGATCATAAAGTTGTCCCCTATCCCGTGTATAGCAGATAACTTTAGAACTTGGCAGAACCCCTTTAAGCAAAAAAAATCAGGCTATACTTGTGTAATCAAATGAGGATGTTTTAAATGTTCCCTAAATACCGGCAGATGATCAGTACTCTGAGTAGGCTAGGCAACTGTAAGTACTTCTATGTTGGAGAGGAGAATGAGGTTGGGGTCAGGCATGGAGTGTGGAGAGAACTTAGCCTCTCCGGAATAGAATTACGCCTCCTAACATGACTGTCCTGTGGTTTTATGGGAAGTTGTCTGCAGGAGGCTGATGGTCTATAAGGTAGGAGAGAGTCTTCAGCTGTTGTCCCCGCTGGTCTGGTCATCACCCAGAAGTTGGGAGGAAGGATGTAAAGTTAGTCCTGGCGTTATCCCCCAGTTGGCCCGGGGCTCAGCCTGGACTTCACATATCAGTGGCCGGTGGGTGTAAGTCAGAGCAGGACGGGCTGATTGGGCGTAGATGAAGCAGATTACTGCAGATTCCGCTGTCGGTCAAGGCCTAGTATCCTGGATCACAGCGAGCGGCCATGGAGATCTGCTGGTGTCCTGAAGATACTGATGGCATCAGGTGGCCGGCGGCCTGTAGAGCTCGGCTGATGATGGTTCGGATCAGTTTCATGTCTGTGCGCCCAGGATGGAGGCAGATTGTAATGCTTCTTGCTGGGATATAGAACAGTGTGTGTGGAGCGCCTCCTGGTGCTGTGAAGTTAATAGCACAGTGTATCATCATAGCCCCGGGGGACATTAATGGCATCTATCTCAGTAGAGGCTACTTGGCTTAGAACGCTGAGAAACCACGTAAAATGTAAGATTGTGGTTGTTCTGCATCTAGACCGGACTGGGATAAGGCTGCGGCTGTAGTGCATCTAGACCGGACTGGGATAAGGCTGCGGCTGTAGTGCATCTAGACCGGACTGGGATAAGGCTGCGGCTGTAGGGCATCTAGACCGGACTGGGATAAGGCTGCGGCTGTAGTGCATCTAGACCGGACTGGGATAAGGCTGCGGCTGTAGTGCATCTAGACCGGACTGGGATAAGGCTGCGGCTGTAGTGCATCTAGCCCGGGCCGGACAAGGGATTATGGACATTCTACATGAGTATTCTGCTTGGGACTCCATTCTATGTGCTGCTACTGCTAGGGCAGATTCAGATCATCCATGTATTACATAGATGCTGCAGGGTTGATATGACTATGTCTTTTGGAATCAAACTCAACTGTTTGCCAGAGGTGTTGGTTGTGGCTCAATCCTGATGATTGGATGAGAACCTCTTTGAAGTAGAAGAGTCCAGTTTCTTTAGATTTGGGGACCCTGAAATTGACACACTGTAGCAGCATTTTAATGCATTGAATAGAATCTGATGACCGCTTTCCTGTAATCCTCCATGCATTGCTATGTCTTGATTTGCTGACTGTATTGCTCATTGTATGATAAAATATGGTTTGGTGAAATGCTTGTTCTGTCTTCCAGGTAACGACTGTATCAGAGCCTCTCATGGACATCACCTTTTATCACCCAATTATGAAATGGAATATGATCAATCACAGCCTGGCAAAAAAAGTGGCCATGGACTGGGCAAAATGTTTGTGTGTTTTGAATGTGGGAAACCTTTTAAAAGGAAATCTACTCTTTCCGTCCACAGGAGAATTCACATCGATCAGAGGCCATTTTCATGTTCAGAGTCCAGCAAATGCTTTACTAGGAAAGCTAATCTCACTGAACAGCAAACTATTCACACTGCGAAAAATCCGTATTCTCATCCAGAATGTGGGAAATATTTTAGCAGTAAATCATATCTAGCAAAACAATGGAGAAGTCACACAGCAGCGAAGCCGTATTCATGTCCAGAATGTGGGAAACATTTTAGACAGAAATCACAACTTGTTTTACACCAGAGAACTCACACAGGAGAGAAGCCGTATTCATGCTCAGAATGTGGAAGGTGTTTTACATTTAAATCAACTCTTGTTACCCATCAGAGAGTTCATACAGGAGAAAAGCCATATTCATGTACAGAATGTGGGAAATGCTTTACAGAAAGGTCAACTCTTGTTACACATCAAAGAGTTCATACCAGAGAGAAGCCGTTTCCGTGTCCAGAATGTGGTGAATGTTTTAAATATAAATCATATCTTGAAACACATAAGAGAAGTCACACAGGAGAGAAGCCTTATTCATGTTCAGAATGTGAAAAATGCTTTATTGATGCATCAAGTCTAGTTAAACATAAGAGAATTCACACAGGGGAAAAGCCGTTTTCATGTTCAGAATGTGACAAATCTTTTATAGATGCATCAAGTCGAGCTAAACACCAGAGAATTCACACAGGAGTGAAGCCTTTTTCATGTTCAGAATGTGGGAAATGTTTTAGAAATAAATCGCATCTTGTCAGACATCAGAGAACTCACACAGGAGAGAAGCCATATTCATGTTCGGAATGTGGGAAATGCTTCAGCAGAAAATCTGCTGTTGTTGTGCACAAGAGATGTCACACAGAAGCACAGCTGTATTCATGTTTAGAATGTGGGAAATGCTTCAGCAGGAAATCTGCTGCTGTTATACACAAGAGAATTCACACAGGAGGGAAGCTGCATTCATGTTCAGAATGTGGAAAAACTTTTAGACAGAAATCATATCTCATTAAACATCAAAAAACTCACACAGGAGAGAAGCCATATTCATGTTCAGAATGTGGGAAATGCTTTATAGATGCATCAAATCTAGCTAAACACAAGAGAATTCACACAGATGTGAAGCCTTTTACATGTTCAGAATGTGGGAAATGTTTCTTTACTAAAGCCAATCTAAAGCAACATCAGAAAATTCACACAGGAGAGAAGCCATATTCATGTTCAGAATGTGCAAAAAGTTTTAGACAGAAATCCTATCTCATTAAACATCAGAAAACTCACACAGGAGAGAAGCCGTATTCATGTTCAGAATGTGGGAAATGCTTTATAGATGCATCAAGTCTAGCTAAACATAAGAGAATTCACACAGATGTAAAGCCTTTTACATGTTCAGAATGTGGGAAACGTTTCTTTACTAATGCTAATCTGAAGGAACATCAGAGAATTCACACAGGAGAGAAACCGTATTCATGTTCAGAATGTGCAAAAAGTTTTAGACAGAAAACATGTCTCGTTAAACACCAGAAAACTCACACAGGAGAGAAGCCGTATTCATGCTCAGAATGTGGAAGGTGTTTTGCCTTTAAATTTTCTCTCCTGGTACATCTGAGAACTCACACTGAGGAGAAGCCACTTTCCTGTGCTGACTGTGAGAAATGTTTTACCCATAAAGCAAAATTTGCAGAACATCTAAGAAGTCACACAGGAGACTGTGGGAAATACATTACCCAGGAATCAGATCACTGTAAACATCAGAGACTTCACACAGGAGAGAAACCATTTTTATGCCCTAAATGTGGCATATGTTTTGACCACCAATCACATCTTCAGATACATGAGAGAAGTCACACAGGAGAGAAGCCATATTCTTGTTCAGAATGTGGAAAATGCTTCAGCCAGAAATCTGCTTTTG
Source organism: Eleutherodactylus coqui (assembly GCF_035609145.1). Taxonomy (NCBI): domain Eukaryota; kingdom Metazoa; phylum Chordata; class Amphibia; order Anura; family Eleutherodactylidae; genus Eleutherodactylus; species Eleutherodactylus coqui. The sequence goes on along the minus strand of NC_089843.1, from coordinate 1,595,233 downwards.
TTAAGCATGAGAGAACTCACATAGCAGAGAAGCCTTATTCATGTTTGGACTGTGGGAAATGCTTTCTGCACAAAGATTCTCTCGTGGAACATCTGAGATCTCACACAGGAGAGAAGACTTTTATATGTTCAGAATGTGGGGAACGTTTTATGCTTAAAGGCCATCTTGAGAGACATCAGAGAATTCACACAGGGGAGAAGTTATTTTCATGCATAGAATGTGGAAGCTGTTTTACACATAAATCAGATCTTGTGGAGCATCTCAGAAGTCACACAGGGGAGTAGCTGTTCAGGATGTGGAAATGTTTGTTTGCCAGAAATCAGGTGTTGTTAAACATTAGAGAAATCACACAGGAGAAGCCATATTCATGTTCAGAATGTGGGAAGCGTAGAGCTTCATTTTAGGACCTGCAGCCTCAGAATGCCTTCCAATGCCCAGTTACAATAGAGAAAACCAACAATCTTTTTTTTTTTATAATTTCTGTAATGACTATTGTGTTGATGGCCAGAGTCATCATCAATAACTCTCACCGGGACAGAGAATTCTAGTATGAAGAATATGGAGGATTTTTTGTGGAACAATTAGAAGAATTTTTCCCAGTAAATTGTTTCCTATAAAATAACTGCATTAATTTACAGAGGTCGTCCAGGAGTGCCAAATACTTAGATTGATCCATGGTGTCAGAATGTCCACTTCGGCCTAGTTCCAACACTTCATCAAAGGTGCTGTTTGACTCATTTTAATAACAAAGTGGGGGGGGGCTCAGTTATTTAGATGAGTCAAACAACCAGCCCCCTTCGTGATGTAACAGCTGTAGGGAGAGGGGTCACACCATGGAAGAAAGTGCCATAACCATCCTGGAAGTGGAGCTTCTGACACTGTGGGTCCATATAAGTATTTAGCATCCCCGACAACTCCTTTTAGAGACTATAGCTATACTTATAACAAACACTTATCTGCTGTGTGTATATATATATTTTTTTTTAAGGATTAGAATCTTGTATAAAAGTAAATACATTTAAAAACCATCCATACTGTCCTCACCATTCACTGCTGCCCCCATTCTGACTGTTCCCTGTTCTCCTATCGGTCTATGCTTTCTAGACACGAAGAAGGTCTGCTAGGATCTCCCACCATGAACCCATCCTAACCGTGTAGATGTGCGATCTGTAGACAAGTATAAACATACCTTTCTATCTCTTTCTAACTACTGCACCCCCACCCCCCATAGAAATTAACATTTCTAGAAGAGTATTATATACAAAATCAGCTTCAAACTACACGATGGGACAGCCTTGTGCTCGGACCGTTCTGGCTCTCTCCCTTTGTTCCTTACAAATCCCACCCATTCCCAAATAATGGTTCCCACTCCCGTGCATGTACCACACATAAAGGACTAGACACATGGAATGATTTGCCCTGCTGTGGACTCCGGCCCTGACATCACCGCGCATGCGCCTAGTCCTGGAGCTGCAGTACGCACATACCGCTTTTCCCCGGAAGTAAAACCTACCCTAAAAATAAGCCCTACCCTGGTTTTCAGGGGAGGTTTGAAATATAAGCCCTAGATAAAGTACATGAAAAAAAAAAACATCAATACTCACCTCGCCCGCGAAGTCCAAGTCTCTCGTGAAGGTCCCTGGCGCTGCGGCAAGCGGCCGTGTCCTCCGTGCTGAGATATCCTCTTCTTTCTGGGGACGGGGCCTGTGATTGGATTAAGCGCCAGCCAATCAGAGCTGGCGTTCGATCATTCACGGCCATTCTGTGAATGACCACTGAATGGTTCATCGAGCCCTGGCACTGATTGGCTGGCACTCGACTCAATTATAGCGCTCGCTTTTCTGGAGGTGGGATATTTAGACCCGTTACCAAAAAAAAAAGAGGATATCTCAGTGCGGAAGCCACTGCAGACTGCCGCATCGCCACAGGAGACCAGCTGCGCGAGGCACCGGGATGCCACGGACCAGGTGAGTATAAGCCCCCACCCCCCTAAAAATAAGACACTGTGCCTCTTTTGCAGCAAAAATTAATATAAGACCGTGTCTTATTTTCAGGGAAACATGGTAGGAGTTGGAAGCAATGGTGGTGGGCTGAGCGGCTGTCTTGGCAGCTGCAGGCCTCTAGATCCACCATCGTAGTACAGGGTGTGATAGGTTGACAGTGCAGGCGCAGGTCCCTGTGTGAGGGAAAAACTCCCATCAGTATGTCATCTGGCGTCCAAATTGTAAAGAGTACTCATGATTGTTTAAGTTATACCGATCGGTAGGAAGAGACAGACCGTACATGTGCATTGCTCATGTACAATTCATCTACTTCCATTTATTGACTTTACACGAGGTCTTTTATAGACCTATCATATAATTAAACTGATGTTGATTCTGAGCCAAACATTACATATCTGTTTACATCATTCAATAATGCCACATAATGGTTCAAAGTCTATTCAAAACTTTCCATTCTTTAGTCCTGTAATTTTCCCTAAGACCTGCTAAACATCATAATGATTTAGCATATTCATTTATCAATACAGGTTTGTCTTTATTTTGAGGTAATTTATTGGTTATATCAGCAATAGTCTGGTGTTAATTGGTTTCTTATCTTTTAAGGTGTGTACCTTAAACCATCGCCTGACTAATCACCAGCTAGGGTTTATTGCTGGTTAAGTTCAAGCTGACCTTCCACCAAGGCCTAACGTTTTATACAAGAAATGATTTCTCTATAACAGTAGAACCTAGAATAATATCACAAAAGCTGGGGTCCTGGGTAATTTCCCCCACAATCCCCCCTTTTTATAATAGTCCATGCGAGGAGACGTTGTGGTACTTCAAGGAGGGTGAAGCCCTCCGAGCCGGACTTTTCCCAATTTTCTCTTCTTGCTTCAGGCCGGGTTCCCACCGATACGGCTCCTCAAGATGACTGTTTAAAAATTCATTGAAGATACTAGTAAAATCGTAAGTCCTTCATTATTTTCCTTGATAATTATTTTCTTTGATGATCAAGATGGCTCTTTTTGATTCGTGCATGTTCGTAGTTTTGCATTGCTTGATTCCTCAGATATGAACAAACAAACATAAGTGTTAGTTCTTATATAAACGTGACATTTCTATGTTATTCCCATAATAGGGAGGTCTTCTTTTTGGTACATACTTCAAACACATAGTCACCAAATTTGGGATACATTGTATGGAGCAGCAAATCAGTATTAGTCCTCCGATTATCATTGCAAATATCAAGAATATTCTCTTTATCCAGCTCAGGCTGAACCATGAAAATAACCAATTGAACCATCCCTGATCCACATCTTGTCTTATGCTATTGGATATTTCTTTCAATGTGTCAATCTTCTGATGTATTGATTCTGAATGATCCGAGAGGTCGAAACAACACATCCCCTCGAATCTTCACACCCATGATTTAGTGTCAACAATAGGTAATCTATAGTGGCTCTATTCTGCAGGGCGGCCTTTCTTACTCCTTGCACATCTAATAGGAGGAGGTCTAAGGCTTGAGAGGTAGTATTTAAGCCTTTTTCTAAATCACAAGCTATTCCATTTATGACTCTTCCATTATACACGGCTAGTCCCCAAACTCCCACTATAGAGAATCCTAACGCCTTTACTTCAGTGTCGCTAAGGAGGGTTGGTGGACCCTCACAGCTCTCATCTATCCCTTTTATTTCCCTTGTTTCTCTCTTTCGTTCTTCTGGTTTCTAATACATAAAAATACTCATTCGGGACAGTGTACATGGTCCTCCTGTGACATTTGCTGGAATATATGTATAAGTGAGATTTCCACATGATAAAACCCAACCAGTTGGTAATCTAACATGTCGAAAATGATTGGAGCTTCTAACAATCCCTTTACAGTGCATTTCATTTGTTACCTCCTTACATTGATTTACCGTACGACTACAGGGTATTTGGGAATCATCAATAGCCTGTATGGGGTGTGCTTCAATTTGCTGACCTTTCCCAATTTCCTCAGGGTCACAAGTGAAATTATAACACACCTCGGCCTCAGCCACATTCTGAGACTTAGTCATATTAGTCCATTCAGTATGTTCTATTTCCCTACAGTCCGGACAGTATTCATACTAATTTAAGAAAGTGTTCATGTTGGTTACATCGGATTCTTCTACTAAACTATCATTATGTATTGCTGTAAATATATTTCTGAGCACTTTCACAGGTGTGGGATCTGATAACAAGCATGTAAAATATCATTTCCACTTGTCAAATTAGGCATACACATACTTGGAATATTTAATACATCTCTTGCCTAATATTCCCACATATTAGGATGCCCTTCCGTCTATACGGACCATCTCCTTCCCACCTTTGTCATTTCATTTGGTTTCCAATACCACAATATACCTGTAAGACAGATTGCAATATACGCTAAGGAACTTAAGATACGCATACTCCCCTGGTATCTGGACCTTTTACAGTGTGAAGCGTGTATCCAGTTTGGTTTCCTTCTAGTTTTACTGAAGTAGAGGTGGTCAGGAGAACTTGGAAGGGACCATCAAATCGTGGTTCCAATGTTTTTGCTCACGTGTCTTTTTATCACTAACCAATCACCAGGCTGCAATTCATGTGTACCTTGAAGAGAGTATAGATCTGCAATGAAAAAGAACACTTGGTCGTGTGTTACTTTAAGTTTCTTACTTAGGGGATAACATAATTTCTTAGGGTGCCATATTGCAGTTGTGGGAAATTCAGTCCCAGTCTTGGCACACTTCCAAACAAAATTTCACAAGGAGACAAGCCTGTTTTCTTGTTAGGGACATATCTTACAGAGAGGAGGGCCAAAGGCAAACACTCAGTCCAGGGTTTGCCAGTCTCCCTCATGGCCTTCTGCATTTTTAATTTCAGGGTGCCATTCAGCCTTTCCACCTTACCACTACTCTGTGGGTGGTATGGAGTGTGAAAGGCCTGAGTGATGCCCAAAGCTGACATTATGTGTTTCATTATCTCTCCGTAAAGTGGGTACCTCTATCTGATTCGATCACCTCAGGTACCCCATATCTTACAGATTATCTCGTTCATCAGTTTCTTTGCGGTCACTCAGTTGCTGAATTGACCGGATAGCCTCACACCACCCCAACATGTCCACACATACCAACACAAATTCATACTTGCCTACACGGGGCAGTTGAATGTAGTCAATTTGCAGTCTCTGAAACAGGTAGAGTGGTCTAGGTGGGTGTTTCTGAGGTACTTTGACTTTTTACCCAGGATTGCTTTACGGCACAAACCATGCAAAATTGGACAAATGATGCGGCAGCTACAGAAAAACCAGGGGCCAACCAGAATTTCTCTAACGTTGCAACCATTGCTGTTCTTGATAGATGCGTTCTTCCATGAATCAGCTGGGCCATCATAGGGAACAAGGCACGTGGGAGGCAAGTTCTGGTAACAGTTCTCCATATGCCGTCATCTTCCTTGGCCCCAGCTTTCGTCCACTTGTCTGTTTCTTCTTTGCTGACTTGTATTGAGAAAGTCTTAATAATGTCCATATCAGATGAAACAGGTTTCCCTGTGTCTGCTTTAGAACCAAATGTCTCTCTTGTGACTGGGTCGGGGTCTGTATGCTGCGTAGCAAAAACCCCTTTTCTTCTTTCTTTTCCATGGTTGTATCTTATCTGGCCATAGCAGGGCCTCCATTAATTCTTCACTGCTGCACCATTCTTAATAGGTTGTCCAGCAGAAGTTAAAAATTGTCTGGCCTTCCATATTGGGCCGTAATCATGAGCAATGCCGAAAGCATACCTGGGGTCAGTGTACACGTTAGCGGTCTTACCTGTGGCCACTCTACACGCCTCTGTGAGTGCTTTTACTTCCGCTTCTTGTGCTGAGACATGCGGAGGCAGAGGTTCTGCTTTTACTGTGTCATGTTGTGTCACGACTGCATAACCGGAGTGGAATCGGCCATCTTCACCCTGATAACGAGAACCGTCTACAAAAAGTTCAAAATCAGGATTATCTAATGGTTTTTCAACAACATTTTCAAAACCTGCTGTTTCTTGTTACATCAATTCTATGCAATCATGAAACAGCAGGTTTTGAAATATAGTACAAGCGATTGCACAGTAATGCCCCACTCTGGAGCTAAAAAATAAATGTAAATATATAAGATAAATTAAAGGGATTTTCCAGGACTTAGGGTAAAACCTCTATGCTTGTGGAACTGTGTAAATTAAATAAGCAGTACTCCGCTCCTTCAGTAGCTGCCTGGGCAGTGCTGGAGCACCGGCCTCCACCACGCCAGAGCTAGAAGAGGCCAGCTGTGCGCATATACCAGTCATTGTGCACCTGACTGCTCAGCCAATCACAAGCTTCAGGGGTCATGTTGTTCCCAGCAGAATGACTGCTGAAACCTGTGATTGAATGATCATGTGAGCGTGATGGCAACGGCCTTCTTCCAGGTTCAGTCTGTGCCGAACCACAAGTCCCCCATTCTGGGCCACAAAGGGAGACACCTCTTTATTAACTCACTCGTGCCTCTTTTAGCCTATCTATGGAGTGAGTGTGATTCTACTGAGGGTGGACAATCATCACCAAGAATACCAGCATGACATCGGGGACAACGACCACAAGTACATTAGAAATGTAATGTCTCGGACTAAGTCCCTGGAGAAGTGCTCACTCGGTCATTGCCCCCGATGGGCAGCACTAAAATGTTTAATGCTCAGTCAAATGTGGGGTAAAAATGTAGCTCCAACTGAACATCTCTCCAAAGAAGCCCCAAACTAGCCAGCACATGCCCAGCTCGCTCCCAGTTATACCTCTGCCTGCAGGGCGCCCAGTACACGTTTAAATGCTCTAAATCCATGGGACATGTTCATGGAGCTGCAGGAGAAACTGCGATGGAGGAGAGAGGCAAAATCACCCCACGACCCCAAAAGAAGCCAAAGAGCTGATAAGGTACCCACACACATAGGATGACAATCTGCTAGATTCCCAATGTCTGCCCCAAGCTGCTTGACCACACTTTCCAGTAACACCCCATCCCCGCTACTTCTAAGGGTGTGACATGCAAACCTCCATCCTACATGTACATATGAGAGAACATGCGCCTTATGTGTAGGGCGTCCAAACCTCTGGGAACATACACAGCCGACTGCCCTCACCCATGAGGTTGGGTGGAACACAACACTTTTGGCAGCAGTGATGAGTAAACCAAACCCGTCGAGCCCGAATTCAGGTCAAATCTTATAAAAAGTTTGGTTCTGCATGAACCGAAATCCCACGCTGTTCATGGTGGCAAAACCAAGATGGCAGCTGCCACATGACAGCAGGAAAGAGCACATGATCTCTGGGTAGCCCACAATGCCTGAAAACTGCCAGGCATTCAGGAGAAAGGCTAGGGTGCTATTCTGAAAGGCTGAACACATCAGCAGCCATTTTAGTCACATAAGAAGCGCTGAAGGGATCTGTGAGGGTAAAGGTCACAATATATCAGCAGGAAGCATGGGAGCATTCTGTGTGCGGTACTGGGCACCGGAGTGTTGTGTATATGGTACTGGGCACTGGAGCACTGTGTGTATGGCACAGGGATTCAGAGCAGAGTGCTGTGTTTATAGCACGGGGTGCCAGGGCGATGTGTGTATGGCATGGGGCTGGGGCGCCGTGTGTATGGTACTGGGCACCAGAGTGCTGTGTGTATGGTACAGGGTGCCGGGGCAGTGTGTGTATGGCATGAGGGGCCAGGGCGATGTGTGTATGATACTGGGCACCAGAGTGCTGTGTGTATGGCATGGGGAGCCGGGGCGCTGTGTGTATGGCACGGGGTGCCGGGGCGCTGTGTGTATGGTACTGCGCACCGGGGCATTCTCTGTGTATGGTACTGGGCACCGGAGCGCTGTGTGTATGGCATGGGGATTCCGATTCAGAGTACTGTGTATATGGCATTGGGTGCCGGGGTGGTGTGTATGGCATGAGGATTCAGAGCAGAGTGCTGTGTGTATAGTATGGGGTGCCAGGGCGCTGTGTGTATGGCATGGGGATTCAAAGCAGAGTACTGTGTGTATGGTATTGGGCACCAGAGCGCTGTGTGTATGGTACTGGGCACCGCAGCATTCTGGGTGAGGTACTGGGCACCAGAGCGCTGTGTATAGCATGGGGATTCAGAGCAGAGTGTTATGTGTATTGTATGGGGTGTTGTCCATCACCTGGCTGGATATACAAGGGTACAATGGAGGTGCTGCCCGCCAGACGTGTACCTGTACAAGACAGGTCAAGGAGTACACGGTGAAAGTGAAAGAAAAATGGTTCAAGGCGCCACGACTCCAAAAAGTGATGATGATGGTGCAATATGACATTTTGTTTATAACCAGCAGAGGACATCCCTCTTCTTCAGTAAATGCTGGGGCATTACATGCTACAGTGCATAGAAGAATATAGAAGTATGGATACAATGAAAAGGAAGTAGATGATAAGAGGTGGGAAGAAAACACAAAATAAAGTAGTCGTAATAATGAGAATAATAGGGGGCGTGGCTTGACGAGCGGCGGGAAAGTTGCAGGAGAGAGAGCTCCGCTGCATACCCTCTCCTTTTGGCCCATACCTGTGGGAGAAATCGTTGGAGAAGCCTGAGAGACGGACAGCAAAGAGTCCCAAGACAGGAGGAACATTTTGAGCCGTTCCGGTCCCGGAACGCTGTGAGGCCTACTTACCCCGAGGAAGCCGCGGGCTAAAGTGCCGAACGCCATCAGCCAGAAGTGGGTCCCAAGCCTCCCGGAAGCCAGAGCGGCTAAAAAGAAAGGAGCGGAGACCTCCGCCACGACAGAGACGGACCCACCGGACACGGAGATACGGAGAGGAAGCAGCGGCCGGCAGAACACGAGAATCCGGAGGTAGGACACCGCGGTGAGGGGGGAGGCCAGGCCCTAGATAGCAGCGGCAGCCCGGAGAAGATGCGGGGACCCGCGACTTCGGGATAAAGTGCTGGTAAGACCTGGACCCCCCCCCCCCCCGTTCCCCACCCTAAGCACGGCAGGGAACCCCCCAATACAGCCATATAGGCCTGAGAGCCTGATAGGACGCTGAGCCCCTGTGACACCTCGGCCCTGCATAGGCCAAATATCTCTCAGATAGGAGAGACCTGAGAAAAGGGACTGCAAGGAATCCCCCCACTAATGCAAAAGTGATATAACTGGGGAGAACGCAGGGAGGAATAAATCTTCTCGGCATCTTAAGGAAGTAAAGGCACAGTTAAGCGCTGGGAAAGAACATTTCTGCACCATCTGCAAGTGAAGCCTACTCAATTCTCAGCACAGCTGCACTGTCATACTGAACCTACCTGCTGCGCCACAAATCTTGGCCCTGTGCTAAAATTCTCATCGGCGCATACCCTCTTCTACATAGCACAAAAGTCCCCGAGCCGAGAAGGAAAGTCCCCCCGCCGGGAGGAAACTCACAGCGTCCCCTGCAGCTGAAAATATATGACGTCCTGAGGGACCCACCGGACTTCCTAACCCCGAACAGCCCCCTCTCCATCACCGCCTACCACCAATAGGCTTGTTAGTCCGCAACTCAGACTAAACTACGAACATATAGGATACTCTGAGGAACCCTTTAACTCCGTATATCCTACTCCTCACCTTATCTTGCCCCTGACGTTCTCGGCGGTACTAGACCTAGACCAAACCAAAGAAGATTCTCTCGGCAGATATAACCCTCACCTAACTAATCTTCCAGAACATCACAGGAAGAACCTCGGCACACAATGGAATAGCATGATTGATTAACGTAGCTCCAACCGCCATATACGGCTCCAAAACAGCTCATAGCAAGACCACTCAGCACCAATGAGTATCTAAAGATCTCCAAGTATCCTGACTACATCTTCCAACGCTGTCCAAAAACAACTCTCCCTCTGGCAAGAACTATTCATCGTGCATATTCAGGCACTGTTTTTTTTTCTCCACGATGGTTAAGCGCCTTACTAAAACGACTGTCCCAAGGAGACTCTCAGAGTTCTTCCCCCCTGGCCCCCGGAACAACAGAAACAAGCCTGCTACTCCTCACCCAAAGAACCTTGGAACCGAAGAAACACCTATTACGCAAAGCCCCACAGCTCCATCACAGAGCTCCTCTCCAGGCTCTCTTCCGCCTACTCTGTGCAGCCCCCCCCCCCTCCAGAGGCGGCGGCAAAAGAAATGCTCAAGAACCCTCTCCAACCTCTCCCTCCTCTAAGGGCCCCGTAGCAAAGAAAGGCCAAAACAGCAAAACACAAGAATCTCCTTTTTGGACAGATCCGATCAACAATCTACAAGCATACCCAGACTCGGAGAGCCCCTTAACTATAAATGCTCTGAAGAACATGCTGATATTGTTACAAAAAGACATTTCCAAAGATATTCAAAACCTTTCTGGACAATCGAACAAAAACTGGGAGAATTTACTACAGCCCACAACGAGCTAGTAGATTCCCATGGTAATCTAGAAAAAGAAGTAGCCCGCTTGCGAGAAAAGGTCACAGACTTAGAAGACCGATCCAGAAGGAACAATCTCAAATTCAGAGGAATCCCGGAGGCTGCCCCCCCCCCCGACATTCCACAATATTTACTTAAAATGCTCCAGACGCTCCTCCTGGATCTCCCCGAAATGGAATATGCGATCAACAGAGCGCACAGGATCCCGAAAGCCCGCTCCGTCCCCGAATCCGCACCAAGAGATATTCTGGCAAGGATCCACTTCTACAAAATCAAAGAAGAAATCCTATCTGTTGGAAGACGTAGAGGAACATTACCGGCCCCATACGAAAATGTACAAATATTCCCAGATCTCTCGGCTGCTACTCTGCAGTCATGAAGGCAATTCGCAGAAGTCCCATCAGCTGTACGAGAGGCCCACATCAAATATAGATGGGGATTCCCAACCAAGCTACTGATTTCCAGAAATGGAACTATTCATGTTGCAACCTCAGTTGAGGAAGGTGTTTCTCTTCTGAAACAATGGGAAGTTCCTACTCTTTGGAAGTCCCCGAGGACGGCGGGGAGCCCCCCTCCTAGAGTTGAACAAGACTAGCAGATAGCAGATAAGCGCGGCAGACATGCATAACCTGGTGCTTTAAAGGGCTCCGGCCCTTTTCTATCTTCCTCCTTTATGGAGCCCAAAGCGGGTGGTGTGGAATGCTATCCCCCCCCCAATGTTCAGTCACCCAGTGCATATCGGCACTGGATGAACAATATTTTGACTCTGTTAAATGTTGAAGTTTATTCTTATGTTGAACCTAGTTATAAAATTTTTTCCAGGAGGTCCTTTCCCCAACCCTCCGCTACACCTAATATTCCAAGACGACACGACAGTCTAGCCCATGAACCTCCCATCAGATATGCCTATTAATATTTCATCCTTAAATGTAAAAGGTCTGAACAGTCCCTATAAACGCAGCATGCTTTGGAGACAGGCTCTTAAATTCTACTCGGATGTTTTCTTCGCTCAGGAGACACATTTCCTGAGGGACAAACACCCCCCTTGTAACCACCCTAAATTCCCAAACCTTTTCCTGGCATCTAATGGGGAGAAAAAGAAAAGAGGAGTAATGATAGCCATAAGTCAAAAAGTATCATTTTCCCAAAGGAATCTATATGCAGATCCAGCTGGCCGTTTTCTAATACTAGTGTGCGAGATTAACGCGTCCATTTACACCTTCGTAAATGTCTATTTGCCCCCCAAACGACAAGCAAAATTTTTTAACCCCTTAATGACCAATGACGTACCTGGTACGTCATGGAGCGTCGGGGTATGTATGAAGAGAGGTTGCGATGCAACCTCTCTTCATACAGTGCGGGCATCAGCTGTTTATAACAGCTGACATCCGCGGGCAATAGCCGCGAGCGGCCGCGCGGCCGATCGCGGCTATTAACCATTTAAATGACAGCGGCATTTAAATCCCCCGAACGATGTTCTGGGGTCCCGCACGGCCCCCTCGCGGTGAGATCGGGAGAGCCGTGCATGTGTCATGGCAGCCGGGGGCCTAATGAAAGGCCCCAGGGCTGCCTTAGCAGACTGCCTATCAAGCCGTCCCCGTGGGGTGGCTTCATAGGCTGCCGGTCAAAAAGCAGTATGACGTAATGCTATAGCATTACGTCATACTGCAGGAGCGATCAAAGCATCGCATCTTAAAGTCCCCCAGGGGGACTTCAAAGTAAAGTAAAAAAAAAAATCAATAAAGTTTTTTTTTAATTGAAAAAAAAAAAAGTTGTAAAAGTTTAAATCACCCCCCTTTTGCCATATCTATTATTAAAAAATCTAAATAATAAATTAAAAATATGTATTTGGTATCGCCGCATCCGTAAAAGTCCGAACTATCAAAGTACCACATAATTTTTCCCGCACGGTGAACGTCGTTCGAAAAAAGAAATGAAGAACGCCAGAAATGCATTTTTTTAGTTACCCTGTCTCCCAGAAAAAAACGCAATAAAAAGCGATCAAAAGTCGTATGTATTCCAAAACGGTACTATCAGAAACTACAGGACATCCCGCAAAAAATGAAACCTTGCTCAACTACGTCGACGGAAAAATAAAAAAGTTATTGCGCGCACAAAATGACCGCAGAAAATAATTGAAAAAAATGTTATGAGTATAGTAAAAAAAAACCTATACAAGTTTGGCATCGTAGTAATCGTACCGACCCATAGAATAAAGTTATCAGGTCGTTTTTGTTGCCATTTGTGCGCCGTAGAAGCAAGACGCACTAAAAGATGGCAAAATGTCATTTTTTTTTTCATTTTACTCCACTTAGAATTTTTTAAAAGTTTTTCAGTACATTATATGGTACTTTAAATAGCACCATTGAAAAATACAACTCGTCCCGCAAAAAACAATAAGCCCTCATACAGCGACGTGGATGGATAAATAAAGGAGTTATGATTTTTTTAAAGGGGGGAGGAAAAAACGAAAATGGAAAAAGAAAAATGCCCGCGTCATTAAGGGGTTAAACATGTCCTAGCAGAAGTAGCCAAAATCCGTGAGGGCAACCTAGTAATTGGAGGAGACCTAAACTCGGTGCTTAACCCCGCGCTGGACTCTACTGCAAGTGGCAAAGGCATGTCACCTATAGTTTCGATCATCCATTGAGAGGAACTATATGATGTGTGGAGGTGTCTACACGGTTCAGAGAAAGACTATACATTCCTCTCTGCGCCACACGCATCCTATTCCAGAATTGATATGTTTCTGCTGCCGCGGAGGGGTCTAGAGGCAACCCTACGGGCTGAAATTGGAACGATTTCATGGTCTGACCATGCCCCCATATCCTTGTCTCTCCAAGAGAAATTTAAGTATTCCCCATCATTCCCATGGAGACTAAACGAATGCGTTCTAACTCTCCCCGAAAACAAACTACCTCTCAGGGAAGAACTAGAGAGATTTTTCGCAAATAATGTAGGTTCGGTCCCCAAAATATCCACCGTGTGGAACGCGCATAAAGCCTTCATAAGAGGCTTGTTCATAAAACTTAGAGCAAGAGCAAAGAGGAAAAGAGACGAGGAATTTAACCGTCTAATGGATCAAATTAAATCCTGAGACTCATTAAACAAAAAGGAACCATCTTCACAAAGAACAGAGGACCTCTTTAATCTTCGGGCGAAGCTCCAAAACCTGTTAGTCATTAAACATGACATTTCGTTCCAAAAATTTAAAATGCAATTTTATGTGCACGATAACCGAACCGGGGCCTTATTAGCAAAACAACTTAAAGATCTTAGAGCTAAAGAGAGAATCAGACATCTGCTTGACTCTCAAGGCAGGAAAATCTCCCACCCTCAAAAGATAGCCAATGCATTTGCCACATATTACTCCTCCCTATATAATTTAAAAGAAAACCAAAATATTCACCACCCCCACAACGAAGAAATACAGAACTTCCTGCAAAGCATAAATCTCCCCCGTCTTCCCTCTGAGCAATTAGACAACCTATCTACACCAATCACTACACAAGAAGTGTTAGATACGATTAAATTACTAAAGCCCCACAAGACCCCTGGCCCAGACGGCTTTTCAAACGGCTACTATAAAAAATTTGGCCTACTCCTGGCCCCTCATTTGGCATCCGTGTTCAATGGGGCGATGGAAAGTGGCTCCTTCCCATCCGAGATGTTGGAAGCTTTGATTGTTACAATCCCCAAACCAGGGAAAGAGAACACATCCCCGGCGAACTTCCGACCCATCTCCCTCTTGAATACGGATGTAAAAATTTACGCAAAACTTCTTAGCGTTAGACTGTTCACGATCCTCCTGCTGTTAGTAGCAACAGACCAAGTAGGGTTTGTCCCCCAAAGACAGGCCCCTGATGGCACCTGACGATTCCTAAATCTTGTCAGGGTGGCGGAAAGGAATGGAACCCCGGCGTTACTCTTGGCATTGGATGCTGAGAAAGCATTTGACCGAATACATTGGGGATTCCTGGAAGCCACCCTGAGAAAGTTTGGCTTCTCAGGGCTCATCAAATCAGCAATTATGTCCTTATATTCGGCCCCGTCCGCAAGAGTCTTCTCCTTGGGATGCCTCTCCTCACCATTTGCCATTTCTAATGGCACAAGACAGGGGTGCCCCCTTTCGCCCTTAATATTCGCCCTGATAATGCAACCGCTTGCAGAAAAATTCAGAAATAACCAGAACATCCAAGGGATCAAAATAGCATCACAGGAGCACAAAATTGGACTATACACGGACGACATTATACTAGCCATTAAAAACCCAATTCCCTCCCTGACTCACGCCCAGTCTACCCTGGCTCAATTTGGTGACCTCTCATATTATAAGCTCAATAACACAAAATCTCAAATGTTGAATGTAGGCTTGGACGCCAGGACGGCCCGGACCATCACTGAATCCTTCCCCTTCACCTGGTGTAATAGTTCTATTCCATACCTAGGCATCAACATAGCGTACCCTAGCTCCCTTACTTTCTCTAAAAACTACCTCCCACTTCTTAACCGAATCCCAAATATTGTAAGCAAATTTCGTAAATCCTTCCTTTCCTGGGCAGGTTAAAATGATGATTCTCCCCCGAATCTTATACGTCTTCAGAACAGTAACAATTCACTCTCCAATCATTTCATACTTCAACTCCAAGCTCTTATTAACCAATTCATCTGGGGAGGAGCCCATGCCAGAATAAAATTCTCCACTCTGGCAAGACCATATGAGCTAGGAGGCATGAAAGCCCCAGATATCAAGCGATATTTCACTGCTGTCACATTAGATCAAATCAAACACTGGTGGGTCACTCCGTCTCCCAAGAAATGGGTGAACATAGAAGCAGCAGTCCTGGGAGCACCCTTGATCTCCCTCCTAGGAGTTAATGCCCCCCCCACTTCCGACCCACTCTTTACCAAGCCTCCAGGTGTCGGTTAGGATATGGAATCAACCAGTCTCCTCAACCCCGGAAAAAGTCCCGGCTATAGCCCTCCCCTTAAGATTTCTATCCTCCATAATCCCAGATTTCGAATATGGGACATGGGAGAAATTCGGAGTTAAAAAGATCAGAGACGACTGCCACCTAGTGGTTGAAGAAAGAACACCGTGCAACTCAATCTCCATACTCAATTATTGATAGAGGTATAATTTCCCTGATACTGGCAACTAAGCCAGGTTTCTTGGATAAGTAACTCTTACACAATGAGCTAAATATTAAACCGTATGTTGATTTCCGGTTCCGACGCTGACATGTGAAACCAGATGGGAGAAAGCCCCTGATACCTTGCAGCCACAGTGAACAAGACAGAGTAGAGATGCAGAGACATCACATATCGCTGTACCGAAGGAGCTAGTCAGGTAGTGGAGGAAGCAACGAATGGAATGTTACCTCCTGAGGAGTGGACAGAAAGTAGCGGGAAGGTTCCAAGCTCGAACACATGCTTAATCCCAAAGCGAGAAGACATCCACGCCTCAAACCCCCAACACCACCATGCAGGCAAATGAAAGTGAGGACTTCGTAAGCCCAACACAATCAGAAATGCAAGAAGAGGCTCCAGAGATTCTTCCCAAATACAAACAGCTAGCAGCGGAAGTGGCGCAAAGCATAGGTCCAGACGTCCAGAAGATGATAGAACATTGCAGAATTCGCTGTCACGATAGCATAAGGAACTAACAATGGTCAATAACAGGGTGGAGACGTTAGAAAGTACAGTGAACCAACCATCTGCGGACAAGCATCACCTAGAAACGCAATTACAAGTACACAGTGTATACAGCGCATGATGGATAAAGTAGAAGATCTAGAAAACAGGTCTAGGCTCAACAATTTGAGAATAGTGGGCCTACCCGAAACTGTCAAACATGGAGAGTGACAGCGAATCTGTGAAAAAGAACTGCCAGAGGCGCTGGGCCTAGGCCACTACTGAAGTGGAAAGAGCTCACAGAATTGGACCAGAGCAACCAGATCCTAAAGGATCTTCAAGGGGAAAACAACAAGCACCACGCCCACGCTAGATCATATTCAAGCTTCTTGACTACAATGACAAAATCTCGCTGCTGCAAGCATTCCGGACTAGAAACAAGCCTCTCAGACTTAAAAATCAAGAATTGCTAATTTTTTAAGATTTCTCAGCAGAAGTCGCCAAAAAAAGAAGAGCATTCAGCACTGTCTGCACAGCCCTATAGAAAAGGAGGAGCAGATTTCAACTCCAATACCCTGCGCAGCTGAAGGTGCTCAACACAGATGGAACCTTTAAGATATTCAGCACGCCGGGAGCAGCAGAGCTCGCCCTAAGAGTCTCGTCGCCACAGCACTCGCAGAATCCTTCACCTACAAGAGAAGAAACAGAAGACCCAACACATCCCTGTTGCTCACCGAAATCCTTACCTACGTCAGAACATCAGCCATGATTCTAACACCACAGCATGTGATAAGAGTCAAACCCTCCCCCCCGCCCAAAATAAATAAAGTGATCCGAACAGACTGGAACTATGTGATAGACATGATGATTAGTCAGTGTAAAATGTCTATTGATTTGTATAAACCAAATGTATTATGCTATTGTAATGACTTCAACCTAATGTGGAACTCTGCTGCATAAGGAAAGAGTTAAATCACAGTGTTATATATATATATATATTGCTTGTGTCCATCTTGGATGAATCCCCAGCCCTGCCCCCACACAGAAAGTTACTAAATAACACAGAGACCTCTCCACTCCTCCCATCCTGAAGTTAGTTAAACAATGATTTATCACTACACAGAAATGACTTCAGCTAGGACAGAGTCCATGCCACATCAGCACTTGGAGAAGGGTGGGCAGAGAGGTGGGAGATTCTATATGATCCGACAAATGAGAATCCTATATGTTACTGATGTAACCTGTTGCACGCCCATGTTATGCTTTACAATAAAAGGGGCTGTCTGGCTGTTTCTGGGCAGAGAGCCATTTTGGATATGAGACTGATCGCTTGTGTCTAATCTGCTCGATGATGTGTGCACACTATACAATTCGGAAGCTACAAAATACCCCGAAACCTGCTGGAGAAAATATGATCCAGTTCAATTTGGTGTCCCTGTGGTGGGCGGGTAGATGTGTGATTCTTTTTATTCTGGAAAGATACAGAGACTGGCAGATAACACGCAGAACTCATGGGCCCGAAAATCTACAGAACACGGTAAGATTGCTTTATGTTAATCTATCTCCATGATGACTTCTGTCGGTTTATCTGTCCGCCTCTACAGCCAGAGTAATAAATCACCGAAAGGCAGGTAATATAGTTCTGTCTACCCGAAAACCACCGTTTTATCCTGCCTAAGGGGTATTTTGTATGCTGTGTATATTATGTCTGAGACGGTTAAAGATTGTGTATACAAGACCAAGAGACAAATTCTGTGAGGATTAATGTGTCGGAAGGGTGGACTCGGCTGTTTAAGTCTGAGGGAGCGCGCCAGTGACACTTGCTCCTAGGTAACTAGTGTGAGGTTAAGATTTATGATACGCATATTTACCCGTATGATTGAGCGTGTTATGTTCTCATATGTGGAAAGGTATATACGCGGGAATTATAGCCGTGCTTTGTGACGGCCGACGTCTCCAGGATATTGTTGAGGTTTTGGTCATTGAAAATAATCGTCAGTCTATGTGTATAGCTAAATGTCCTGTCTAGACCGTGTACAAGGAGTGCTCTTCGGGATTACTAGTAGACAGTGGGTTGATATAAAGGTAGATGAGATATATACCTTGAGCCGTTGTGGGTATTCTCCAGTAATCCCGTCTGTTTGGTATTATAGAAAGAATGTGCAGTGTTTATTATTGGGGGAGGGTTGCTGATAAGAGAGTGGATGGAAAGCATTCCCCAATTAACCCTTTCTGTTCCCTTTGTCTTGTGTTTTGTAGAATTAATGTGCATTGTAATCTGAGTGGGAAAGAGAGGTTATATTGGAAGGATTTGAAGCAAGCAGATTTTACAAGAGGAACACTATTGTGTCCAGAAACTTCGAATAGGATAGAATAAGCAGGTAGAATAGAATGAGGGATCAGTACAGGATGTTTTGGAATATGCAAAACATGTAGAAATGTTATACAAAGAGAAGGATCAGGAAAAGTTGCAGAAAGAAATGTCAGGTCATGGACAGATAAGATAGACTGTAGAAAGTTTTCAGAAGATGAGCAGGAAGTCCAGCAGAAAGAAAGGCGTTTTTAGCTAGTTTTAGCTAGTTCTTTGGTATAACGTAGGAAAGAGATTGAAGAGGGGAAAGCATGTAGGGGGGTATGTGTATTGCTTATGAACAATGTAATGCCTTTGTGTTGACTACAGCCCCTCCCTGTAATGGCGGCCGCGCTTGCAATGTTTACAACCCAACATAGTGTGACTCTGCAGTAAATGTGGTGAGGCCTGCCCCCACCCTGAAGTTACTTCCCCCCATGTGCTCACTTTCAGGGTGTGTGATGTTACTTCCGGTCCCTCCCCATCCGGGACAGGACCTCTCCCCGCCCCTTCCTCCTCCAGCGGCCATTTTGCCTCACCTGGAAGTGCTGCTGCCCTGGCCCCGCCCCTTCTTCCGGCAGCCATTTTGCCTCACCTGGGAGATTTGTAGCCCCGCCCCTTTCTGCCTCTGGCGGCCATTTTGCTGCACTTGGGAGGCCTATATTCCCCAATGCCACTGTATCCAGTGCTAACATCATGATTGTCTGAAGTAAGGTTTTGTTTGACCAGACTTTGTTACACTCCAAGATGTGGCCACTTTGGATGTGTGATAAGTTCAGGGAAACAAACCTTTGTGGAGATGCAGCTTGGGACATAGTAGATGACTAAGCTGGTTTATAGTGCATGGAAGATTGGAGTTGATGCATGGGGGACAGAGGCCGGGAATACATGACAGGGGACGCTCTCTCATGTTCCCAGGGGCTCTGTTTTTCACTGCCCGCTTCTCCAATGGATACTCAGACAAATGATGTTATGGAAGGCTCCTACAGATGGAATAATTTCCCTATAGTCACCCAGCAAACTTTTTCGCAATTTGATGAAGTAATTTTACTTTTTATGTGAAGAAAGAGGGACTGAATTGCCCAGAGTAGGATGTTAATTCATCCGTATTCTTTAGTTTTTCCTTAAGTCTTTTGTATATTCTAGTGTCAGTCTACACTGAAGCTATAATTATATTCCGACAGGAGAGTAAAAGCTAAACGTTGGCCATTCCCTGAAATACTATTACACTGGGTGACGTAAAATTATACTTGTGTTGCGCCCCCTTGTGTTAAAAAATGCTAACTGCGACCTGAAAAAAAAATAAAAAAATCTAAAGGATATTTTCGCTCAGACTTCGCTGCATACAATGTCACCTTGACCTACAAAGTGCTTGTTTTTGTGCCTCTTGGTTTACTAGTTTGAACGCAATTACTCTTTTTTTCCATTGAGTATTCCGGTTCAAAAGGGGGGAGGCAGAGGTGATCTGGGCCATAGATGATCTAGGTGTTGTAGATCAGCTATTGGGTTTGAAAAAAATAAATAAATGGAATAAGATAACAAGATTCCGAGCCATGTGAAATAGAACATCAGCACGATTATTTAGTACTAATACAGTAAGAAACTGCAGGTATGCAAACAGTTATCAGAACCTCTGTTGATAATGCATATGTTGAGCTTTTTGCAGATGGTACCAGGGTGAGGATTGATGACTCCACATCGGATATGCAGTGGTCACACAACAAGATGTCCTAGAAGCAGAAGCTCTGCCTCCGCATGTTACAGTACAAGAAGCGGAATTGAAGGCCATCACTGAGGCGTGTAGAGTGGCGAGAGGTAAGACGGCAACCCTTTACACTGACTCCTGGTATGCATTTGGCATAGCTCATGATTACGGCCCAATATAGAAGGCCAGACAGTTTTTACCTTAGCAGGACAACCAATTGAGAATGGTGCAGCGGTACAGGGTCGCATGGAGGCCCTACTTCTACCTGACAAAGTTGAGAGTTCGCACCGATTCCTACACTGGAGAGGCGAGAGACGACACCCTCGCTGACAGCGCAGAAAAGGCAGCGGCCCTCAAGCCGTGGAAGAAAGAAGAAAAAGATACTGACGGCATGAGTCAGTGGTAAAAACTTTGGACATTGACAAAAATTTGGACTTTGATATGCTAAAGACTTTTACAGTTACAAGCCAGCAAGGAAGGAAAGAATAAATGGACTAATATGGGAGCAGCAGAAACAGGACAGCGTATGGTGAACAGTCAACAGCACTTGCCTACCACAGTTCCTGTATCCCATGATGGCCCAGCTGATGGACGGAAAGACCCACCTAGTAAAGCAGCAATGACGACGACACTTGAAAGAGGACGGGCGACTTCTAGGTTCTCTGTAGCTGCTGCATCATTTGTCCAGTTTAGCATGATCTATGCCATAGGTGAGTCAGGGCAGAAGTAAATTTGCCACATCACACTTGCCTGGACCACTCTACCCATTTCAGGGATTGCAAATTGACTACGTTCAGCTCCCACTTGTTGGGAAGTATGAATACGTGCTTGTTGTTGTTGATGTCTTTGCAGGTTGGAGGCCGACCCTGTTACCAAGGCAAACAAGTAGGTAATTGCAAAGAAGCTCATGAACAAGGTAAACTGTGAATATGGGGTACCAGAAGTGATTCAGAGTCAGACAGAGGTATAAACTTCGCAGGTGAATGTAACATGTCATGTCTGCTCTGGGTGTATCCCAGGCCTTTTACATACTCTACCATTTTTAGAGTAGTGGAAAGGTGGAGAGACGTAGTGGCACGCTAAAAAGTAAGATACTTAAAAATGACGCCACTTTGGAAAGACTGTCATCCAATAGCCTTATACAGTGTTAGGTATGAACCCAGGGGGGGATCATACATTATCTCCCTACGAGATTGTTTGGGCTAGCCCCAAGGCTAGGTTGCTACTATCCTCAGTAGTTACAATTACAATCTGATGTGTTGACTAAGTATGTGATTTCCGTTGTTAAAGAACTAACCAAAGCCTATGCACAGGTGTTCTCTTCCAGACTCAGAGGCAGACACTGGGACACATATCTTGTAGCCTGGGGATTGGGTGTGCGTCAAGAAGTTCCTCAGGAAGCACCCTCTTGAGGCCCGATTTGATGGTCCCTACCAGGTGCTTCTGACTACTGCCACAGCTGTGAAACTAGCCGAAAGACTTACATGGATCCATGCTTCATACTGTAAGAAAGCTTCAGATCCGGGAGACCAGTCTTAGTTGTGCCAAAGACATTACTCTGGTTAGGGCTAGTGAGAGAGGAGGGTGGCAACTGGAATCCTTAGTCGGAAGAATATGAGGGTATGGTTACCTTCTAGTATAACTCGTCCAATGCTCAAGTAGCCGCATATTCCTTCGACTATTGTACTGTGGTCCCGTGTCTAGGTGCAAGATCCCACCGCAGGCCAGATTTAGCTCAGTCCAGCTGGTTATATGACTTATATACCCGGGGAATACAATATGTTTGCGCCACTGATAACGTCTGGGGAGAAGACTGCCGTTATTGGGGATTAGTGGGATGGAATGCAGGAACAGACTAGTCCTATAAACCGCGAAGTGCCTTAAATAAGAAAGATAAGAGCGGGAAATCCCTAATTAGTCGTATAACCCTCCTTGAGAATAATAAGGACAGCAGGTATTGGAAGGCTGAACTTAGTATGTTGCTTGGTTTTAATGCGGTTGTTACACTAACCATGGGAGATCCAAGCCCGGGGGACGGGGGGACTTATAGTCTGGGGACATACCGGTACGGGAGGACAGATCCCTTAGGGAAGTTTAAAATAAGGGGTATGGTAGATGCACCCGAATGGAAGCCTTCACTTAGTCCCGTGCCCATAATTAACCCCCTCCGCCGTAAGATAAAGACCTTGACGAACATGATGATCATAGCCGACCCTACCTTTGAGGACACCTTGACAGTAGCGACTGGCTACTCTGACCAGAATCTCTGGTTGGAGTTGATGAGGTACAATGCTAACAGGAGCAACAAGTCTAACTGTTGCGTGTGCGGTAGTGCCCGACCACACTCGGGGATGGTCACCCTAAATCTCCCGGTAGATGCTGAAGAGTGGTTTATTAGTCTCTTCACGAACATTTCCGCTAATTACACTGTCCGTGAGAAGTGGAAGAAGGAATACTCTATAACTACTTAAGTGTTTTGCACCGGAGAGAGTATTACTGACTACCCTGGAAACTACACCTGCCAGGCAAATAGGCAGGGTGGAGGGAGATTTTTGGGGAACTCACTAATGGGTATTGCTCCTCCTACGGTACGATAGGAGGGGAATGGATGCAGAATCAGGTCCAGTCCTCAGGAGACGTTTACTGGCTTTTTGGAGACATGAGGTAGAGGACCCGCCTGGAAGGTAATTGGACAGGGGAGTGTGCCTTAGTAAAGCAGGTTTTGAGTCCTTATTTGCTATTGTCACTGTTAATAATAATGTAGATTGGATGAATTTTATCTATTACAATCAGCAGAGGTTTGTAAACTACACCAGGGATGCTTTACAAGGGTTAGCTGACCAGTTAGGGCCCACTGCATCCATGGCGTTCCAAAATAGAGTGGCCCTGGATATGATTTTAGCGGAAAGAGGTGGGGTATGTAACTTCCTGTATGTGTATTATCCCTTTGATCAAAAAGAGTATGAGTAAGGGACTGGACAATGTGACACCAACATTTCCCTTGTTTGAAAAAGATGAAGAGCCAGTTCCGATAATGCCAACCACATACGCTACCAAAGAAAAGGAGAAATGTACTAGTACTGTGCCTGCCCCGATCTCCTAAGATGGATTGTCGGTGGAATTCCCATTTGCCTAGGGATAGTGCAGAAGACCTTAGGTTCCGGCGAGGGCACACCCTGTGGGGTGTTAACTTGTACAGATAGAGGGTATGGATGCCTGGAAATGAGCCCAGGGAATCCATGGCCTCCCTCTGAGGTGAGGTAGGGATCCCCCCTCCTAGGAGTAGGGACTTACGGGCAGTGGGAAAACCCTGACGCAAGGGTGAGGCGACCTGGACGTGTTCACCATTAGGACTATCTCCAGGAGGGACATTGGTGTGGGTGAAGATTAGGGAGTCCCACGCCGTGCGTACCTGTGCACACTACTAGTATTATAACAGTACACTAGAGTGAGAAGAGAGACCCCTGGTGGTAGTTTTGATCTACACATATACATTGACGTCATAGGATAGCCAAGGGGGGTACCTGACAAGTTTTAAAAATTAGAGACCAAGTTAAAACTAGATTCGAGTCCATTTTCCTGATCATTATGGTAAATAAACGTTGACTGGATTAATTATGTTTATTATAATTAGCAGCGGTTTATAAATTATACTAGAGACGCCTTATAGGGACTAGTCGACCAATAGGACCTACCTCGACTATGACTTTTTAAAATAGAATGACCTTAGATATGACTTTAGCTAAAAAGGGACACTTGACACTTGACACTTGAAAAAGGCCGTGCGGCCGAAACGCGTTGTGTATTATATTTTATTTTATTTTATTAAAATCGTGGAACCTGTTCATCATTGTTGATCGGTACCATATTTGATACGCCTATTTGGATTAGGAGGCGCCTACCCTAAAGGCGCCTCCTTGAAGTAAGTGATATAACTTTAGTCTCTTCAGTATATTCTATTTCCACCTATTCTACGGTGCGAGCGCTGAGGTTTTTTTCTTTTTATCTCATTTAGCTAAAAAGGGGAGTGTCTGTAAGATGATAGGGGAGACTTGTTGTACCTACATCCCAGACGACACGTGACCCGCGGGTAAAGACACAGTTGCCATTAAGAAGCTGACCGCACTAACTAAAAAGAGTTAACTTTTGGGACCAGCACTCGCCATGGATGAGCGGGTGGTAAAGGATCCTGGCACAGACGGGCGTCGCTGTTGTATGTGAACTGATGGTTACCTTTTCTGTTCTAGTCTGCTGTGTTATCCCCTGTGTCAGAGAGACCTGTGAAACTGATGCTGGAAAAGCTACTCCCACCATGAGTTCGCTGGATGCATCCCCAGAAGGAGTGGACAAGTCCTACACCCCCTTGAAGACTCTAAAACGAACGTTCAACGCGCTCCAGTTATAGGCTCATGCACAGAGAACTGTGAAAATTAGATGGAGAGTTAGAGGATAGACATTTTAAGGGGGGATTGTGATAGACATGATGATTAGTCAGTGTAAAATGTCTATTGATTTGTATAAACCAAATGTATTATGCTAATGTAATGACTTCAACCTAATGTGGAACTCTGCTGCATAAGGAAAGAGTTAAATCACAGTGTTATATATATATATATATATATATATATATATATATATATATATATATATATATATATAATATTGCTTGTGTCCATCTTGGATGAATCCCCAGCCCTGCCCCCACACAGAAAGTTACTAAATAACACAGAGACCTCTCCACCCCTTCCATCCTGAAGTTAGTTAAACAATGATTTATCACTACACAGAAATGACTTCAGCTAGGACAGAGTCCACGCCACATCAGCACTTGGAGAAGGGTGGGCAGAGAGGTGGGAGATTCTATATGATCCGACAAATGAGAATCCTATATGTTACTGATGTAACCTGTTGCACGCCCATTGTATGGCTTTACAATAAAAGGGGCTGTCTGGGTGTTTCTGACCAGAGAGCCATTTTGGATATGAGACTGATCGCTTGTGTCTAATCTGGTCGATGATGTGTGCACACTAAACAATTTGGAAGCTACAAAATACCCCGAAACCTGCTGGAGAAAATATGATCCAGTTCAATTAAACCTCCCGGTGATGGACAACAAGCCGTGAGTATCCCCATACTGGGGGTTCAAAAAAAAAAGGGATCCACATGAACATTTACACCTAGAATCACAAGTGCTACCCCAACACTGCACATTACATCAACCTCCGACTACATTCCAGACCAGAGACATTATGCGCAAACACCCAACTAGACGAGAGTATGAAGATAATTTTCACCAACACCTCCATGACACGGAAGTGGAGATTCCGATCAGAGAAAGGAGGCCGATACCAACATACATACAGGGGGTAGCACACAACTTTGGGGACTTAAACAACAAAAGCGGCCAACGACATCACAGAAAAATGGTGGGAGAATTCATCTGAAGCTCTGATTCAATCAAGATATAAAGCAGGCCGGAGGAAGGAGCCCCTCAGGTGTCAGAGAAAGGGGAACACACTAGTGACCCTTATAGAGGCACAAGTGTGACGTTAGAAGTTTAAAAGGATTCTGGCCATAATTTTTGATTTACTTGGATTGTTATGTTTTTAGATTCTCTAAGATAATACAAGTATAGGAACATTTTTGGAGGCACATATTGAACGTTGGTAACGGAGGTAGAGGTTAGACACAGGCTTCACTTTGGCCACTTCAGCCTAAACCCCCAGGTTACCCTCCCCTGTTATCACATTGACTTAGTCTTATTTATTTTATTCTACTGTCTCTTCTGTTTTGTTTTGTGAGTACAGCCCCTTCACCTATCTCAAAGGGTTATCCGACTGCTGGACATAGCGAGCAAAACTGCATCTAATCTCATGGAATATAAAGGGGCTCAGGTCACCCAATAAAGGAGTAAAGATATTGCGCTATCTTAAAAAATATCGACCAGATAAAGTGTTGCTGCAGGAAACATCTGCAAGAAAAGGAATATGAGCGCATGAAAAAGTTCTGGGTGGGAGAAGTGCTGGGATCCTCGGCCGTAAATGGGAAAGCTGGAGGATTGACCGTGATAAACAAATCCTTCACAGGAAAAGTGATTTCAGAAAATCACAACCAGGAGGGCAGGCGGTCCCATATAGTGGTTGAATACGAGGGAAGCAGATATAGTATATATAATATATACGCTCCAAACGAAGAAACAAACAATTCTTCAGACAGCTGGAACAATCACTACACAGTGATACGATCACACAAAAGATAGTCAGAGGGGATTTACACAGTCATGTCCCGAGATGAGGATCGTAGAGGACCGGGAGGGGGCCCACGATATAGAGTACTGCGACCGCTAGCAGAGAACACAGATTTGTGTGACTCATGGCGTTATCTGCATCCAGATGGCAGAGAATACACATTTTCCTCTCATGCGCACCAGGCTTGGTCACGCATTGACTATATACTGGTATCCAATAGTCTCTGCCAGAGAGTAACGGACACGGAAATCATGGACCTAGTCATTTCTGACCATGCGCCAATATCGACAAGAATACATGACACATACCAAAAGGGGACTGACTTTATGTGGCGTTTCGCTGCCTTCCTGGTTCGAGATGAAAACTTTTTGGAGACCCTGAAATCATGGTGGATAGAGTATGAATATTATAATGGGATGCACTCCTCAAACACACCCCTCTTTTGGGAAACCGCAAAAGTGGTAATACGGGGGAAGCTACATGTCGAACCTTAAGAAGACAATAAACACACAATTTAATAGGGCAAGCGCGAAGCTCAAAGAAGCATACACCACCTCCCTGACATCCCCATCCACACAGAATGGAGAGGCCTGGAAGATGGCAAAATCAGACTTTGATCTCTGGGTGGACAGAAAAGAAAGGTCCTACAAAACATACTTCCAGGCGGAGCTCTTTAGATATGGGAACAAAGCGGGATAACCGCTAGCCCGCCAAAGGACGCCTCCCCCCAAATCACATTACAACTTTGAAAGACGACACTAACTGTATACATAGACACCCAAAGCAAAGCAATAAGGTTCTACAAAAATACTATGAAGCACTTTACAAAGCCCCGAGCGCAAATAACGGGCAGAGTTTTTTGAACTCGGTCTCTATGCCATCCCCCCGAGAATCAGAAATAGAATCCCTCAATAGGGATATAACAGAGGAAGAGGTCAAACTCACCATACAATGGCTACACAACAACAAAGCCCCAGGCCCAGACGGGTACTCAGGGGAATGCTATAAGTCTCACCAGCATTGACGAAATACTACAACCACATATTACAAACAGGAGAAATCCCGAAGCACGCCAACACAGCACACATAAAAGTGCTCCCCAAGCCCAATAAGGACCCACAACTGCCAGGATCGTACAGGCCCATTTCACTAATAAACCAAGACCTGAAAATACTAGCAGAACGGTTAAGCTCGCTCATGCCCACACTAGTGGGACCCTTGCAAGTAGGGTTCATAAAAAAATCGCTCAGCAGTCGCAAATATTAGAAAGGTCCTTGTGGTATTAGACACACTAAGGCACCAAATCCAGTACTAATATCCTTAGACGCCGAGAAGGCATTTGACAATGTACAATGGAGTCGGCTGGGTTTGGTCCTGGATAAAATAGCATTGCGGGGTCCTTTCCGCACTTACATAAACAGCATCTACAGTAACCCAACAGCAGGAATCCCCACACCGGGATTCTTATCAGACCCATTCCCACTGTATAGAGGTACCAGGCAGGTCTGTCCGCTGTCCCCCCTATTGTTTGATCTAGCGTTGGAACCCCTAATCCGTCATCTGGAGGACTCCCCCGTATTCCAGGGAATAAAAATCGGAACACAAGAAATCAAAACCCCTCTTTGTGCGGATGACATCTCATATTTATGGCAGATCCGAAAGCACATTTGAAAAGAGTAATAGCGGACATTACTGAATTTGGGACCTTCGCAGGTTACCGAATTAATCCAACAAAAAGTGAAGTACCAGAAATAGGTGCACCTAGCCCGAGGTGGTTTAGGATTTCCCTAGGATGGGGAGAAAGTGTAGTTAAACCAAATATTACATACTTAGGGATACAAATAGGTAAAGATCCCACCTCACTATACACCCTAAATTATCTGCCATTGATGGATAGGATAGCAGCAGAATTAAGGAGATGGTCAAATCTTCCTCTCTCAATGCTGGGGAGATGCCAACTTATCAAGATGATGAGCTTTTCCAAGTTGCTGTACCCTATGCAAACCATACCAGTGCTGATCAAGCATGCGGACGGGTCGCGGCTTAATTCAGCTTTTATAAAGTTTATTTGGGCACCCGAGGATATCTTTGCAGAAGTTAATGCTGAGCGGAGTGAGGGAGGAGTGAGTCTTCCTAATGTCAGAAGCTACAATATAGCGTGCCTAACAAGGCACATTGTAGATTGGATGAGAGGCACGGATGTATATTCCAACAGACTCATCGAATCGAGCCTAGCCGCCCCTTGGAACCTTATAGCATGCTTGCATACACGACTCTCCAACCTTCCACCAGCAATTAAGCGATCTATACTACTGAGAGACACGATAGTGACATGGAAGGAAGCAGGGAAACTCTTTGGACTTCCCTACTTGTTGTCCAAGTCTATGCCATTGATAGGCCACCCAGAATTCCCCAGAGGTCATGATGACAGAGTCTTTAAAGAGTGGCAAGAAAAAGGTTTTGCACTTCATGCATGAGAGAGAAAGCAGATGGCTTCATCCATCCGAGCTCAAGACCAAGTATAACATACCAGGGACACAATTCCTACAGATTGCGCAGGCACTTCAGTTTTGCAAGACTAGGCTTAGAGATCTCAGTAGAGAGGCGGTTAAATCAGACTTTGATTCCATAATCGCTCAGCCAACAGGAAGATCCTCACTATCTACACTACAAAGGGCAATAAAAGACAAAATCCTAAAAATCAAAAAACACAAATTATTTTCCAGGTGGGAAAAAATAACACAAGACACGGATATGGGAGAAAAGATCCTGAAGGGTTGGTCCAAAACCAGAGCCTGCCTGATCAGTGAGACCTGGAGGGAAACCTTCTTCAAAATTATGCATCATGCCATATATGGCTTTGATATTCCAGTATCTCCTTCATTCCCAGAGCGCATCACACAGTGCCCAAAATGTGGAACACCAGCCACAGATCTACCTCATGGCATATGGGGTTGTGCTCAGGGGCAGGACTTCTGGAAGGAAATTACAAAATATATACAGGATCAATGGAGAATAGTCATACCCAGGGAGATACAAACTGTAAGCTTCCACAATGACGAGAGAGCAGGGCCGGACGGATCGACTCCTCTAACATTCCCCAGATTCATCACATAGGTCTTCTAGTAGCGAAAAGACTTCTGCTCAAACATTGGCTTCTGCAAACAATCCCAGGAATCACCCAGCTGGTAGCCCAACAAACATGGAACGAGTGGAGACCGAGAGGCACAAAGAGGAAGCCGCAAAAACAGTTTTCAAAAAATGGCAGATCTTCCTCCAGTCACACTACACCGACCACGAAATCTGAAAGATAGTGACCCGTCAGTGTACAACCTGGTACCTAATAGAGGAGGCTGGAGACTCTGGGAAGACTGAAAATCAACAGGGCAGGAGAACGGGACTGTCAGGGATCTGGGGTCTGGGTACGGGATTCCCTGAAAACAACCCACTACTCCTGTCCCTACCTACCTGCCCCCCTGGGCTAAGCCCCAGGGTGACAACTGGGCGACGGTCCCTACACTCACTAGGGAAGCGGGACACCGGGACCGATACAGACAAACACTGGTAACAAATGAGCACAGAGGAGAGTCAGACAGTCCGAGTCCGCAACTGGAGGGTACGAGGTACAAAGGGGTCAGGCAAAGCAAGGTCAGGTCCGAAGTCCGAGGGTCAAAAGCCGGCAGCACAATCCAAATATGTGGGTGTAGCCTGGGGACAAACATACACTGGCAATGCTGGGAGGAAGCAGGCATGTTTAAATGCTGTCAGAACTCCTGCCCGGCTACTAATTAGGACGGGGGCCTGGCCGCAACCAGACCCAGAGATAAGGCAGCGAGTGCGGTAACCCAGACATCCAGCAGCAAGTGCAGATCATGCTAATCAGGATGTCATGGCAACGGGGACGGCATCCGCCGCATCCCCAGCAACTCGATTACCCAGGCGCCGCCCCCTGAGCACAGGAGCATGCGCCCGGAGCCAGTGCCCGGGACCCCGACGGCCAGGGGAGGTCACCAAGACCGGAGATCCCCTGCGCCGCACCTGATCGGTTCGGGTGATAGGACCGGCGGTACAGACGCGGAGACCCCGAGAGCCGCCGGTCCTAACAGGGACGCACCGAAACGGAACATGAGGCATAGGTAGAGTCTGGACGGGGACAGCAGGAGGAGAGGAGGACGGAAATATTACAAGTCCCCCTACTGGTTATTTCCGTCTTTACATTTTATTATGTTCTATTTTTGTTTAATTTGAAAAAAATGGATTTATACAAAATAATGGATTTAAAATATCGAGTAAACTTTGGGAATATCCACTGTGTGTATACCGATTGTATACAGGGATCAGTGTATAATGTATCCCTCCTGCTATATATATATATATCCACTGTGTGTATACCCATTGTATACAGGGATCAGTGTATAATGTGTCCCTCCTGCTATATATATATTCACTGTGTATATACCGATTGTATACAGGGATCAGTGTATAATGTGTCCCTCCTGCTATATATATATATCCACTGTGTGTATACCCATTGTATACAGGGATCAGTGTATAATGTATCCCTCCTGCTATATATATATCCACTGTGTGTATACCGATTGTATACGGGGATCAGTGTATAATGTGTCCCTCCTGCTATATATATACCCACTGTGTGTATACCCATTGTATACAGGGATCAGTGTATAATGTGTCCCTCCTGCTATATATATATCCACTGTGTGTATACCCATTGTATACAGGGATCAGTGTATAATGTGTCCCTCCTGCTATATATATATCCACTGCGTGTATACCGATTGTATACGGGGATCAGTGTATAATGTGTCCCTCCTGCTATATATATACCCACTGTGTGTATACCCATTGTATACGGGGATCAGTGTATAATGTGTCCCTCCTGCTATATATATATATACCCACTGTGTGTATACCCATTGTATACAGGGATCAGTGTATAATGTGTCCCTCCTGCTATATATATATCCACTGTGTGTATACCCATTGTATACGGGGATCAGTGTATAATGTGTCCCTCCTGCTATATATATATATACCCACTGTGTGTATACCCATTGTATACAGGGATCAGTGTATAATGTGTCCCTCCTGCTATATATATATCCACTGTGTGTATACCCATTGTATACAGGGATCAGTGTATAATGTGTCCCTCCTGCTATATATATATATATCCACTGTGTGTATACCGATTGTATACGGGGATCAGTGTATAATGTGTCCCTCCTGCTATATATATATCCACTGTGTGTATACCGATTGTATACAGGGCTCAGTGTATAATGTGTCCCTCCTGCTATATATATATCCACTGTGTGTATACCCATTGTATACAGGGCTCAGTGTATAATGTGTCCCTCCTGCTATATATATATCCACTGTGTGTATACCCATTGTATACAGGGATCAGTGTATAATGTGTCCCTCCTGCTATATATATACCCACTGTGTGTATACCCATTGTATACAGGGATCAGTGTATAATGTGTCCGTCCTGCTATATATATATCCACTGTGTGTATACCGATTGTATACGGGGATCAGTGTATAATGTGTCCCTCCTGCTATATATATATCCACTGTGTGTATACCGATTGTATACAGGGCTCAGTGTATAATGTGTCCCTCCTGCTATATATATATCCACTGTGTGTATACCCATTGTATACAGGGATCAGTGTATAATGTGTCCCTCCTACTATATATATATATCCACTGTGTGTATACCGATTGTATACGGGGATCAGTGTATAATGTGTCCCTCCTGCTATATATATATATATATCCACTGTGTGTATACCCATTGTATACAGGGATCAGTGTATAATGTGTCCCTCCTGCTATATATATATATCCACTGTGTGTATACCCATTGTATACAGGGATCAGTGTATAATGTGTCCCTCCTGCTATATATATATATCCACTGTGTGTATACCCATTGTATACAGGGATCAGTGTATAATGTGTCCCTCCTGCTATATATATATCCACTGTGTGTATACCCATTGTATACAGGGCTCAGTGTATAATGTGTCCCTCCTGCTATATATATATACCCACTGTGTGTATACCCATTGTATACAGGGATCAGTGTATAATGTGTCCCTCCTGCTATATATATATACCCACTGTGTGTATACCGATTGTATACAGGGCTCAGTGTATAATGTGTCCCTCCTGCTATATATATATCCACTGTGTGTATACCCATTGTATACAGGGATCAGTGTATAATGTGTCCCTCCTGCTATATATATATCCACTGCGTGTATACCCATTGTATACAGGGAACAGTGTATAATGTGTCCCTCCTGCTATATATATATATCCACTGTGTGTATACCCATTGTATACAGGGCTCAGTGTATAATGTGTCCCTCCTGCTATATATATATCCACTGTGTGTATACCCATTGTATACAGGGATCAGTGTATAATGTGTCCCTCCTGCTATATATATATCCACTGTGTGTATACCCATTGTATACAGGGATCAGTGTATAATGTGTCCCTCCTGCTATATATATATATCCACTGTGTGTATACCCATTGTATACAGGGCTCAGTGTATAATGTGTCCCTCCTGCTATATATATATATCCACTGTGTGTATACCCATTGTATACAGGGATCAGTGTATAATGTGTCCCTCCTGCTATATATATATATATCCACTGTGTGTATACCCATTGTATACAGGGATCAGTGTATAATGTGTCCCTCCTGCTATATATATACCCACTGTGTGTATACCCATTGTATACAGGGATCAGTGTATAATGTGTCCCTCCTGCTATATATATATATCCACTGTGTGTATACCCATTGTATACAGGGATCAGTGTATAATGTGTCCCTCCTGCTATATATATACCCACTGTGTGTATACCGATTGTATACAGGGCTCAGTGTATAATGTGTCCCTCCTGCTATATATATATCCACGGTGTGTATACCCATTGTATACAGGGATCAGTGTATAATGTGTCCCTCCTGCTATATATATATCCACGGTGTGTATACCCATTGTATACAGGGCTCAGTGTATAATGTGTCCCTCCTGCTATATATATATCCACGGTGTGTATACCCATTGTATACAGGGATCAGTGTATAATGTGTCCCTCCTGCTATATATATATCCACTGTGTGTATACCCATTGTATACAGGGCTCAGTGTATAATGTGTCCCTCCTGCTATATATATATCCACGGTGTGTATACCCATTGTATACAGGGATCAGTGTATAATGTGTCCCTCCTGCTATATATATATCCACTGTGTGTATACCCATTGTATACAGGGCTCAGTGTGTAATGTATCCCTCCTGCTATATATATATATCCACTGTGTGTATACCCATTGTATACAGGGATCAGTGTATAATGTGTCCCTCCTGCTATATATATATTCACTGTGTGTATACCCATTGTATACAGGGATCAGTGTATAATGTATCCCTCCTGCTATATATATATCCACTGTGTGTATACCCATTGTATACAGGGATCAGTGTATAATGTGTCCCTCCTGCTATATATATATCCACTGTGTGTATACCCATTGTATACAGGGCTCAGTGTATAATGTGTCCCTCCTGCTATATATATATCCACTGTGTGTATACCCATTGTATACAGGGCTCAGTGTATAATGTGTCCCTCCTGCTATATATATATCCACGGTGTGTATACCCATTGTATACAGGGATCAGTGTATAATGTGTCCCCCCTGCTATATATATATATATACCCACTGTGTGTATACCCATTGTATACAGGGATCAGTGTATAATGTGTCCCTCCTGCTATATATATATATATCCACTGTGTGTATACCCATTGTATACAGGGATCAGTGTATAATGTGTCCCTCCTGCTATATATATATCCACTGCGTGTATACCCATTGTATACAGGGATCAGTGTATAATGTGTCCCTCCTGCTATATATATACCCACTGTGTGTATACCCATTGTATACAGGGATCAGTGTATAATGTATCCCTCCTGCTATATATATATATATCCACTGCGTGTATACCCATTGTATACAGGGATCAGTGTATAATGTGTCCCCCCTGCTATATATATATATATACCCACTGCGTGTATACCGATTGTATACAGGGATCAGTGTATAATGTGTCCCCCCTGCTATATATATATATCCACTGTGTGTATACCCATTGTATACAGGGATCAGTGTATAATGTGTCCCTCCTGCTATATATATACCCACTGTGTGTATACCCATTGTATACAGGGCTCAGTGTATAATGTGTCCCTCCTGCTATATATATATATATATCCACTGTGTGTATACCCATTGTATACAGGGATCAGTGTATAATGTATCCCTCCTGCTATATATATATCCACTGTGTATATACCCATTGTATACAGGGATCAGTGTATAATGTATCCCTCCTGCTATATATATATATATCCACTGTATGTATACCCATTGTATACAGGGATCAGTGTATAATGTGTCCCTCCTGCTATATATATATATCCACTGTGTGTATACCCATTGTATACAGGGCTCAGTGTATAATGTGTCCCTCCTGCTATATATATATATATCCACTGTGTGTATACCCATTGTATACAGGGAACAGTGTATAATGTGTCCCTCCTGCTATATATATATCCACTGTGTGTATACCCATTGTATACAGGGATCAGTGTATAATGTGTCCCTCCTGCTTTATATATACCCACTGTGTGTATACCCATTGTATACAGGGATCAGTGTATAATGTGTCCCTCCTGCTATATATATATCCACTGTGTGTATACCCATTGTATACAGGGATCAGTGTATAATGTGTCCCTCCTGCTATATATATATATATATATCCACTGTGTGTATACCCATTGTATACAGGGATCAGTGTATAATGTATCCCTCCTGCTATATATATATCCACTGTGTATATACCCATTGTATACAGGGATCAGTGTATAATGTATCCCTCCTGCTATATATATATCCACTGTGTGTATACCCATTGTATACAGGGATCAGTGTATAATGTGTCCCTCCTGCTATATATATATCCACTGTGTGTATACCCATTGTATACAGGGCTCAGTGTATAATGTGTCCCTCCTGCTATATATATATATCCACTGTGTGTATACCCATTGTATACAGGGCTCAGTGTATAATGTGTCCCTCCTGCTATATATATATATATATCCACTGTGTGTATACCCATTGTATACAGGGATCAGTGTATAATGTATCCCTCCTGCTATATATATATCCACTGTGTGTATACCCATTGTATACAGGGATCAATGTATAATGTGTCCCTCCTGCTATATATATATCCACTGTGTGTATACCCATTGTATACAGGGATCAGTGTATAATGTGTCCCTCCTGCTATATATATATCCACTGTGTGTATACCCATTGTATACAGGGATCAGTGTATAATGTGTCCCTCCTGCTATATATATACCCACTGTGTGTATACCCATTGTATACAGGGATCAGTGTATAATGTGTCCCTCCTGCTATATATATATCCACTGTGTGTATACCCATTGTATACAGGGCTCAGTGTATAATGTGTCCCTCCTGGTATATATATATCCACTGTGTGTATACCCATTGTATACAGGGCTCAGTGTATAATGTGTCCCTCCTGCTATATATATATCCACTGTGTGTATACCCATTGTATACAGGGATCAGTGTATAATGTGTCCCTCCTGGTATATATATATATATCCACTGTGTGTATACCCATTGTATACAGGGATCAGTGTATAATGTGTCCCTCCTGCTATATATATATCCACTGTGTGTATACCCATTGTATACAGGAATCAGTGTATAATGTGTCCCTCCTGGTATATATATATCCACTGTGTGTATACCCATTGTATACAGGGATCAGTGTATAATGTGTCCCTCCTGCTATATATATATCCACTGTGTGTATACCCATTGTATACAGGAATCAGTGTATAATGTGTCCCTCCTGGTATATATATATCCACTGTGTGTATACCCATTGTATACAGGGATCAGTGTATAATGTGTCCCTCCTGCTATATATATATATCCACTGTGTGTATACCCATTGTATACAGGGATCAGTGTATAATGTGTCCCTCCTGGTATATATCCACTGTGTGTATACCCATTGTATACAGGGCTCAGTGTATAATGTGTCCCTCCTGCTATATATATATATCCACTGTGTGTATACCCATTGTATACAGGGCTCAGTGTATAATGTGTCCCTCCTGCTATATATATATCCACTGTGTGTATACCCATTGTATACAGAGATCAGTGTATAATGTGTCCCTCCTGCTATATATATATATCCACTGTGTGTATACCCATTGTATACAGGGCTCAGTGTATAATGTGTCCCTCCTGCTATATATATATCCACTGCGTGTATACCCATTGTATACAGGGAACAGTGTATAATGTGTCCCTCCTGCTATATATATATATGCACTGTGTGTATACCCATTGTATACAGGGATCAGTGTATAATGTGTCCCTCCTGCTATATATATATATCCACTGTGTGTATACCCATTGTATACAGGGATCAGTGTATAATGTGTCCCTCCTGCTATATATATATCCACTGTGTGTATACCCATTGTATACAGGGATCAGTGTATAATGTGTCCCTCCTGCTATATATATATCCACTGTGTGTATACCCATTGTATACAGGGATCAGTGTATAATGTGTCCCTCCTGCTATATATATATCCACTGTGTGTATACCCATTGTATACAGGGCTCAGTGTATAATGTGTCCCTCCTGCTATATATATACCCACTGTGTGTATACCCATTGTATACAGGGCTCAGTGTATAATGTGTCGCTCCTGCTATATATATATATCCACTGTGTGTATACCCATTGTATACAGGGATCAGTGTATAATGTGTCCCTCCTGCTATATATATATCCACTGTGTGTATACCCATTGTATACAGGGATCAGTGTATAATGTGTCCCTCCTGCTATATATATATATATCCACTGTGTGTATACCCATTGTATACAGGGCTCAGTGTATAATGTGTCCCTCCTGCTATATATATATCCACTGCGTGTATACCCATTGTATACAGGGATCAGTGTATAATGTGTCCCTCCTGCTATATATATATATATATATATCCACTGTGTGTATACCCATTGTATACAGGGCTCAGTGTATAATGTGTCCCTCCTGCTATATATATATATCCACTGTGTGTATACCCATTGTATACAGGGCTCAGTGTATAATGTGTCCCTCCTGCTATATATATATATACCCACTGTGTGTATACCCATTGTATACAGGGATCAGTGTATAATGTGTCCCTCCTGCTATATATATATATCCACTGTGTGTATACCCATTGTATACAGGGATCAGTGTATAATGTGTCCCTCCTGCTATATATATATCCACTGTGTGTATACCCATTGTATACAGGGAACAGTGTATAATGTGTCCCTCCTGCTATATATATATCCACTGTGTGTATACCCATTGTATACAGGGATCAGTGTATAATGTGTCCCTCCTGCTATATATATATATCCACTGTGTGTATACCCATTGTATACAGGGATCAGTGTATAATGTGTCCCTCCTGCTATATATATATCCACTGTGTGTATACCCATTGTATACAGGGATCAGTGTATAATGTGTCCCTCCTGCTATATATATATCCACTGTGTGTATACCCATTGTATACAGGGATCAGTGTATAATGTGTCCCTCCTGCTATATATATATCCACTGTGTGTATACCCATTGTATACAGGGCTCAGTGTATAATGTGTCCCTCCTGCTATATATATACCCACTGTGTGTATACCCATTGTATACAGGGCTCAGTGTATAATGTGTCGCTCCTGCTATATATATATATCCACTGTGTGTATACCCATTGTATACAGGGATCAGTGTATAATGTGTCCCTCCTGCTATATATATATCCACTGTGTGTATACCCATTGTATACAGGGATCAGTGTATAATGTGTCCCTCCTGCTATATATATATATATCCACTGTGTGTATACCCATTGTATACAGGGCTCAGTGTATAATGTGTCCCTCCTGCTATATATATATCCACTGCGTGTATACCCATTGTATACAGGGAACAGTGTATAATGTGTCCCTCCTGCTATATATATATATGCACTGTGTGTATACCCATTGTATACAGGGATCAGTGTATAATGTGTCCCTCCTGCTATATATATATATCCACTGTGTGTATACCCATTGTATACAGGGATCAGTGTATAATGTGTCCCTCCTGCTATATATATATCCACTGTGTGTATACCCATTGTATACAGGGATCAGTGTATAATGTGTCCCTCCTGCTATATATATATCCACTGTGTGTATACCCATTGTATACAGGGATCAGTGTATAATGTGTCCCTCCTGCTATATATATATCCACTGTGTGTATACCCATTGTATACAGGGCTCAGTGTATAATGTGTCCCTCCTGCTATATATATACCCACTGTGTGTATACCCATTGTATACAGGGCTCAGTGTATAATGTGTCGCTCCTGCTATATATATATATCCACTGTGTGTATACCCATTGTATACAGGGATCAGTGTATAATGTGTCCCTCCTGCTATATATATATCCACTGTGTGTATACCCATTGTATACAGGGATCAGTGTATAATGTGTCCCTCCTGCTATATATATATATATCCACTGTGTGTATACCCATTGTATACAGGGCTCAGTGTATAATGTGTCCCTCCTGCTATATATATATCCACTGCGTGTATACCCATTGTATACAGGGATCAGTGTATAATGTGTCCCTCCTGCTATATATATATATATATATATCCACTGTGTGTATACCCATTGTATACAGGGCTCAGTGTATAATGTGTCCCTCCTGCTATATATATATATCCACTGTGTGTATACCCATTGTATACAGGGCTCAGTGTATAATGTGTCCCTCCTGCTATATATATATATACCCACTGTGTGTATACCCATTGTATACAGGGATCAGTGTATAATGTGTCCCTCCTGCTATATATATATATCCACTGTGTGTATACCCATTGTATACAGGGATCAGTGTATAATGTGTCCCTCCTGCTATATATATATCCACTGTGTGTATACCCATTGTATACAGGGAACAGTGTATAATGTGTCCCTCCTGCTATATATATATCCACTGTGTGTATACCCATTGTATACAGGGATCAGTGTATAATGTGTCCCTCCTGCTATATATATATTCACTGTGTGTATACCCATTGTATACCGGGATCAGTGTATAATGTATCCCTCCTGCTATATATATATATATATCCACTGTGTGTATACCCATTGTATACAGGGATCAGTGTATAATGTGTCCCTCCTGCTATATATATATATCCACTGTGTGTATACCCATTGTATACAGAGATCAGTGTATAATGTGTCCCTCCTGCTATATATATATCCACGGTGTGTATACCCATTGTATACAGGGATCAGTGTATAATGTGTCCCCCCTGCTATATATATATATATACCCACTGTGTGTATACCCATTGTATACAGGGATCAGTGTATAATGTGTCCCTCCTGCTATATATATATATCCACTGCGTGTATACCCATTGTATACAGGGATCAGTGTATAATGTGTCCCTCCTGCTATATATATATATACCCACTGTGTGTATACCCATTGTATACAGGGAACAGTGTATAATGTGTCCCTCCTGCTCTATATATATATCCACTGTGTGTATACCCATTGTATACAGGGATCAGTGTATAATGTGTCCCTCCTGCTATATATATATATATCCACTGTGTGTATACCCATTGTATACAGGGATCAGTGTATAATGTATCCCTCCTGCTATATATATATCCACTGTGTGTATACCCATTGTATACAGGGATCAGTGTATAATGTGTCCCTCCTGCTATATATATACCCACTGTGTGTATACCCATTGTATACAGGGCTCAGTGTATAATGTGTCCCTCCTGCTATATATATATATCCACTGTGTGTATACCCATTGTATACAGGGATCAGTGTATAATGTGTCCCTCCTGCTATATATATATATCCACTGTGTGTATACCGATTGTATACAGGGATCAGTGTATAATGTGTCCCTCCTGCTATATATATATATCCACGGTGTGTATACCCATTGTATACAGGAATCAGTGTATAATGTGTCCCTCCTGGTATATATATATCCACTGTGTGTATACCCATTGTATACAGGGATCAGTGTATAATGTGTCCCTCCTGCTATATATATATCCACTGTGTGTATACCCATTGTATACAGGGATCAGTGTATAATGTATCCCTCCTGCTATATATATATCCACTGTGTGTATACCCATTGTATACAGGGATCAGTGTGTAATGTGTCCCTCCTCCTATATATATATCCACTGTGTGTATACCCATTGTATACAGGAATCAGTGTATAATGTGTCCCTCCTGGTATATATATATCCACTGTGTGTATACCCATTGTATACAGGGCTCAGTGTATAATGTGTCCCTCCTGCTATATATATATCCACTGTGTGTATACCCATTGTATACAGGGCTCAGTGTATAATGTGTCCCTCCTGCTATATATATATACCCACTGTGTGTATACCCATTGTATACAGGGCTCAGTGTATAATGTGTCCCTCCTGCTATATATATATATATCCACTGTGTGTATACCCATTGTATACAGGGCTCAGTGTATAATGTGTCCCTCCTGCTATATATATATCCACTGTGTGTATACCCATTGTATACAGGGATCAGTGTATAATGTGTCCCTCCTGCTATATATATATCCACTGTGTGTATACCCATTGTATACAGGGATCAGTGTATAATGTGTCCCTCCTGCTATATATATATCCACTGTGTGTATACCCATTGTATACAGGGCTCAGTGTATAATGTGTCCCTCCTGCTATATATATATATCCACTGTGTGTATACCCATTGTATACAGAGATCAGTGTATAATGTGTCCCTCCTGCTATATATATATATCCACTGTGTGTATACCCATTGTATACAGGGCTCAGTGTATAATGTGTCCCTCCTGCTATATATATATCCACTGCGTGTATACCCATTGTATACAGGGAACAGTGTATAATGTGTCCCTCCTGCTATATATATATATCCACTGTGTGTATACCCATTGTATACAGGGCTCAGTGTATAATGTGTCCCTCCTGCTATATATATATCCACTGTGTGTATACCCATTGTATACAGGGATCAGTGTATAATGTGTCCCTCCTGCTATATAAATATCCACTGTGTGTATACCCATTGTATACGGGGCTCAGTGTATAATGTGTCCCTCCTGCTATATATATATATACCCACGGTGTGTATACCCATTGTATACAGGGATCAGTGTATAATGTGTCCCTCCTGCTATATATATATATCCACTGTGTGTATACCCATTGTATACAGGGACAGTGTATAATGTGTCCCTCCTGCTATATATATATATATCCACTGTGTGTATACCCATTGTATACAGGGATCAGTGTATAATGTGTCCCTCCTGCTATATATATATACCCACTGTGTGTATACCCATTGTATACAGGGCTCAGTGTATAATGTGTCCCTCCTGCTATATATATATTCACTGTGTGTATACCCATTGTATACAGGGAACAGTGTATAATGTGTCCCTCCTGCTATATATATATCCACTGTGTGTATACCCATTGTATACAGGGATCAGTGTATAATGTGTCCCTCCTGCTATATATATATATATCCACTGCGTGTATACCGATTGTATACAGGGATCAGTGTATAATGTGTCCCTCCTGCTATATATATATACCCACTGTGTGTATACCTATTGTATACAGGGATCAGTGTATAATGTGTCCCTCCTGCTATATATATATTCACTGTGTGTATACCCATTGTATACAGGGAACAGTGTATAATGTGTCCCTCCTGCTATATATATATATCCACTGCGTGTATACCCATTGTATACGGGGATCAGTGTATAATGTGTCCCTCCTGCTATATATATATTCACTGTGTGTATACCCATTGTATACAGGGATCAGTGTATAATGTGTCCCTCCTGCTATATATATATACCCACTGTGTGTATACCCATTGTATACAGGGATCAGTGTATAATGTGTCCCTCCTGCTATATATATATCCACTGTGTGTATACCCATTGTATACAGGGCTCAGTGTATAATGTGTCCCTCCTGCTATATATATACCCACTGTGTGTATACCCATTGTATACGGGGCTCAGTGTATAATGTGTCCCTCCTGCTATATATATATATCCACTGTGTGTATACCCATTGTATACAGGGATCAGTGTATAATGTGTCCCTCCTGCTGTATATATATCCACTGTGTGTATACCCATTGTATACAGGGCTCAGTGTATAATGTGTCCCTCCTGCTATATATATACCCACTGTGTGTATACCCATTGTATACAGGGATCAGTGTATAATGTGTCCCTCCTGCTATATATATATATATATATCCACTGTGTGTATACCCATTGTATACAGGGATCAGTGTATAATGTGTCCCTCCTGCTATATATATATCCACTGCGTGTATACCCATTGTATACGGGGATCAGTGTATAATGTGTCCCTCCTGCTATATATATATCCACTGTGTGTATACCCATTGTATACAGGGATCAGTGTATAATGTGTCCCTCCTGCTATATATATACCCACTGTGTGTATACCCATTGTATACAGGGATCAGTATATAATGTGTCGCTCCTGCTATATATATATATCCACTGTGTGTATACCCATTGTATACAGGGATCAGTGTATAATGTGTCCCTCCTGCTATATATATACCCACTGTGTGTATACCCATTGTATACAGGGATCAGTATATAATGTGTCGCTCCTGCTATATATATATATCCACTGTGTGTATACCCATTGTATACAGGGATCAGTGTATAATGTGTCCCTCCTGCTATATATATATCCACTGTGTGTATACCCATTGTATACAGGGATCAGTGTATAATGTGTCCCTCCTGCTATATATATACCCACTGTGTGTATACCCATTGTATACAGGGATCAGTATATAATGTGTCGCTCCTGCTATATATATATATATCCACTGTGTGTATACCCATTGTATACAGGGATCAGTGTATAATGTGTCCCTCCTGCTATATATATATCCACTGTGTGTATACCCATTGTATACAGGGATCAGTGTATAATGTGTCCCTCCTGCTATATATATACCCACTGTGTGTATACCCATTGTATACAGGGCTCAGTGTATAATGTGTCGCTCCTGCTATATATATATATCCACTGTGTGTATACCCATTGTATACAGGGATCAGTGTATAATGTGTCCCTCCTGCTATATATATATCCACTGTGTGTATACCCATTGTATACAGGGATCAGTGTATAATGTGTCCCTCCTGCTATATATATATATATCCACTGTGTGTATACCCATTGTATACAGGGATCAGTGTGTAATGTGTCCCTCCTCCTATATATATATCCACTGTGTGTATACCCATTGTATACAGGAATCAGTGTATAATGTGTCCCTCCTGGTATATATATATCCACTGTGTGTATACCCATTGTATACAGGGCTCAGTGTATAATGTGTCCCTCCTGCTATATATATATCCACTGTGTGTATACCCATTGTATACAGGGCTCAGTGTATAATGTGTCCCTCCTGCTATATATATATACCCACTGTGTGTATACCCATTGTATACAGGGCTCAGTGTATAATGTGTCCCTCCTGCTATATATATATATATCCACTGTGTGTATACCCATTGTATACAGGGCTCAGTGTATAATGTGTCCCTCCTGCTATATATATA
This sequence comes from Eleutherodactylus coqui, assembly GCF_035609145.1. NCBI lineage: Eukaryota > Metazoa > Chordata > Amphibia > Anura > Eleutherodactylidae > Eleutherodactylus > Eleutherodactylus coqui. The sequence goes on along the minus strand of NC_089843.1, from coordinate 1,550,886 downwards.
TCCACTGTGTGTATACCCATTGTATACAGGGATCAGTGTATAATGTGTCCCTCCTGCTATATATATATCCACTGTGTGTATACCCATTGTATACAGGGATCAGTGTATAATGTGTCCCTCCTGCTATATATATATATACCCACTGTGTGTATACCCATTGTATACAGGGAACAGTGTATAATGTGTCCCTCCTGCTCTATATATATATCCACTGTGTGTATACCCATTGTATACAGGGATCAGTGTATAATGTGTCCCTCCTGCTATATATATATATATCCACTGTGTGTATACCCATTGTATACAGGGATCAGTGTATAATGTATCCCTCCTGCTATATATATATCCACTGTGTGTATACCCATTGTATACAGGGCTCAGTGTATAATGTGTCCCTCCTGCTATATATATATCCACTGTGTGTATACCCATTGTATACAGGGCTCAGTGTATAATGTGTCCCTCCTGCTATATATATATCCACTGTGTGTATACCCATTGTATACAGGGATCAGTGTATAATGTGTCCCTCCTGCTATATATATATCCACTGTGTGTATACCCATTGTATACAGGGATCAGTGTATAATGTGTCCCTCCTGCTATATATATATCCACTGTGTGTATACCCATTGTATACAGGGATCAGTGTATAATGTGTCCCTCCTGCTATATATATATCCACTGTGTGTATACCCATTGTATACAGGGCTCAGTGTATAATGTGTCCCTCCTGCTATATATATATATCCACTGTGTGTATACCCATTGTATACAGAGATCAGTGTATAATGTGTCCCTCCTGCTATATATATATATCCACTGTGTGTATACCCATTGTATACAGGGCTCAGTGTATAATGTGTCCCTCCTGCTATATATATATCCACTGCGTGTATACCCATTGTATACAGGGAACAGTGTATAATGTGTCCCTCCTGCTATATATATACCCACTGTGTGTATACCCATTGTATACAGGGCTCAGTGTATAATGTGTCCCTCCTGCTATATATATATATATATATCCACTGTGTGTATACCCATTGTATACAGGGATCAGTGTATAATGTGTCCCTCCTGCTATATATATATACCCACTGTGTGTATACCCATTGTATACAGGGATCAGTGTATAATGTGTCCCTCCTGCTATATATATATATATCCACTGTGTGTATACCCATTGTATACAGGGCTCAGTGTATAATGTATCCCTCCTGCTATATATATATCCACTGTGTGTATACCCATTGTATACAGGGATCAGTGTATAATGTGTCCCTCCTGCTATATATATATCCACTGAGTGTATACCCATTGTATACAGGGATCAGTGTATAATGTGTCCCTCCTGCTATATATATATATATCCACTGTGTGTATACCCATTGTATACAGGGATCAGTGTATAATGTGTCCCTCCTGCTATATATATACCCACTGTGTGTATACCCATTGTATACAGGGATCAGTGTATAATGTGTCCCTCCTGCTATATATATACCCACTGTGTGTATACCCATTGTATACAGGGCTCAGTGTATAATGTGTCCCTCCTGCTATATATATATCCACTGTGTGTATACCCATTGTATACAGGGATCAGTGTATAGTGTGTCCCTCCTGCTATATATATATCCACTGTGTGTATACCCATTGTATACAGGGCTCAGTGTATAATGTGTCCCTCCTGCTATATATATATATATCCACTGTGTGTATACCCATTGTATACAGGGATCAGTGTATAATGTGTCCCTCCTGCTATATATATATATATATTCACTGTGTGTATACCCATTGTATACAGGGATCAGTATATAATGTGTCCCTCCTGCTATATATATATCCACTGTGTGTATACCCATTGTATACAGGGATCAGTGTATAATGTGTCCCTCCTGCTATATATATATATATCCACTGTGTGTATACCCATTGTATACAGGGATCAGTGTATAATGTGTCCCTCCTGCTATATATATATATCCACTGTGTGTATACCCATTGTATACAGGGATCAGTGTATAATGTGTCCCTCCTGCTATATATATACCCACTGTGTGTATACCCATTGTATACAGGGATCAGTGTATAATGTGTCCCTCCTGCTATATATATATATATATCCACTGTGTGTATACCCATTGTATACAGGGCTCAGTGTATAATGTGTCCCTCCTGCTATATATATATCCACTGTGTGTATACCCATTGTATACAGGGCTCAGTGTATAATGTGTCCCTCCTGCTATATATATATCCACTGTGTGTATACCCATTGTATACAGGGATCAGTGTGTAATGTGTCCCTCCTGCTATATATATATCCACTGTGTGTGTACCCATTGTATACAGGGATCAGTGTATAATGTGTCCCTCCTGCTATATATATATATACCCACTGTGTGTATACCCATTGTATACAGGGATCAGTGTATAATGTGTCCCTCCTGCTATATATATATATCCACTGTGTGTATACCCATTGTATACAGGGCTCAGTGTATAATGTGTCCCTCCTGCTATATATATATATCCACTGTGTGTATACCCATTGTATACAGGGATCAGTGTATAATGTGTCCCTCCTGCTATATATATATCCACTGTGTGTATACCCATTGTATACAGGGATCAGTGTATAATGTGTCCCTCCTGCTATATATATATATATCCACTGTGTGTATACCCATTGTATACAGGGATCAGTGTATAATGTGTCCCTCCTGCTATATATATATCCACTGTGTGTATACCCATTGTATACAGGGATCAGTGTATAATGTGTCCCTACTGCTATATATATATATATATCCACTGTGTGTATACCCAATGTATACAGGGATCAGTGTATAATGTGTCCCTCCTGCTATATATATATCCACTGTGTGTATACCCATTGTATACAGGGATCAGTGTATAATGTGTCCCTCCTGCTATATATATATCCACTGTCTGTATACCCATTGTATACAGGGATCAGTGTATAATGTGTCCCTCCTGCTATATATATATATACCCACTGTGTGTATACCCATTGTATACAGGGATCAGTGTATAATGTGTCCCTCCTGCTATATATATATCCACTGTGTGTATACCCATTGTATACAGGGATCAGTGTATAATGTGTCCCTACTGCTATATATATATATATATCCACTGTGTGTATACCCATTGTATACAGGGATCAGTGTATAATGTGTCCCTCCTGCTATATATATACCCACTTTGTGTATACCCATTGTATACAGGGATCAGTGTATAATGTGTCCCTCCTGCTATATATATATCCACTGTGTGTATACCCATTGTATACAGGGATCAGTGTATAATGTGTCCCTCCTACTATATATATATCCACTGTGTGTATACCCATTGTATACAGGGATCAGTGTGTAATGTGTCCCTCCTGCTATATATATATATCCACTGTGTGTATACCCATTGTATACGGGGATCAGTGTATAATGTGTCCCTCCTGCTATATATATACCCACTGTGTGTATACCCATTGTATACAGGGATCAGTGTATAATGTGTCCCTCCTACTATATATATATCCACTGTGTGTATACCCATTGTATACAGGGATCAGTGTATAATGTGTCCCTCCTGCTATATATATATATCCACTGTGTGTATACCCATTGTATACAGGGATCAGTGTATAATGTGTCCCTCCTGCTATATATATATCCACTGTGTGTATACCCATTGTATATGGGGATCAGTGTATAATGTGTCCCTCCTGCTATATATATATATCCACTGTGTGTATACCCATTGTATACAGGGCTCAGTGTATAATGTCTCCCTCCTGCTATATATATATCCACTGTGTGTATACCCATTGTATACAGGGATCAGTGTATAATGTGTCCCTCCTGCTATATATATATCCACTGTGTGTATACCCATTGTATACAGGGATCAGTGTATAATGTGTCCCTCCTGCTATATATATATATATCCACTGTGTGTATACCCATTGTATACAGGGATCAGTGTATAATGTGTCCCTCCTGCTATATATATATCCACTGTGTGTATACCCATTGTATACAGGGCTCAGTGTATAATGTGTCCCTCCTGCTATATATATATATACCCACTGTGTGTATACCCATTGTATACAGGGATCAGTGTATAATGTGTCCCTCCTGCTATATATATATATATCCACTGTGTGTATACCCATTGTATACAGGGATCAGTGTATAATGTGTCCCTCCTGCTATATATATATCCACTGCGTGTATACCCATTGTATACGGGGATCAGTGTGTAATGTGTCCCTCCTGCTATATATATATCCACTGTCTGTATACCGATTGTATACAGGGATCAGTGTATAATGTGTCCCTCCTGCTATATATATATCCACTGTGTGTATACCCATTGTATACAGGGATCAGTGTATAATGTGTCCCTCCTACTATATATATATCCACTGTGTGTATACCCATTGTATACAGGGATCAGTGTGTAATGTGTCCCTCCTGCTATATATATATATCCACTGTGTGTATACCCATTGTATACGGGGATCAGTGTATAATGTGTCCCTCCTGCTATATATATACCCACTGTGTGTATACCCATTGTATACAGGGATCAGTGTATAATGTGTCCCTCCTACTATATATATATCCACTGTGTGTATACCCATTGTATACAGGGATCAGTGTATAATGTGTCCCTCCTGCTATATATATATATCCACTGTGTGTATACCCATTGTATACAGGGATCAGTGTATAATGTGTCCCTCCTGCTATATATATATATCCACTGTGTGTATACCCATTGTATACAGGGCTCAGTGTATAATGTGTCCCTCCTGCTATATATATATCCACTGTGTGTATACCCATTGTATACAGGGATCAGTGTATAATGTGTCCCTCCTGCTATATATATATCCACTGTGTGTATACCCATTGTATACAGGGATCAGTGTATAATGTGTCCCTCCTGCTATATATATATATATCCACTGTGTGTATACCCATTGTATACAGGGATCAGTGTATAATGTGTCCCTCCTGCTATATATATATCCACTGTGTGTATACCCATTGTATACAGGGATCAGTGTATAATGTGTCCCTCCTGCTATATATATATATCCACTGTGTGTATACCCATTGTATACAGGGATCAGTGTATAATGTGTCCCTCCTGCTATATATATATCCACTGCGTGTATACCCATTGTATACGGGGATCAGTGTGTAATGTGTCCCTCCTGCTATATATATATCCACTGTCTGTATACCGATTGTATACAGGGATCAGTGTATAATGTGTCCCTCCTGCTATATATATATACCCACTGTGTGTATACCCATTGTATACAGGGATCAGTGTATAATGTGTCCCTCCTGCTATATATATATATATCCACTGTGTGTATACCCATTGTATACAGGGATCAGTGTATAATGTGTCCCTCCTGCTATATATATATCCACTGTGTGTATACCCATTGTATACAGGGCTCAGTGTATAATGTGTCCCTCCTGTTATATATATATCCACTGTGTGTATACCCATTGTATACAGGGATCAGTGTATAATGTATCCCTCCTGCTATATATATATATATCCACTGTGTGTATACCAATTGTATACGGGGAACAGTGTATAATGTGTCCCTCCTGCTATATATATATCCACTGTGTGTATACCCATTGTATACAGGGATCAGTGTATAATGTGTCCCTCCTGCTATATATATATATCCACTGTGTGTATACCCATTGTATACGGGGATCAGTGTATAATGTGTCCCTCCTGCTATATATATATCCACTGTCTGTATACCGATTGTATACAGGGATCAGTGTATGATGTATCCCTCCTGCTATATATATATCCACTGTGTGTATACCCATTGTATACGGGGATCAGTGTATAATGTGTCCCTCCTGCTATATATATATATATCCACTGTGTGTATACCCATTGTATACAGGGATCAGTGTATAATGTGTCCCTCCTGCTCTATATATATATCCACTGTGTGTATACCCATTGTATACAGGGATCAGTGTATAATGTGTCCCTCCTGCTATATATATATATCCACTGTGTGTATACCCATTGTATACAGGGATCAGTGTATAATGTGTCCCTCCTGCTATATATATATATCCACTGTGTGTATACCCATTGTATACAGGGATCAGTGTATAATGTGTCCCTCCTGCTATATATATATCCACTGTGTGTATACCCATTGTATACAGGGATCAGTGTATAATGTGTCCCTCCTGCTATATATATATCCACTGTGTGTATACCCATTGTATACAGGGATCAGTGTATAATGTGTCCCTACTGCTATATATATATATATATCCACTGTGTGTATACCCATTGTATACAGGGATCAGTGTATAATGTGTCCCTCCTGCTATATATATACCCACTGTGTGTATACCCATTGTATACAGGGCTCAGTGTATAATGTGTCCCTCCTGCTATATATATATCCACTGTGTGTATACCCATTGTATACAGGGCTCAGTGTATAATGTGTCCCTCCTGCTATATATATATCCACTGTGTGTATACCCATTGTATACAGGGCTCAGTGTATAATGTGTCCCTCCTGCTATATATATATACCCACTGTGTGTATACCCATTGTATACAGGGATCAGTGTATAATGTGTCCCTCCTGCTATATATATATCCACTGTGTGTATACCTATTGTATACAGGAATCAGTGTATAATGTGTCCCTCCTGCTATATATATATCCACTGTGTGTATACCCATTGTATACAGGGCTCAGTGTATAATGTGTCCCTCCTGCTATATATATATCCACTGCGTGTATACCCATTGTATACAGGGATCAGTGTATAATGTGTCCCTCCTGCTATATATATATATATATATATCCACTGTGTGTATACCCATTGTATACAGGGATCAGTGTATAATGTGTCCCTCCTGCTATATATATATATATCCACTGTGTGTATACCCATTGTATACAGGGCTCAGTGTATAATGTGTCCCTCCTGCTATATATATATATATCCACTGTGTGTATACCCATTGTATACAGGGGTCAGTGTATAATGTGTCCCTCCTGCTATATATATATATATCCACTGTGTGTATACCAATTGTATACGGGGAACAGTGTATAATGTGTCCCTCCTGCTATATATATATATCCACTGTGTGTATACCCATTGTATACAGGGATCAGTGTATAATGTGTCCCTCCTGCTATATATATATCCACTGTGTGTATACCCATTGTATACGGGGATCAGTGTATAATGTGTCCCTCCTGCTATATATATATCCACTGTCTGTATACCGATTGTATACAGGGATCAGTGTATGATGTATCCCTCCTGCTATATATATATCCACTGTGTGTATACCCATTGTATACAGGGATCAGTGTATAATGTGTCCCTCCTGCTCTATATATATATCCACTGTGTGTATACCCATTGTATACAGGGCTCAGTGTATAATGTGTCCCTCCTGCTATATATATATCCACTGTGTGTATACCCATTGTATACAGGGATCAGTGTATAATGTGTCCCTCCTGCTATATATATATCCACTGTGTGTATACCCATTGTATACAGGGATCAGTGTATAATGTGTCCCTCCTGCTATATATATATCCACTGTGTGTATACCCATTGTATACAGGGCTCAGTGTATAATGTGTCCCTCCTGCTATATATATATATCCACTGTGTGTATACCCATTGTATACAGGGATCAGTGTATAATGTGTCCCTCCTGCTATATATATATCCACTGTGTGTATACCCATTGTATACAGGGATCAGTGTATAATGTGTCCCTCCTGCTATATATATATCCACTGTGTGTATACCCATTGTATACAGGGCTCAGTGTATAATGTGTCCCTCCTGCTATATATATACCCACTGTGTGTATACCCATTGTATACAGGGATCAGTGTATAATGTGTCCCTCCTGCTATATATATATCCACTGTGTGTATACCCATTGTATACAGGGCTCAGTGTATAATGTGTCTCTCCTGCTATATATATATATATATATTCACTGTGTGTATACCGATTGTATACAGGGATCAGTGTATAATGTGTCCCTCCTGCTATATATATATCCACTGTGTGTATACCGATTGTATACAGGGCTCAGTGTATAATGTGTCCCTCCTGCTATATATATACCCACTGTGTGTATACCCATTGTATACAGGGATCAGTGTATAATGTGTCCCTCCTGCTATATATATATCCACTGTGTGTATACCGATTGTATACAGGGCTCAGTGTATAATGTGTCCCTCCTGCTATATATATACCCACTGTGTGTATACCCATTGTATACAGGGATCAGTGTATAATGTGTCCCTCCTGCTATATATATACCCACTGTGTGTATACCGATTGTATACAGGGATCAGTGTATAATGTGTCCCTCCTGCTATATATATATATCCACTGTGTGTATACCCATTGTATACGGGGCTCAGTGTATAATGTGTCCCTCCTGCTATATATATATATCCACTGTGTGTATACCCATTGTATACAGGGCTCAGTGTATAATGTGTCCCTCCTGCTATATATATATATACCCACTGTGTGTATACCCATTGTATACAGGGATCAGTGTATAATGTGTCCCTCCTGCTATATATATATATCCACTGTGTGTATACCCATTGTATACAGGGATCAGTGTATAATGTGTCCCTCCTGCTATATATATATATCCACTGTGTGTATACCCATTGTATACAGGACTCAGTGTATAATGTGTCCCTCCTGCTATATATATATCCACTGTGTGTATACCCATTGTATACAGGGCTCAGTGTATAATGTGTCCCTCCTGCTATATATATATCCACTGTGTGTATACCCATTGTATACAGGACTCAGTGTATAATGTGTCCCTCCTGCTATATATATATCCACTGTGTGTATACCCATTGTATACCGGGATCAGTGTATAATGTATCCCTCCTGCTATATATATATATATCCACTGTGTGTATACCCATTGTATACAGGGCTCAGTGTATAATGTGTCCCTCCTGCTATATATATATATCCACTGTGTGTATACCCATTGTATACAGGGCTCAGTGTATAATGTGTCCCTCCTGCTATATATATATATACCCACTGTGTGTATACCCATTGTATACAGGGATCAGTGTATAATGTGTCCCTCCTGCTATATATATATATCCACTGTGTATACCCATTGTATACAGGGATCAGTGTATAATGTGTCCCTCCTGCTATATATATATCCACTGTGTGTATACCCATTGTATACAGGGATCAGTGTATAATGTGTCCCTCCTGCTTTATATATACCCACTGTGTGTATACCCATTGTATACAGGGATCAGTGTATAATGTGTCCCTCCTGCTATATATATATCCACTGTGTATATACCCATTGTATACAGGGATCAGTGTATAATGTGTCCCTCCTGCTATATATATATCCACTGTGTGTATACCCATTGTATACAGGGATCAGTGTATAATGTGTCCCTCCTGCTATATATATACCCACTGTGTGTATACCCATTGTATACAGGGCTCAGTGTATAATGTGTCCCTCCTGCTATATATATATATCCACTGTGTGTATACCCATTGTATACAGGGATCAGTGTATAATGTGTCCCTCCTGCTATATATATATCCACTGTGTGTATACCCATTGTATACAGGGAACAGTGTATAATGTGTCCCTCCTGCTATATATATATCCACTGTGTGTATACCCATTGTATACAGGGATCAGTGTATAATGTGTCCCTCCTGCTATATATATATCCACTGTGTGTATACCCATTGTATACAGGGATCAGTGTATAATGTGTCCCTCCTGCTTTATATATACCCACTGTGTGTATACCCATTGTATACAGGGATCAGTGTATAATGTGTCCCTCCTGCTATATATATATCCACTGTGTGTATACCCATTGTATACAGGGATCAGTGTATAATGTGTCCCTCCTGCTTTATATATACCCACTGTGTGTATACCCATTGTATACAGGGATCAGTGTATAATGTGTCCCTCCTGCTATATATATATCCACTGTGTGTATACCCATTGTATACAGGGATCAGTGTATAATGTATCCCTCCTGCTATATATACACCCACTGTGTGTATACCCATTGTATACAGGGATCAGTGTATAATGTGTCCCTCCTGCTATATATATATATATCCACTGTGTGTATACCCATTGTATACAGGGATCAGTGTATAATGTATCCCTCCTGCTATATATATATATATCCACTGTGTGTATACCCATTGTATACAGGGATCAGTGTATAATGTGTCCCTCCTGCTATATATATATATCCACTGTGTGTATACCCATTGTATACAGGGATCAGTGTATAATGTGTCCCTCCTGCTATATATATACCCACTGTGTGTATACCCATTGTATACAGGGATCAGTGTATAATGTGTCCCTCCTGCTATATATATATATATCCACTGTGTGTATACCCATTGTATACAGGAATCAGTGTATAATGTGTCCCTCCTGCTATATATATATATATCCACTGTGTGTATACCCATTGTATACAGGGATCAGTGTATAATGTATCCCTCCTGCTATATATATATATATCCACTGTGTGTATACCCATTGTATACAGGGATCAGTGTATAATGTGTCCCTCCTGCTATATATATATATCCACTGTGTGTATACCCATTGTATACAGGGATCAGGTTATAATGTGTCCCTCCTGCTATATATATACCCACTGTGTGTATACCCATTGTATACAGGGATCAGTGTATAATGTGTCCCTCCTGCTATATATTATATATCCACTGTGTGTATACCCATTGTATACAGGAATCAGTGTATAATGTGTCCCTCCTGGTATATATATATCCACTGTGTGTATACCCATTGTATACAGGGCTCAGTGTATAATGTGTCCCTCCTGCTATATATATATATATATCCACTGTGTGTATACCCATTGTATACAGGGATCAGTGTATAATGTGTCCCTCCTGCTATATATATATCCACTGTGTGTATACCCATTGTATACAGGGATCAGTGTATAATGTGTCCCTCCTGCTATATATATATATCCACTGTGTGTATACCCATTGTATACAGGGCTCAGTGTATAATGTGTCCCTCCTGCTATATATATATCCACTGTGTGTATACCCATTGTATACAGGGATCAGTGTATAATGTGTCCCTCCTGCTATATATATATCCACTGTGTGTATACCCATTGTATACAGGGATCAGTGTATAATGTGTCCCTCCTGCTATATATATATCCACTGTGTGTATACCCATTGTATACAGGGCTCAGTGTATAATGTGTCCCTCCTGCTATATATATATCCACTGTGTGTATACCCATTGTATACAGGGATCAGTGTATAATGTGTCCCTCCTGCTATATATATATCCACTGTGTGTATACCCATTGTATACAGGGCTCAGTGTATAATGTGTCCCTCCTGCTATATATATATCCACTGTGTGTATACCCATTGTATACAGGGATCAGTGTATAATGTGTCCCTCCTGCTATATATATATATCCACTGTGTGTATACCCATTGTATACAGGGATCAGTGTATAATGTGTCCCTCCTGCTATATATATACCCACTGTGTGTATACCCATTGTATACAGGGATCAGTGTATAATGTGTCCCTCCTGCTATATATATACCCACTGTGTGTATACCCATTGTATACAGGGATCAGTGTATAATGTGTCCCTCCTGCTATATATATATCCACTGTGTGTATACCCATTGTATACAGGGATCAGTGTATAATGTGTCCCTCCTGCTATATATATATCCACTGTGTGTATACCCATTGTATACAGGGATCAGTGTATAATGTGTCCCTCCTGCTTTATATATATCCACTGTGTGTATACCCATTGTATACAGGGCTCAGTGTATAATGTGTCCCTCCTGCTATATATATACCCACTGTGTGTATACCTATTGTATACAGGGATCAGTGTATAATGTGTCCCTCCTGCTATATATATACCCACTGTGTGTATACCCATTGTATACAGGGATCAGTATATAATGTGTCGCTCCTGCTATATATATATATCCACTGTGTGTATACCCATTGTATACAGGGATCAGTGTATAATGTGTCCCTCCTGCTATATATATATATATATCCACTGTGTGTATACCCATTGTATACAGGGATCAGTGTATAATGTGTCCCTTCTGCTATATATATATCCACTGTGTGTATACCCATTGTATACAGGGATCAGTGTATAATGTGTCCCTCCTGCTATATATATATATCCACTGTGTGTATACCCATTGTATACAGGGATCAGTGTATAATGTGTCCCTCCTGCTATATATATATATCCACTGTGTGTATACCCATTGTATACAGGGCTCAGTGTATAATGTATCCCTCCTGCTATATATATATCCACTGTGTGTATACCCATTGTATACAGGGATCAGGATCAGTGTATAATGTGTCCCTCCTGCTATATATATATCCACTGTGTGTATACCCATTGTATACAGGGCTCAGTGTATAATGTGTCCCTCCTGCTATATATATATTCACTGTGTGTATACCCATTGTATACAGGGATCAGTGTATAATGTGTCCCTCCTGCTATATATATATACCCACTGTGTGTATACCCATTGTATACAGGGATCAGTGTATAATGTGTCCCTCCTGCTATATATATATACACTGTGTGTATACCCATTGTATACAGGGATCAGTGTATAATGTGTCCCTCCTGCTATATATATATCCACTGTGTGTATACCCATTGTATACAGGGAACAGTGTATAATGTGTCCCTCCTGCTATATATATATCCACTGTGTGTATACCCATTGTATACAGGGATCAGTGTATAATGTGTCCCTCCTGCTATATATATATCCACTGTGTGTATACCCATTGTATACAGGGATCAGTGTATAATGTGTCCCTCCTGCTTTATATATACCCACTGTGTGTATACCCATTGTATACAGGGATCAGTGTATAATGTGTCCCTCCTGCTATATATATATCCACTGTGTGTATACCCATTGTATACAGGGATCAGTGTATAATGTGTCCCTCCTGCTATATATATATATATATCCACTGTGTGTATACCCATTGTATACAGGGATCAGTGTATAATGTGTCCCTCCTGCTATATATATATATATCCACTGTGTGTATACCCATTGTATACAGGGATCAGTGTATAATGTGTCCCTCCTGCTATATATATATATTATATATCCACTGTGTGTATACCCATTGTATACAGGGATCAGTGTATAATGTGTCCCTTCTGCTATATATATATCCACTGTGTGTATACCCATTGTATACAGGGATCAGTGTATAATGTGTCCCTCCTGCTATATATATATATCCACTGTGTGTATACCCATTGTATACAGGGATCAGTGTATAATGTGTCCCTCCTGCTTTATATATACCCACTGTGTGTATACCCATTGTATACAGGGATCAGTGTATAATGTGTCCCTCCTGCTATATATATATCCACTGTGTGTATACCCATTGTATACAGGGATCAGTGTATAATGTATCCCTCCTGCTATATATACACCCACTGTGTGTATACCCATTGTATACAGGGATCAGTGTATAATGTGTCCCTCCTGCTATATATATATATATCCACTGTGTGTATACCCATTGTATACAGGGATCAGTGTATAATGTATCCCTCCTGCTATATATATATATATCCACTGTGTGTATACCCATTGTATACAGGGATCAGTGTATAATGTGTCCCTCCTGCTATATATATATATCCACTGTGTGTATACCCATTGTATACAGGGATCAGTGTATAATGTGTCCCTCCTGCTATATATATACCCACTGTGTGTATACCCATTGTATACAGGGATCAGTGTATAATGTGTCCCTCCTGCTATATATATATATATCCACTGTGTGTATACCCATTGTATACAGGAATCAGTGTATAATGTGTCCCTCCTGCTATAGTATATATATATCCACTGTGTGTATACCCATTGTATACCGGGATCAGTGTATAATGTATCCCTCCTGCTATATATATATATATCCACTGTGTGTATACCCATTGTATACAGGGATCAGTGTATAATGTGTCCCTCCTGCTATATATAGATATATCCACTGTGTGTATACCCATTGTATACAGGGGATCAGTGTATAATGTGTCCCTCCAACTGTGTGTATACCCATTGTATACAGGGATCAGTGTATAATGTGTCCCTCCTGCTATATATATATCCACTGTGTGTATACCCATTGTATACAGGGATCAGTGTATAATGTGTCCCTCCTGCTATATATATATCCACTGTGTGTATACCCATTGTATACAGGGATCAGTGTATAATGTGTCCCTCCTGCTATATATATATCCACTGTGTGTATACCCATTGTATACAGGGATCAGTGTATAATGTGTCCCTCCTGCTATATATATATCCACTGTGTGTATACCCATTGTATACAGGGATCAGTGTATAATGTGTCCCTCCTGCTATATATATATCCACTGTGTGTATACCCATTGTATACAGGGATCAGTGTATAATGTGTCCCTCCTGCTATATATATATCCACTGTGTGTATACCCATTGTATACAGGGATCAGTGTATAATGTGTCCCTCCTGCTATATATATATCCACTGTGTGTATACCCATTGTATACAGGGATCAGTGTATAATGTGTCCCTCCTGCTATATATATATCCACTGTGTGTATACCCATTGTATACAGGGATCAGTGTATAATGTGTCCCTCCTGCTATATATATATCCACTGTGTGTATACCCATTGTATACAGGGATCAGTGTATAATGTGTCCCTCCTGCTATATATATATATCCACTGTGTGTATACCCATTGTATACAGGGATCAGTGTATAATGTGTCCCTCCTGCTATATATATATCCACTGTGTGTATACCCATTGTATACAGGGATCAGTGTATAATGTGTCCCTCCTGCTATATATATATATCCCACTGTGTGTATACCCATTGTATACAGGGATCAGTGTATAATGTGTCCCTCCTGCTATATATATATCCACTGTGTGTATACCCATTGTATACAGGGATCAGTGTATAATGTGTCCCTCCTGCTATATATATATCCCACTGTGTGTATACCCATTGTATACAGGGATCAGTGTATAATGTGTCCCTCCTGCTATATATATATCCACTGTGTGTATACCCATTGTATACAGGGATCAGTGTATAATGTGTCCCTCCTGCTATATATATATCCACTGTGTGTATACCCATTGTATACAGGGATCAGTGTATAATGTGTCCCTCCTGCTATATATATATCCACTGTGTGTATACCCATTGTATACAGGGCTCAGTGTATAATGTGT
The DNA here is from genome assembly GCF_035609145.1 of Eleutherodactylus coqui. Lineage (NCBI taxonomy): Eukaryota > Metazoa > Chordata > Amphibia > Anura > Eleutherodactylidae > Eleutherodactylus > Eleutherodactylus coqui. Next base: position 1,535,397 of record NC_089843.1, on the reverse strand, counting down.
CCCTCCTGCTATATATATATCCCACTGTGTGTATACCTATTGTATACAGGGATCAGTGTATAATGTGTCCCTCCTGCTATATATATACTCCACTGTGTGTATACCCATTGTATACAGGGATCAGTGTATAATGTGTCCCTCCTGCTATATATATATATCCACTGTGTGTATACCCATTGTATACAGGGATCAGTGTATAATGTGTCCCTCCTGCTATATATATATATATATCCACTGTGTGTATACCCATTGTATACAGGGATCAGTGTATAATGTGTCCCTCCTGCTATATATATATCCACTGTGTGTATACCCATTGTATACAGGGATCAGTGTATAATGTGTCCCTCCTGCTATATATATATATCCACTGTGTGTATACCCATTGTATACAGGGATCAGTGTATAATGTGTCCCTCCTGCTATATATATATATATCCACTGTGTGTATACCCATTGTATACAGGGCTCAGTGTATAATGTTCCCTCCTGCTATATATATATCCACTGTGTGTATACCCATTGTATACAGGGATCAGTGTATAATGTGTCCCTCCTGCTATATATATATCCACTGTGTGTATACCCATTGTATACAGGGCTCAGTGTATAATGTGTCCCTCCTGCTATATATATATATCACTGTGTGTATACCCATTGTATACAGGGATCAGTGTATAATGTGTCCCTCCTGCTATATATATATACCCACTGTGTGTATACCCATTGTATACAGGGATCAGTGTATAATGTGTCCCTCCTGCTATATATATACCACTGTGTGTATACCCATTGTATACAGGGATCAGTGTATAATGTGTCCCTCCTGCTATATATATATCCACTGTGTGTATACCCATTGTATACAGGGATCAGTGTATAATGTGTCCCTCCTGCTATATATATATCCACTGTGTGTATACCCATTGTATACAGGGATCAGTGTATAATGTGTCCCTCCTGCTATATATATATCCACTGTGTGTATACCCATTGTATACAGGGATCAGTGTATAATGTGTCCCTCCTGCTTTATATATACCCACTGTGTGTATACCCATTGTATACAGGGATCAGTGTATAATGTGTCCCTCCTGCTATATATATATCCACTGTGTGTATACCCATTGTATACAGGGATCAGTGTATAATGTGTCCCTCCTGCTATATATATATCCCACTGTGTGTATACCCATTGTATACAGGGATCAGTGTATAATGTGTCCCTCCTGCTATATATATATCCACTGTGTGTATACCCATTGTATACAGGGATCAGTGTATAATGTGTCCCTCCTGCTATATATATATACCCACTGTGTGTATACCCATTGTATACAGGGATCAGTGTATAATGTGTCCCTCCTGCTATATATATATATCCACTGTGTGTATACCCATTGTATACAGGGATCAGTGTATAATGTGTCCCTCCTGCTATATATATATATATCCACTGTGTGTATACCCATTGTATACAGGGATCAGTGTATAATGTGTCCCTCCTGCTATATATATATATCCACTGTGTGTATACCCATTGTATACAGGGATCAGTGTATAATGTGTCCCTCCTGCTATATATATATATCCACTGTGTGTATACCCATTGTATACAGGGATCAGTGTATAATGTGTCCCTCCTGCTATATATATATATCCACTGTGTGTATACCCATTGTATACAGGGATCAGTGTATAATGTGTCCCTCCTGCTATATATATATATCCACTGTGTGTATACCCATTGTATACAGGGATCAGTGTATAATGTGTCCCTCCTGCTATATATATATATATCCACTGTGTGTATACCCATTGTATACAGGGATCAGTGTATAATGTGTCCCTCCTGCTATATATATATATCCACTGTGTGTATACCCATTGTATACAGGGATCAGTGTATAATGTGTCCCTCCTGCTATATATATATCCACTGTGTGTATACCCATTGTATACAGGGATCAGTGTATAATGTGTCCCTCCTGCTATATATATATATATCCACTGTGTGTATACCCATTGTATACAGGGATCAGTGTATAATGTGTCCCTCCTGCTATATATATATATCCACTGTGTGTATACCCATTGTATACAGGGATCAGTGTATAATGTGTCCCTCCTGCTATATATATATATCCACTGTGTGTATACCCATTGTATACAGGGATCAGTGTATAATGTGTCCCTCCTGCTATATATATATATCCACTGTGTGTATACCCATTGTATACAGGGATCAGTGTATAATGTGTCCCTCCTGCTATATATATATCCACTGTGTGTATACCCATTGTATACAGGGATCAGTGTATAATGTGTCCCTCCTGCTATATATATATATCCACTGTGTGTATACCCATTGTATACAGGGATCAGTGTATAATGTGTCCCTCCTGCTATATATATATTCCACTGTGTGTATACCCATTGTATACAGGGATCAGTGTATAATGTGTCCCTCCTGCTATATATATATCCACTGTGTGTATACCCATTGTATACAGGGATCAGTGTATAATGTGTCCCTCCTGCTATATATATATCCACTGTGTGTATACCCATTGTATACAGGGATCAGTGTATAATGTGTCCCTCCTGCTATATATATATCCACTGTGTGTATACCCATTGTATACAGGGATCAGTGTATAATGTGTCCCTCCTGCTATATATATATCCACTGTGTGTATACCCATTGTATACAGGGATCAGTGTATAATGTGTCCCTCCTGCTATATATATATACCACTGTGTGTATACCCATTGTATACAGGGATCAGTGTATAATGTGTCCCTCCTGCTATATATATATCCACTGTGTGTATACCCATTGTATACAGGGATCAGTGTATAATGTGTCCCTCCTGCTATATATATACCCACTGTGTGTATACCCATTGTATACAGGGATCAGTGTATAATGTGTCCCTCCTGCTATATATATATCCACTGTGTGTATACCCATTGTATACAGGGATCAGTGTATAATGTGTCCCTCCTGCTATATATATATACCACTGTGTGTATACCCATTGTATACAGGGATCAGTGTATAATGTGTCCCTCCTGCTATATATTATATATCCACTGTGTGTATACCCATTGTATACAGGGATCAGTGTATAATGTGTCCCTCCTGCTATATATATATATCCACTGTGTGTATACCCATTGTATACAGGGATCAGTGTATAATGTGTCCCTCCTGCTATATATATATCCACTGTGTGTATACCCATTGTATACAGGGATCAGTGTATAATGTGTCCCTCCTGCTATATATATATATCCACTGTGTGTATACCCATTGTATACAGGGATCAGTGTATAATGTGTCCCTCCTGCTATATATAATATATCCACTGTGTGTATACCCATTGTATACAGGGATCAGTGTATAATGTATCCCTCCTGCTATATATATATATATCCACTGTGTGTATACCCATTGTATACAGGGATCAGTGTATAATGTGTCCCTCCTGCTATATTATATATATCCACTGTGTGTATACCCATTGTATACAGGGATCAGTGTATAATGTGTCCCCTCCTGCTATATATATTATACTCCACTGTGTGTATACCCATTGTATACAGGGATCAGTGTATAATGTGTCCCTCCTGCTATATATATATATCCACTGTGTGTATACCCATTGTATACAGGGATCAGTGTATAATGTGTCCCTCCTGCTATATATATATATCCACTGTGTGTATACCCATTGTATACAGGGATCAGTGTATAATGTGTCCCTCCTGCTATATATATATCCACTGTGTGTATACCCATTGTATACAGGGATCAGTGTATAATGTGTCCCTCCTGCTATATATATATATCCACTGTGTGTATACCCATTGTATACAGGGATCAGTGTATAATGTGTCCCTCCTGCTATATATATATTCCACTGTGTGTATACCCATTGTATACAGGGATCAGTGTATAATGTGTCCCTCCTGCTATATATATATACCACTGTGTGTATACCCATTGTATACAGGGATCAGTGTATAATGTGTCCCTCCTGCTATATATATATATCCACTGTGTGATACCCATTGTATACAGGGATCAGTGTATAATGTGTCCCTCCTGCTATATATATATATCCACTGTGTGTATACCCATTGTATACAGGGATCAGTGTATAATGTGTCCCTCCTGCTATATATATATCCACTGTGTGTATACCCATTGTATACAGGGATCAGTGTATAATGTGTCCCTCCTGCTATATATATATCCACTGTGTGTATACCCATTGTATACAGGGATCAGTGTATAATGTGTCCCTCCTGCTATATATTATATCCACTGTGTGTATACCCATTGTATACAGGGATCAGTGTATAATGTGTCCCTCCTGCTATATATATATCCACTGTGTGTATACCCATTGTATACAGGGATCAGTGTATAATGTGTCCCTCCTGCTATATATATACCCACTGTGTGTATACCCATTGTATACAGGGATCAGTGTATAATGTGTCCCTCCTGCTATATATATATCCACTGTGTGTATACCCATTGTATACAGGGATCAGTGTATAATGTGTCCCTCCTGCTATATATATATCCACTGTGTGTATACCCATTGTATACAGGGATCAGTGTATAATGTGTCCCTCCTGCTATATATATATCCACTGTGTGTATACCCATTGTATACAGGGATCAGTGTATAATGTGTCCCTCCTGCTTTATATATACCCACTGTGTGTATACCCATTGTATACAGGGATCAGTGTATAATGTGTCCCTCCTGCTATATATATATCCACTGTGTGTATACCCATTGTATACAGGGATCAGTGTATAATGTGTCCCTCCTGCTTATATATATACCCACTGTGTGTATACCCATTGTATACAGGGATCAGTGTATAATGTGTCCTCCTGCTATATATATATCCACTGTGTGTATACCCATTGTATACAGGGATCAGTGTATAATGTATCCCTCCTGCTATATATATAATCCACTGTGTGTATACCCATTGTATACAGGGATCAGTGTATAATGTGTCCCTCCTGCTATATATCTATATATCCACTA